>NW_005370872.1:1268702-1367417 GCF_000412655.1 Myotis brandtii | reverse complement strand
CGTGCATGAATCGCATGCACCAGGCCTCTAGTGTAATATATTAGCTAAAAGTTTTGGAGACAGACAAGCAAAATATCCAGGAAAAATTGAAAGGCTTTGTAGTGAGACAAAATAAAACTGAATGTAAACTTAGTTATATCTGTAAGGATTTAAGCGTTTCAGAGAGTTAAGGAATGTGCATAGGTCACAAAGCTTTATGCAGATAAATTATGTTCCTCCTTAAGCTCTTAAGCTCTACTAATTGAGCATGCCGAGTTTGCCTGTGTGTGTTTATGTTAGTTTATATTTCTTATTTAACCATCAGAGCATCACATCCTTATGTGTTTGGTATTCGTATCTCTGTTTTGCAGATAAAACTGAAATTTGGAGATATTAAAGTGTCATGGGCTGACTGATGGCTCCTAAATAAATCAGATCCTAATCTCTGGAACTTGTGAATGTTAGCTTATATGGTAAAGTCTTTGCAGATATGATGAAGCCAAGGATTTAAACCCAACATGGGAAGATTAGCCTCAGTTACCCAGGTGGGCCCTAACTGCAATCACATGTACCCTTATAGGAGAGAGGCAGAGTGAGATTCGACCAACCACAGAGGAGAATGGGAAGTGAAGAGTGACCAGAGACAGATGAGAAGATGCTGACTGTGCAGTGATGTAGTCAAAAGCCTAGAAGTGCTGGCAGCTGCCAGAAGCTGGAAGAATCAAGGACCTTCTCCCCTGGAGAGGCCTCCTCAAGAAGGAGTGGTCCTGTCAAGACCTTGATTTTGAACTTCTGACCATCAGAACAGTGAGAGAGTAAATGTAGGTTGTTTTAAGACAGCCACTTTGTGGTAATTTGTTGCAACAGCTACAGGAAACTAGTACATGGAGGACCTTGCCAGGAGTCCCACCATTACTCTCAGAGCTGGATCCCAGGCCTTTCTGATGGCAAAGCCTCAGGCCTATATGAATAGGTTTTAATATTTCCAAGCTCAGTGGGGAATACAACATATCACATTGCTTGAGGAGAATATAGCAATTTATAACAACTGATCTCCAATCAGATTCCTGGGTTGCTATTTGGACTTGACCTTTGAAAACATTACTTGATTTTTCTGATCTTTGTGTTCTTCATCTCAGATGTGTTTTACCCTATTCCCTGTATCATTCAATCATACATGTTAGTCTCTGTTCCATGTACCAAGGATATAGCAGAGAACAATAAGCAATAAAACATGCTACTTGCCATGGAGTTGAAGCTGTATTTATGGAACAACCAAAGAAGCTTAATTTTCAAGCAGGAAGTGACTTCATATACTAGGATATTTCGACTCACACTTAGATAGATGCACACTGTATGCGAGTCAAATCTTTTAATTTTAGAGAAATGTTTATGTGAAGTGTGCAATTTGAGAAGGGAAAAAGGGAGGGAAAATTTTTTCTAGCTAATGTCTTCTGGTGGACATACTTGTAATTCCCAAACTACTTGAAATGCTTTGCAGCATTACACTAAATATAATAAAAGCAATAATGAATTAAAGTGAATCTGACCTTGAAGTGATTGAGTGACTCCTGATTTCACAATACATTATGGCAGGATGTTCTCAGTGACTTTCGGGCAAGAAAGCAATCTAGAAAGGTTTCTATGTATCAAGAGTGTCACAATCTTTTCGGGGGCCTATTTGTCACGTTCTCACCTAGTGCAGCTGTGAGAAGTAGGTGATGAATTTCACTTTACCTTTACCATGTCAGACATCTGCCAGATGCACTTTTAGTAGAAAATGGATTCAGCTAAAGTAAGGTGGTCTTTAACATTTTTGCTCAGCCTACATCTGAAAAGCACCTCTGATCAAATTAGGCTAAATCCTAAAATTTAAAGCACATTTTAAGTACTGTAATGGCTTGTCTTTCAGAGCTGACCATTTTTCAAATGATATTTGTGGCAATAGGTCAAAGAGTCATAGATCACAGTTATTAGAAATCTGTCTCAAGCATATTAAAAGGTGTCAAACCCAGGGAGGGAAAGGGCTTTAAAGGCTCTGAAATGAGAAGAAACCATTCTATTAGTCACTTTATGCCTACATAGGGCAGCGTGCGCTGTAACCTAAAGCACACTCATCACATTTATCATATTGGAACATATAGTTGTTTAAATGGAGTCTGAAACTCCGCCCATCAGCTTTACTTTTATTCCACCAATTGTTCATTTACTCAACAAACAGTTGTTAGAAACCTGTCATGGGTCTGGCACTTGGGGCTATAGACCACATGGACCCTCTCCTCCAGCAACACACTATTTGCAGGACGACAGACCTGAGAATAGATAATGACCAGAGGAGCAGTTTGCTGGAGGAATGCCTAGCACAGTGCCTAAGACAGTTAAAGGAAAACTTTATGGGTGACTAGCTTGAATCTGAAAAGAGGAGTAAGAATAAGTGTGGCAGAAAAACAGAGAAGGTTTCAGAAAAATGAAACATATGCAGAAGCTCAAGGAGATGGATGACTGCTGTGTGTATTTTAGAACCCAAAGTAGCTGGCATTGTCTGCCCTGTGAGGAAGGTCATATGGTGTGAAAGTGTCACGTGACAAGGGCTGGCTATGGCTTTCATGCTGGCATCCTCAGTGGTTAGAAATGGGCTGGAGCTACATACATTGTTGGTAACTTTGCTGGATAGAACAGGAAAAGACCTGTGTAAGGTGTAGGACCACCAGTTCCATACCTGGCTGCCACTGAATGTCTAGATGTCCTGGGGGAAATTATTTAGTTATTCAGTATCTGCTTGTGTAAGATGAAAGTGTTTGATTTTATGATTGAATATAAAGCATTATATAGTCTTCAAAACCTTTCAAACTGTATTCACTTAAAGTTAAAAATGTACATGTAACTTCAATATAAAAGTTAAAAGAACACTTAAAGGAATATTATAAGTTGATAAATAAAAGACAATCCCATAGAAAATGGGAAGATATAATTAGGCAATTCAGAGAGGGTAAACCTTCATGGCTAATAATTATATGAAAAGATTCTCAGCCTCACTAGTAATCAGGAAAATTCAAATTGAAACCACAAGAGAATTCCATTTCACATTCACCCAATTGCTAATAAAGACATCTTGTAATAATATCAAATGCTTGAAATTATACTAAGCAAAGGGAATTCTTTATTATACATTGCCAGTGGAATAAGTACATTAACACAGTGACTTTTTGCTGTGATCTCACAAATATAAAGATACTCATGCAATGTGACTTCCATGCATGTCCTTTAGAGCCATTCTTACAGAATATCCTAAGGAAACATTTACATGAAAGTTCCCAACAGTATTGCCTACACTAACAAAAAAGTGTCCTACCCACTCCTATCTCAAGCCACACTGGCGATGATCCTCCATGCCACCACCATGGACACCCACTGTGCCACTGGGTCACCTTGGACTGTGGCATCACCTTCAGATGCCATGAGTCAAAACTCACTTTCGATTTCTGCACTAGGACCATTACTTTCCCAAGAACTGCATCCTTGCCATAGGATTGTGAATCTGGCAGTTAATCAGACTGTTATGGTCATAATTAGCTAGTTATTAATATTAATAAAAGGAAAAGAGCAAAGGAAAGTCAGACATTGTAAGCATGGTCACCTGGGAAGCTACACTGGGAAGCTTCAGCTTCCCCCAGCATTGTTCCTCCGAGGGGATTAACACCCTCCCTTCCCTCTCCAGTACTGGATTGTTGGCGGGAGAAGGGGTAGATAGACACAAGCACATGAAATTGGGGTGATGTAGGGAAGATGTTTGCCTGTCAATCTAGCCTGGGGAACAGTGGGTTGGCTACAGGGTGGGTCTCATCAGAAATACATGAAATCTGGGAAAGTCAACACCCTCAAAGAGTTCCCTCTCTCCTGTTTACTCTGGTTCTCTCCTGTTCTGTGACCTGCAGTGGCCCGTGTGCTTGCCTGTTCTCTCTTCATAGCCATGTGGCCTTAAGCAGCCATAGATCATGCGGACCCCACACACAATGGACTGCAGCTGGGAACACAAACTGAGCTAGCCAGCTGTGGACTGGACTGGATTTTAATATAGAACAGAAATTCTGAGCAGTGGCCTTAATCCTGACCCTGCTGAAGACAAGATTGGACTTCTTCCGTGGTGAGACAGACAGAGATAGGACTTTGGAGGGGAACCCCTTAATTTTACATGATCAAGAAAGCTTCCCATGAAACCCCATCCTCCCATGGGGGTCTCAGGAACTTCTCTTCCTTGTGGCACCCCAAGGACTCCACTTCCACAGATAACAAAACTAGACCAATGAAATGGGTATTTAGAATTAGAACTGAGACCTGTCCGGTCAGTCTAATCTGGAGTCTTCAAAGGGATGAACCTCAGAAGCTCATCTGGGTGACTGTGTACCGCCTGCAGTACAGGGAGGGGGCTGCAGAAGCCTGTGTGCTGGGTCCAGAGGCAGAGATAAGAGACAGAGGGGAGCAATGACAGGTTTACAGATGGTTCAGGTCGCAGCTCCCATGCAGCCAGTCAGCATTTCTGCAGAGAGATAGCCCTGCTTCCTTGTAATGAGTTCCCTCTTCCTAGTCAGCAGCGAGCTGCTCTCTGTTACTTTTACATTAAGAATCTTGGCTGAGAGTCCCCAGATACATTTCCCCAAATGCTACAATGTGAACTACGTGATGGTGATAATACAGCACTATTCTGTGAACCTTTGCACAATTTCACATTCTTTCTATGAGAAAAATCTCAAGTTTCAAATGACGACTCTTATGCATTTTTGAAGAACTTGTCTGGAATCTGAGGACTGCCTGCTCTGCTTGTACAATTATTTTTGCTTCCCTTTAACACAAGTACAGACACTTTTTCTCACTTTATAAATGACATGAGATGCAGCTAATGCTTCCACCTAAACTGTCAGCACATGAATCAGGCACACTGACAACTGCTGTTTCCTAAAAGCCATTAAAAATGGTATTGAAGATGCTTTAAAAGGAAAACAAAGCAAAGTCAAATTTATTATAACGCTAGAAGTATCACTCCACCTTTCCCCACCAGTTTCATGACTATAAAACTTTTAGAATAAAAAAAAGATGTTTAGCCTGGAGACTTTTCTTTTTTCTTTTCTTTCTTTTTATTGCTAATTTCTTCAGGGATTGACCAAGAGTTTCCAGCAGGAAGGAGCTCCTGGGTGAGTAATTTCCAGTTAGGACATTTAGCTCAAGGATGGCATTCCTTGTGAGCTTTCCAGCTTCTCTGATTATCAGTCTGCTAAGGCTCTTGTTTTAAACCCCACGCAGCCCCTCATTTCAGCAACGTTCCTGTTCCTCCCTGGTCACCAGGAGGCTGATGGGATCCTGTAACTTCTGGTGTGAGCTGCCAGGCTCCACACTTCCACGAGCTGAGCAGAGATGCGAACTCATTTGAAATGTTTATTACATTTTATGATTTCAGCTCATTTCCTGCTCCTGTGAGGTTACCAGGCTATTTGCTGGAATAGGAAAGTACACAGGGGCCCTCCAGTGATGAAGTAATTTAATATTTTGTGTAAAAATTCTCAAAGACTTTTGCAGTTATGCACCAGTCAGAAGAGACTGTTTACACTGGGTCCAAGAACTGTCAGCTCTGGTGGACAATACCTGTGCAAAATGCAGGGTTTCTCAAAGATGTTTCAAAGGACTCAGTGGTAAAAGACCTCTTGAAAAAAATGTAGCTTATGAAAACTAAAAACCACACCAAATAAGAAGTCATTGATTTCATTCACTTAATGTTTATGTAGATGTAAATATCTTTATTATACATACATATATATCTTTAACACCCCATTCCTGTGGGCCTCGGATTGTATGGACTGCCTAAGTAGCAATGCCACTTAAAGATCATTCCAGATCAACTCATCAACCTCCTTCCTTTTATGATAAAACACATTTGTTTTTTATGTATATGTATACAGAAGCAAATAAGAGAATACGGTACTTCATAATTTTATGACACAACCACCTTTCTTAGTAGTAACAATGAAACAAATGTAAAATAGGTACATGATTAGAAAAATGCAAGCATTTAACAGTAAAGTGCAAAATGAAAAATAGAAACTCCCTATTTAGTTCCGTTCCTGCTTCCCAAGAGTAACACTAGAAGCAATTTCTTATTATTAAAAGAACAGTATGCTTAGACTGACAAAAATAAAAGCAAACAGCACTTTTTAGAATTTAATAATATATCTGTGGCATCTTTTAATGTTACAAGTTATAAACTGTTTTAATTATTACTCTTTGAAAATACACATTATAAATGTTTGACCTAGTCACACTAACTTTTCTCTTTCTATCATCCCAATCCTACCCTGAAGTCTCCTTTCAGTTCTCACATTGTTTTGGTTTTGTTTTGTTTGGCTTTTCTGGGATAGATATTGATATTATTTTTTCAAGTCTGTTTCCTACACACAAAATAATAATAATGTGGATTGAATTTTATTTACACATATATACATATAATATTGGTGCTCCTAATGCCATTGGTGAATTCTGGTGGACTTATTTCTTCTTAATTAATCTTTGTTATTTCTTTTTCTTGCTTTATTACATTACCCAGGGCCCCAGGGCAGTGTTGGGAAGAAGTGCTGATGAGTATCTTCAACTTGGTTGCAAGCTTAAGGGGAAAGAGTTTACTATTCCCACAGTGAATGTGATGTGGGTGGAAGGTTTTGATAGATACACTTTATCAGATCACGAAAGTTTCCTTCTCTTTCTACTTAGCTGATTTTTAATATGAATCTCTATTGAGAACCATCTGGTGTTTTTCTTTATTTTGTTAATTTTAGTCACTTCCATTTATTGATGTTTTAATGTTAAATGAATCTTTGCAATAGTTCCTGCTATAAACCAAATTGATCATGACATATAATTTCTTGTATATATTGCATTGGATTTATTATAATTTTGTTTAGGACTTTTGCCTTTGTTCATGAAAAACCCTTGCCTTCAATTTTTCTTACAATGACCTTGTTAGTTTTACTGTCAAGGTCATGTAAACCTCAAAAATTGCCGGAGTCCAACCCCAGCAGGTCCAGGGGTCTCCAAAGGTGGGGACGGAGTCAGCGAAGAAGGAATGACACGGAGACAGCCTTCAGTTGATCAGCAGCCTAGTCAGGACCTCTAGCCAGGATCTCCAGCCAAAGTTCTGGTCGGGATCTCCAGCGAAGTTCTGGTTAGGATCTGATGTTTATTGTCTTGTTACATCTGTATTTATACCAGTTGATTTTAATCCTGCCAATTTCTATTGCAAAGGTTAGGGCGTTTCTTATCTCCATTCCAGGGAGTAAAGATTATGTAGCTTAAGCGTGATTGTTTGTAGTTAAAGTGATTAACTACCCGCCTGGCACTTAGTTAAGGGGTTGTATCCCCTCCCTAACCTCAGGGAAAAATCCCTACCTGGGGAGACAACCTTTCTCGGAGAGGTGACCTTGGTTAAAACACATAGTGCTAAGGGGAGCAAACATATTAAGAACAGTATGCTATATACGCCAGGTCCCTTGAAACATATGCTGTGCAGATGTTTCTTTTCTGCAGCGACTGTGTCAAGCAGCAAGGATGGACCGGCTTCTGGCAAAAAATAAACTGGGCAGTCATATCTTACTCTCTTTTCTAAAAGAGTTTCTATGACATTTGTGTTATTATTATTATTATTTTTGGTTAAATATTTGGAAAATTTACTAGGTAAGCCATTCTTACCTGGAACTCTCTTTGTGAGAAAAAAAATTTCTTAACTTCATGCTTAAATTTTTTAAATGATATAGGAATATTCATTTTCTTCTATCAATTTTATTTCACTTTTCAAGTTATTTGTCCATCTTCATAAAATTTGTTGACATATAGTAGTCGATGATTGTGGTAGATTTATCTGTGGCTTCATTTTTTCCTTTCTCTACTCCTCTTGATATATGCTTGTCTTAGCCTCCTAGCGTGGCACAACTTAATCAGCAGAGAACTTCCAGACACATGAGAAATAATGAACGACTATTGTTTTAAGCCACTGAGTTTTGGGATGATCTATAATAATAAAAGCATAATATGCTAATAAGACCAGACATCCTTCCGGACGACCTTCCGGATGAAGCCTGGGGCTGCGAGGGAAGCCTGGGTCCCGGGTGCCAGAGGGAAGCCAGTGCCAGCAGCCAGGGTAAGGAAGGCCTACTCTTGCATGAATTTCGTGCATCAGGCCTCTAGTTTATTTTATAATAGTCAATAAAATAAAACTCCATAATTTACTTTGCTATATGTATGCGTGCAGTTAGGTGATATGGTTGATTTGTGGTTTCTGCTCTTTTCTATATCAGTCTTGCTAGAGATTTAACAAATTAATTGTTCTTTCAAAAAACACTATTTTTTGCTATTGCATGCCCATTTTCTATTTCTTAGAATTTTGCTCTCTTATTTTATTACCTTCCTTCTACTTTTTAAGGGTTTGATTTACTGTCTTTCCTAATTCAAATATTACTTTTCTTCATCCTTTAATAGTAGAGCTTTCAATTCATGTATGTGAGACATTTTGTTTTGCTTAAGATGTTTTTTATATTTTTTCTTTATTAATAAACAGGAATCCTTTCTGAAGACATGTCCTTCAGACCACTAGTCCTTGTCCTATTATTTATGATCTTTTATTCCAACCATCTAATACATTGTTAGCTTCACTCTTGTATTTATCAGTTCTCAAAATTCTATTAAACAATTTTGATAGATTCCAAGTCCCTCCTGCACTTCTCCATCTTTTCCTCTATTTTCTTTATATTCTGTCTAATAACTATGATATTTGAATCATCTATGGATCTACATCTGTTTACTTGTATTTTCTTTTATCTCTAGTTTGCTTATCCATACTTTAGCATGTTTAATATTTTTTATTAGTTGCTGAACATAATGGGTAAAAACTATAGTGGTTCCTTCAAAAATGGTTAGTTTTTCTGTTGAGGGGTAGACAGAGGTCCTACTGAGTTCACTTGGTCCTGTTGATGGTAGGTTTTGGTAGGCGTGATGATTTCAGTCTCCTCCTCCTCTGCCAAGCAGTCTTCTGCTTCAGTTTTATTGGCCAGAACTGGATCATGGGAATATCCCCAGTTGCTAAAGAAGAAGGAAATAACACATCTTACAAAATGAGCAGGGTTGGGGCTGGACCAATTTACCACTCCAAAACTAAATCAAGGTTCTCCTGCAAAGGGGAAGGCAACAGGTATTTTATGGAGAGCGAGCACTGTCTGACAAAATCCATGATTAATGCAAGTCATAAATGTTCTTTATAAAGCATTATGATGTAAATAACATTTAGAGATGACTAGTAAATGTTAAAAAAGGATAGAATGATTAAGGTTAATGATAACTTGTCATAATACTGTATGGCATCTCTCAAATAAGTTCACCTGCATATGGTAGTTTATGGTGAGTACAACACAAAATGACACTTTATTTTAAAGACTATTTTTAGAGCACTTTTGGGTTTACAACAAAATTGAACAAAAGTTTCAGAGATTTCCCATATACCCCCCTGACTTCACATATGCAGAGCTTCCACCATTATTAATATCCCCCAACACAATGGTACATTTGTTATAATTGATGAACCTACACTGACACATTATAATCACCCAAAGTCCATAGTTTATAGGAGAGTGCACTTTTGCTATTATACACTCTATGGATTTGGACAAAATATATAAGTACATGTACCCACCATTATAGTATCATACAGAATATTTTCACTTCCCTAAAAATCTGTACTCCACTTTTCCAACCCCTTCCTCTGACAAACCTTGGCAACCACTGATTTTTTTACTGTCTCTGTAGTTTTGCCTTTTCCAGAATGACATATAGAGAAGTCTCCCCTTATCCATAGGGGATACATTTCAAGGTCCCCGGTGAATACCTAAAATCAGAATAGATATTACTGAACCCTATATATACTATTTTTGTCCTGTACGTACACACATACATGTCATGGCTTCTCTTTGGCATATCCAAATTGCCAGCATCACCACTCCTGTGCTTTTGGGCCATGATCAAGCAAAATAATGGGAACTTGAATACAAGCACTGTAATACCCTGAAAGTTGATCTGATAACCAAGATGTCTACTAAGTGACTGAAGTGTGAGGGGTGTATACAGTGTAAACATGCTAGACAGAGATGATTCATGTCCTGGGCAGGGTGGAGTGGGTTGACGCAAGATTTCATCATGATACTCAGAATTATGTGCAATTTAAAACTTATGCATTGTTTATTTCTGAAAATTTTCATTTAATATTTTCTGACTACATTTGGACCCCTGGTGGTAAGTGTGCAGCATAGCTACTGGTTGAACGGTGGAATGGTTGAACGGTCGGACATTTAGCATATTAGTCTTTTATATATATAGATGTTTTGATAGCTCATTTCTTTTTAATGCTAGTCTAGTAGTACATTGTCTGGATGTATCCTCCTTGGGTTTGACAGAACGGGTATAATGTTTCCTAGGCAGTCTCACATAACTCAGGGAAACACTTGCATGCCAGTTTATTATACAACAGAGAACATGACACATGGGGCAAGTTCCAGAGCAGTCACAGGAGCATCTGTCCCCACAGAGTGGGGTTCCACAATCCTCCTGGCACACGTATATATTCACTAGCCCAGAAGTTCTCCAAACCCTGTAGCTATGGATTTTTTATGGCTTCATCATGTAGGCATGATCAGTTATTACCCGCATCTCTAGCCTCTCTCCCATCTCTGGAGGATGATAGAAGGGGCTGAATGTTCTAAGCTTCTAATCATGGCTTGGTCTCTCTAATGACTATCCTCCATTATGAAGCCATCTAGGAGCCCACCAAGAGATGCTCCAATGGCACAGGAAATTCCAAGGGATTTAGGAGCTCTGTGTCAGGAACCAGGGCCAAAGACCAAATATTAGAAAGAAAGATGCTTCTAACACCTTTATCATTTAGGAAATTGCAAAGGCTTTAAGGAGCTCGGGACAGGAACCAGAAAGAAAGAACAAAATATATATTTTAAAAAAATTATTTATTAATTTTAGAAAGAGAGGGAGAGAGAGAGAGAGAAAGGAAGAGAGACAGAGGAAGGGAGAGAGAGAACTTGTTGTTCCACTTATTTATGTATTAATTGGTTGATTCTTGTATGTGCCCTGGCAAGGGATTGAACCTGCAACCTTGGCATAGCGGGATGATGCTCTAATCAGCTAAGCTACCCAGCCAGGGCCACAATATGTATGTTTATGACATCACAATATCCCAATTGTAGATTGGAGATGTGAAAGCCTGCTATGTTGGTTATAGAATTGGAGACTCCCACCCCACCCAACACCACCTGTTTCTATGCTATCAGAACTTGCAAATGTGTCTTGGTCCACTGCCTGCCAGGTTTTTTTTGGACTGAATACAGACATTTCTTCATGTGCTTTGACAGCATTCTGAATTGGTTGTAAGTCGTGTACCTCCACCGGTTACAGTGGAAAAGTTCCATTCTCAAGTCGCATTCCTGGTTTTAATGGGTTATTTCTTCTAAAACCTCAGCTTGCTTTATTTCAGTGACTATTCTGATTAAGATTTTAAAATAACCTTTCCCATTCTATAAGGCCCCAAGCTAACTGCTAAATTGAAATGAAATTTCTCTAACTCAAAGGTAATTCGTTCATAAGTAGAGATGCCGTTACACTATTCTAGGTGTTCAGGAGAGGAAATATTTTTACATAAAACTGAGGGAATGTGAGGAGAAGATTGGTTTTAAACTGAAAGCTTTCAAGCCATTTTGATATAGTGGAGAAAAGTGGAAAAGATGGTGAGGTATGGTGCCCCAAACAGCAAGATAAAAAATGTTAAAGAAAAAAAAAAAAACTAGCCCTAACCGGTTTGGCTTAGTGGATAGAGCGTCGGCCTGCGGACTGAAGGGTCCCAGGTTTGATTCTGGTCAAGGGCATGTACCTGGGTTGCGGGCATATCCCCAGTAGGGGGTGTGCAGGAGGCAGCTGATCGATGTTTCTCTCTCATTGATGTTTCTAACTCTCTATCCCTCTCCCTTCCTCTCTGTAAAAAATCAATAAAATATAAAAAAAACCCTATAGGTAGATTTTTAGCTAGAGGTTTTTTTCTAGCATGTTAAAAAATAAAATTCCATAAAGGGCAATATATAAAGTGTTACTGTTGTGAACATAAATATGAACCATAAAAAACACAATAAAGGGTAACTAGCATATATACAAGACACTTGAGATCTATAAAATGCATTAATATTTTTCTATGATAAAAACATTTTGTTTATTGGAACATGATACTGATATATATGCATCCAGTGAAAATTTTAAAATAAAAAACCCTAGTGATGCATAACTTAAATTTAAATATTGAAGCATGTTTTAAATACTCTTTTGAACATTTTTATTTTAGAATGTTATATATTTTATTATCAAGAAGAAACACACCCTTATTATATCCATTTTGAAACAGCAGAGAAAACAATGTATTACCTATGATATTCAGATAAAATTAGGTCTTTCCCTGGCAGTGAATCTTTTTTTATTTAGTTGAAGAGGAAATAACCATCCCTGGCATAGATGAGAAAAATACTCTGTGATGTTCTAAAAAGCACCCTTATTCTCCATTAAGGTTTATTAGCATTATTATAACAAATATCTTTTATTTTAAGCAACTCATTTTTCCTTAAGAAAACCACTGCGTGACCATATTTACTCTAGATTGAGCTGCTTTAAATCTCAATGCACGTTCCCACACTCTCAGAGAAACTGCAGCTACTTGCTCCCAGCCCAGAGCTCTGCCCATCCACATCTAAATCCCTCTAAATGCCAGGCTCATCCCTCTGACTCAGAGGCTCAACCTTACTGCAAACCTCTCCAGTTTTGTCCTGATGCCTATCTGAGGTCAGCTTTGCTCCTGGGACTCAAGAAATAATCCAACCCTATAGGCCGGTGGTCAATTTAGGGATCACCAGTCTCTACGGTGAATGAACCCCAAATGGGGAAATGAGGTACAAGACCTTGTGAGAGGGAAATAAATTGGAGCAAGGAGGAAGATGGAAGCTGGCAATGGGAGCTCTTACAAAGTTACTCTTCGTGTCATTCAGTCACTCAAATATTTACTGGGTGAGTACAATGTTGTAGATTCTAGGAACATAATGAATGGTGAGGAGATAAAGACCAGAAATGTCTTTGTGGGGCTTAATACTAGGAGACATTCAAACTGAAGACACAATACATTGTGTACCTTTGTTTTTAAAACTTTTCTTTCTACTCTGTACGTGAGGGAAGGAGTGAACACAAAAAATAAAACAAACAACAAACAAAAGAAACCCCACAGGGCTGAGACATACAGCTGATTATGTTAATTCTTCCTTGGAAGACCTAGTTTGAAAAGAACAGATTTAAGTACCAATTTTAAGAAAAAATTTGCTTCATGAATCCATTTTGGGCAATTGCTGAAAAAGGCTGAAAGAATGAATAAGCTGAGAGAGAGAGAGAGAGAGGAGGGGGGGGGGGGGGGGGGGGGGGGGGAGGAAATCTCTCATCACAGTCATCATTAGTTATTATTTTGGCTTTCAGTATCCAAGCTCCTTTCCTGTGTTTGCAGAATCCCTCCTTATGCAAGTTTTGGTGGGATCAATGTAAGCATTTTCAATGCCTTTGTTAGGAGGCCTTTGTGTGCTGAAAAGATTATTCAGAAGACAACCTTTTGAAAAGAATTAATAATTAATTATTAAAACTCCAAATCCAAAAACCTAATTTCTATTTAAACTTTAATGTCAAGTTATGAATCTAATTATTCTATTTATAAATCAACAAAATCTTGGCCATCAGTTTTTAAGGCAGCCTGGAGTAACTATTTGGTCTTATTTACAAATGAGATACATCATATTCCTTAAAATAATTTTAACTAAGTTTACAATTTAGTATTGTTGATTTTATTTTTAAGAACTATTTTCTGACTGACAGGAAAAAAAATCACCAATACTATGGCAAATTTTGCAATGTAATGAATATAAACATTATGACATTATTTTCTCAGACAAATTGATTCACAGCTTGGATCAAACTTTTGCTGCAAAGAAATAGGCTTTCTAAACAGTTCAAAGAGTTCACCGTAGTAGCATTTTATAAACAGGAAGGTGGTTAGAAAATTTTAGACTGGATTTTTAAAATTCTGGCTAAGGAGACATTGCAAAACTGGATAAACAGATTAAAAGTCCTGAGACATTCCACAAGGAAGAAAGTCAGCTGAGGGGTTCTTAGAAGAGGTTCTTAATATCTATCAGAAAACTGTTCAAGCATTTTATCATGTATGTTAATAATCATGTTCCAGAAGGGGCTTCTGGTCACATCACACAGCAGAGTTCCGCCTCAGCTCACAACAGAACACTTCTCTTTTTCAAGATAGTGAATCTTAAAGTAACACGCATATTCCAATATCATGTTAAATTTCTACCTAAAATTTTAACCAAATAAATGGCCCAATTAAACATGTTTTAACTTGAGTTACTCTATCGTAGCATAGTGTCTTTGATGTTACAAATATTTAATATGCTAAATTGCACAGAATCCTCCTTAACACAAAAATGCTAACACTGTCTATTGGATTCCCCTAAATATTTTCATAGAGGATTAGATCTTCCCAGGGTTAAAAGATACTTATAAACTAGAGAGGTACTAATCTTGCTGATTGAAGTTACTTATTGACCAGAAATGTCATCTGAGTTTGAGGTTTGGGGCTTTCTATGCACAGAAATGATTTTTTCCCATACCTGCTAAACCCCTCCACCCCTTTTTTTGTTTTGTCAATGCTCACCTGAGGATGTTTTTTTCCCATTGCTCTTCAGAGAGAGTAGAAGGGAGGGAGAAAGAGAAGACAGGGAAGAGAGAGGGAGAGGAAGAGAGGGAGAGAGGGAGAGAGACAGAGAGAGACAGAGAGAGACAGAGAGAAACATGGATGCTAGAGAGACACATTGACTAGTTGCCTATGGCATATGCCCTGACAGAGGGTGGGAGCGAACCCGCAACTTGAGACCCTTTTTATAGTCACTATGTCTAAGTCTTTAAGAGAAGATAGCTGTCCTAGTCCATGTAGTACTTGTCCCCCAATTTAAAAATTAGAATGATCTATTTCTCCCATCTACCAGTGAAGAACTGTAGACCACAGGTAACTTTGTTCAAATGGTGTTGCATTTCAATGGCTCTTGTATACGAAATACCTTTCTGTCTAGCTCTAATGACATATTGATATTCCAATAAATTCTTCACATCCTGAAGTAGTTCTGTTGTACCCTTTTAAATTTGATGGAGTCTTCCTAGTCTCAGTTAGCAACACCTGATGTGCAGTTGAGGTGCAGGTGTCATGGTGGCCACGATGGTGTCCTGAATGCAGTGGTGACAGGAGTGTCATCCACACCAGTGGGCTCCTGTGGCATAATCTTGCAGTAATTCCTGCCAACTAGCTTCTTTGGTTTCTTGTCACTCTGAAAATCTAGTTCTCCATCTCAATGTTTCCCAATAGCTTTCTAATATACAGTAGTTTTCCCTTATCTGTGGTTTTGCTTTCTGTGGTTTCAGTTACCCACAGCCAACCCAAGTCAGAAACTATTCAATGGAACATTCCAGAAATAAACAATCCTTAACTTGGGAATTGCTTGCCATTCTGATGAAATGCTAGCATGATCTCCTGCTGCTCTGCTCCAGCCCGCCCAGGGCGTGAATCATCCCCTTTGTCCACCAGCCCCTTAGTCACTTAGTAGTCATCTTGGTTAGCAATCAGGTTGATTCTCAGAAAGGGACACCACATTCACATAACTTTTATTACAGATATGTTAATGATTGTTCTATGTTATTACTGTTATTGTTTATCTTCAACGTTGGAGTTGTCTGGACGTGTGTGGTCTGCTTCCAGTTCTGTGGCTGGCTGACTGTGTGACAAGGGGGAGGCCACTTCTCACTCTTGGTCTCCACTTCCTCTGTTGTGGGGTGAGAGGGCAGGATTAGAAGATCCCTGATTTTCTATTGTCACATTGAACAAATTGTGTAGTGTTTAGGGATTTCCTGGCAATGGGGAGACACAAATCCAGGCAAAGTGGTGTGAAGACCAGGGAAACTACCCAAGACCTGGTAGGTTACCCAGCACCCAAAGGAGCAGCCTGTCCAGGTGACCCCTCCCTGAGGGCTTTCTGGCTCCCCTGAGGACCCTGCACTCCGGGGAGAACTCACTGAGGCACATTGGGCATGAGTAACGAAAACAGGGATCCTGGTAACTGGTAGGGTGTGAGAATCTTCAGTGAGAAACTTTCCCTAGAAGCCAGGGGCCTGGGAACAGACCCGTCCTGGGTGCAGGCAGCTCATGGCTGATGCTGTTTGTACTCTGGACAGACATCATTTCAACAGGGATTAAGATTACAGACTTTTAAGCAAAGAATCTGCACATTTGATATTTTAAGAATTTATAACATGAAAGAGGCTCTAACCAATTAGAATAAAAGGTCAGTTTTGTGATTATTCTTCAGAATACCGAATTGAGTAATGGTTTTAAGCTACTGTATTTTTAAAATATACTTTTTATTTTAGGAATATTTTTGATTTACCTAAAAAAATGTGTAGTACAAAGTTTTCATATACCCCACACACCACACAAATTTTCCTATTGTTATCAACTTAGGTTAGTGTGGAACATTAGTTATAATTAATGAAACAATGTAGATATATTCTATTTTAGATTTCAGAGAGGAAGGGAGAATGAGAAAGAGATAGAAACATCAATGATGAGAGAGAATCATTGATTGGCTGTCTCCTGCATGCTCCACAGTGGGGGTGGAGCCCGCAACCTGGGCAGGTGCCCAGACTGGGAATTAAACCTCAATCTCCTGGTTCATAGGTCTACGTTCAACCACTGAGCCACTCTGGCCAGGTTAGATATATTCTTATTATCTGAAGTCCATACTTTTCAGATTTTCTTAGTTTTTACCCATTATTTTAGGATTCCCACCAAAGAGAGCACACATCACTAGGCCATCATTTATCTTACACCCTCAGTTGCTTAGGCTTTAAGAAGGTATTCTACCTTCATGCAAAGCTGCAGAAAACTTGTCAGACCTAAAATTAAGCAGTTGTGGGTAGTCAGCAATGTTGACACAGTTGGACTTGGCATATAAATATATTGTTTGTAAAGTATATGTTTTTAGCATCATAGCTAGCTATCTGAAATATTTGGAATAAGAAGCATTTCTGATGAAATATTGCGGGTATTACACATTACATAATGACTCGCAAAGAACATCTGTGCAAAAGATAAGGGTGAGTTTGTGCTGTTTCACCCAGTGGTCTGTAGGTGGAGCTGATGCTGATTCTGCATAAACATTTAAAGGGTCATGGGTCACTGCTAGGATTTGCTGTACAAAGTAGGCACAGATGAAAAGAATATCAGTGTAACTTTGCAAACCTACAGCCTATCTTTGGGGAACATTTGATTAGAAAATATGAGTGAATGTAAAATTGTGTGTATATCAGGACTACCTCTGGTTGATAACCGGTGTTTTTGAGGATATGAGGCGTACCCGGCTTTGCCAGGTACTGTTAGGTTCTTTCTAATGTTGTTGGACAATCTTCCTAACAGAGAATGGGTAGGTTTTCTAAGTTTTTAGGAAGTTGTCAAAGCATTTGGCTCTTCTGATAACTATTTCCATTTTTCACTTTTCTTGCCTTTTCTATAGAAAAGATACAAACAAACAAACAACACTACAAGCTGCCCAAGATTTGAATCTTAACAAATCTGGTGCCCATTTCCAAATCAGGAAAATTATCTTGGTGATAGGATACTCACTTCCTAACTGGTCAGCTCAGCATGGACTACAGTGGTACCACATTAAACAAATCCAGATATATTTTTTTAACTTTTTAGCAACTCCTAAAAGCATTTAAAATATTTTGGCCATAGGACTGGTCATTGTTGAAAGGGATAAGTATGTTTTTTAAGAAGATTTTGCAATATAATCAAAGTGAACAGAAATCAAAATAAGCCAAATATCCTATCTCTATTCTAAGGCTCATGCAGTGCCCCCTTCCGTTCTCTCTGATGACTGTGGGTGCTGACATTTGGTTCTTCCCCACCCCAGTATAAGCAGGCCATGTTATAGAAAAGCATAATCAATACAGGGCACTCCCAATCTTTCATGCTCTTTCTCAGTCTGGCTCACTGGGAAATGATCCTCTAGAATGGCAATTAAGATTTGGAATTGGAGTCAAAGGGACCACAAATAAGTGTACACACTTCTGATGACTGTGGGTGCTGACATTTGGTTCTTCCCCACCCCAGTATAAGCAGGCCATGTTATAGAAAAGCATAATCAATACAGGGCACTCCCAATCTTTCATGCTCTTTCTCAGTCTGGCTCACTGGGAAATGATCCTCTAGAATGGCAATTAAGATTTGGAATTGGAGTCAAAGGGACCACACATAAGCGTACACACTGACAACTCGATACAAAATTAATCAGTCAGCACAAGAGAGGAAAATTAAGTAACTCGACCCCAGGAAAAATTAATAAAGGCAAAATCTACTTCATTTCACAGGCATTAAAGACCCATGATTCTGATACAAAGTTTTCTTAGCAACAAAGTTGAGATAATCACGGGGCACTGTTCATCATACAAAACATTTTATTTTAGTTTTACGTCACAGTGCATAGAAGATGGACGACTTCCCATCTTTGGGGAGTGTTTGCAAAAAGACACTGTGTCTCTTTCCCGACATTATGAATGATGGTGAAACCTGACTGGGCATGGAAGCTAACAGTTCTCTGCAAACCATGGAAGGAAGCAGCTTGAATTGGTACCAAAAGGGGCATTAGAAACCCTGCAGGTTTCTCTTCCAATCAAACCCTCATTTTCCAAGCAATTAATGCTGCTTCAAGTCCGGAGGACAATAACGAAGAGGCACACCTAGAGGAGCCCTGCTGTTTCAGACAACTGTGTTTGCTAAAGCAGCTCAGCCCCAAATCCTGGAGCAGAGGCCTCCTGGGGAGTGTGAG
This sequence comes from Myotis brandtii, assembly GCF_000412655.1. NCBI lineage: Eukaryota > Metazoa > Chordata > Mammalia > Chiroptera > Vespertilionidae > Myotis > Myotis brandtii. The sequence goes on along the minus strand of NW_005370872.1, from coordinate 1,348,383 downwards.
CAGCACGTGAAGCTAGAATCCTGCTCTCTGTGTGTCTCCGGGTCCAATAGTGACGATTATTCATCCTGGTAATTACCTGCTGCCTCCCAGAGAAGACCAGGACCCTCTTGTGCTTCAGACTCTCTTCAGACATCACACACACACACACACACACACACACACTAACAACAGCAACAATAATAATTCAACTATTACTGAAAACTACCAACCTCCCTCCCCCAATAACAAACAAAAGAAACAGTCCAATGACACCCTACACTAGGTGGAGTATGACTAGAAGAATGAGGCTACGTTATGTACATCACATCTCAATTCAGTTTGACTCATTGTCTGACTTTAGACCTAATACCAACATAAGATAAGGGTCTTATTTCTGATTTAATCTTAGTAATGACAACAACTATTTCTGGTTTAATCTTAGCAACAATCACAACAACATCTATGATTCAGTCATCAGCAACTATTAATAGGCATCTGGCAGAGTTCTGGGTACTGGCGGACAACCCAACAGGAATGAACACAGACCTGGTTTGTGGCACTTACAGGGCAGCGGGGGTGAGAGACCATCTCCAGCTATAAAGTCAGCACATGGTATATCTATGGTGCAAGCACTGGTAATGCATGGCCTGTCTATGGCTGAAAGTGAGTTGGGTAGGGGCCAAGGAGGGCTGGTGCAGGGCTCAGTAATGGGGTTGCTCAAATGTTACCCTTGAAAGAGCGTATATTTGAGCACAAATCTAAGGGAAGTGAAGCAATAGCTTCTCAGATAAAAAGAGAGAGCAGTCCAGGAATAGAGCATGGCAAGGGGGGAGGCCTGGAGGCAGGACGGGCCCCTGCCTGAGCAGTAAGTGTGTAGAAGCAGAGAGGGCCAGGGTGAGGGCAAAGGAGGGAGAAGTCAAACGGTAGAGGAAGGAGATAAGAATAGGTAAAAGATAGATACCACAGCTTTGTAAGTCTTTGGCAGGACCTCTGCTTTTCACTGGGAGTGAGATGGAAACCTGCAATGGCCTGGCTGTTTCAGAGGCCTGGTAGGACCCAGAACCCTGTCCCACACATTAGAGCAATGAAAAAAAAAATACACCCAACACAAACAGGAACAAATTGCCTGACACCTAAAAGTAGATCCATGTTTTGTTGGACCTGAATCTTATCTATTTCTAGGTGTGGGGGGATTTCTATAAGAAAAAATGGATATGCATTATGAATATAAATTATTTATAAAAGTGATTTTGTTAGAACAAAAAATTACAACAAATTTCAAACCCACTGTATATGAGAATTACTATCAAGGGTTGCATCTGTGAAATATGTATTTTGCAAGTAATTTAAAGGATGGTTTAAGGTAGTCATTAGAAGACAATTCCTATCTCATGTGAGAGAAAATGCCACAGATGCTTCCTTTTAAAATCAGATATTTCTGCAAAATAATAATAATAATAATGGAATGTGTTCTCTAAAAAGAATGGTATTGGATCCATACATTTAAAAATAAGGTTCAAAAAAAGAAAACCTTCTCTTTTGATATGAGAAGAGATAAGGTGGCCTTTGAACATCTTTGTTTTTTAAGTGATGGAACCTTATAAGATATGGAACAGTTTCTCAAATCTACTTGTTTGATGAGTTAAGTATAAATATTCAACATTAAAGTTCAAATTATTCATTGAAAAGTTACACTTTAGGACATATAAAATAAGTATCTCAACTTATAATTTATAATATAGTATAAAATATTTGATTCTAAAACATGCTGTGTTAAATAAGGAACTGAATAACTTAAGTAATTCACCCAAGGTCATTTAACTATTAATTTTGAAACTATATACTAACAATACCAAACAAAATATAATAAAAAAGGTAATAATTACATAGGTTGTAGCAATCATCAAAGTGCATCTTTAATCAGTAAGAAAATGTATTTTATGCTACTCAAATCCAGCCCGAATGCCAGCAGGACATGTAATTACAGTGACTCATCCCTGAAAAAGTTGTTATGACTAGTCATTGTTCCTACAATAATGCATTGGTTTTAAAATTTCCCTAAGTTATACAACATAGAGGCTATGATTCTGTATGCAGAAATTATTACATCATGTACATCCATAATGTTTTGAGGCAATGGATTTTATGATTTTTTTCTACTTTTTAAAAAAATTCCTTCTCCTCTTCCTTCCAAACACATTATATGTTATAGAGACTTATTACTATCCAGTTGAAGTCATGGGCTTGATTAATTATATTATGATGCTATCAAGGATAAAATACAATATAGTCATTGGATTCTGCAAAGAATCTTAGAAATAAATCTGATTCAAACTTTTAATTTTAGAGAATAGGGCATTAAAACAGAAAAATGACTTCCTCCAAATCACATTTATGAAATAAATTGCCTGGTATTTATTCTGATCTCTCCAATGTGCTGTGTTTATCTCCTGTGCCAGACAAATAGCTGAATCTTCCTAAAACTTTGGTTTCATTCTTTTTTTTGTTTGTTTGTTTTGTTTTGTTTTGTGTTTTTTTTTTGGTTTCATTCTTATTCTCCTTTCTTTCAGAATAAAATTTAAATTCTTAAGCCTAGCATTCAAGACTCACCCCAAGACTCACTTAATGTAGATAACCAAGTGCCACCTGTAGATAGGACTATGACATTTGATACAAAGATGGCAACACCTTTAACTCTGATCTTCTTGATTAACTCTTGTGTAATCAAAATTGCCAGATATTTCTTGGAAGGCAAAGAAAGACCATCACTCTTTTTCTCAGTACTTCTCAGAAGTCAGTGGTCAGAGCAGAAGTTTGAAGCAAAAACTCTAAACACACACACACACACACACACACACACACACACACACACACTTTCAGACAGCTATGCATCAACTATTTCTCCTTCTCCCTCTCTATGCAAATTCTACTTTCTTTCCTGAGATGGGGGGAGACATGTATACTGCTTATTTTGTACACATGCTCTTTCTCGGCTGGTTCATTGTTGCTTTAAGATCATTCACACATTTCATTCAGAGAAGTGATTCAGAAACTAAAAATCGTAAATAGCAAGGCCAAAGTTTAGCTTAAGTGTGATGGAATATGGCCACGAAAACAATAGAGCTCCTCCAAGTTCATCAGCATTGAAAGGAAATATAATGTGGGGCAAGTTTCCATTGCCCCTGGATGAACACTTGTCTAAATCACAGAGAAATGGGTGGATCCAGAAGCTCAAAATGAGGGCTCTTCACACAGTCAGCTCTAAATAAAATTATTGCTGAGGTTCAGGACAACTGGGAAGAGCAGGAAGAGCAGAACAGGAGACATCAGAAATGTTAATAAAATTGTCAGGACACCAATAATATGTGTCACCTCCAATCTAAATGAAACCATGAATACAATGTTATTCTACTTAGTATGTCTTCTTAAATGTAAAAAATGGGGAGTATCAATTAGATTCCCATAATATTTGTTGAAGAAAGTATTAAAAATTTCTCATTACAGTGCATTTTATTTATTGTGTAAAATGGTGGCTATAGCCTTAGAACACAGAAGCATCCATTTATTCAGTATTGAAGAGGAACTTGACTTTCAGAGAGATCACTTCATCCTATATAATAAAAGCCTAATATGCAAATCGACTGAACAGCTGAACGACCGGTTGCTATGATGCACACTGACCACCAGGGGGCAGACACTCAACACAGGAGTGTCCCACAAGTGGAATGCCGCTCAGCCAGAATCTGCGCTTGGTTAGAGAGCGCAGCCGCAGCAGTGGTGGAGAGGCTCCGTGTCAGGGCTAAGGATGTCCGACTGAAGCCATCAGTAAGACATCCCCCAAGGGCTCCCAGACTGTGAGAGGGCACAGGCTGGGCTGAGGGACCCCCTTCCCCTGAAGTGCACAAATTTCGTGCACCGGGCCTCTAGTAAGTTACATAAATGTTTAACCATCATTAGTTTCTGTGTACTTGAAACTAATATGATATTGAATGTCAACTATAATTGAAAAATTTAAAAAGTAATAAAAATAGAGATACTTAATTATAATGAATAAAGGTCAGACTTCATAGGCATTCTTATGATGTGAATTTTTAGTTTTTTTCTAAGAGTTAAAATTTAAGAAAGCGACCAGTTTCCTTTGAGTTACAAAAACACATTTGAAAGCTCTTTGTAAGGTTAGAGTTTTCTACTAGTCTTTGCATATGAATCGTATCTGACCGACTCCCATATTATTCATGGCTGTCTCTGGCCAGCAGGAGTAAGGTCTGTTTACCTCAAGCCAAGCTCAGCTCATGAAAAATTAGTATGTATGACATAAGCACATCCATCTGGTGCAAAGAAGCCTAAGAGAATGTGAAAGGAAGGCACATGCTGAGGCACCTGCTTCAAACTGTCTGGACTCCTGGCCTTCCAAGAGGCTTTGCCAGGCATGTGGAAATGTTAACGGCACTAAGATTTACTGCCTAGTTGCTCCTCACTGCCCGCTGCACACTTCTTCCATGAGGCAAATCTGTTTTCTAACTTCAGCCTCTCTGATGTCCAGAAGAGACGCAAAAAGGAGCAAGGAGAGCAAAAAATTCCAGACAGAATTTTCAAGAGAGAAAAATAGCTGCGATCTTCACAATATCTCTTGCTAGACTTCATTTGTAGTCCTTTGAAGACATTATATTTCCTTATTTGCCAAATTGGCGCACATTAAGGGCTCTTTGTTGGGTCCCTAAAAGAACAGAATGTCTTATTCATTTACATACAGTAAACAGATGTTTCCTCCAAACAGCACAAAATTGAGAAATAGTTCTGAAACTCAATCCATTCATTGTAGCTTTGACAATCCTGGCTAACAAGAATCCCGAAGGGATGTATTGCCAGTTGTTTATGTGAGCAGATTATGTTATCAAAATATGTTTATGAAAGACCATTCATCTTTCCTTTCCTGCATACTGAGTTTCAGTTTAACTACGATTCCGGAGACAAGCATTATGGGTTTCTATTATTTATCTATTTGGGTTGTGATAAAACCGGTATTCATAAACAGACTGGCAGTATATATGTCAAACTTACTTTATTGTCTTAGTTCACTTCTACTTGGGAAGTTGAAAATAAAATGTGAAAGAGAATGTATTCTTCCAGAGGTCACTGTTTAATCTTCATTTGACTGGCAGAGATCAATTTCTGTCTGAATCTCTCATTCTGGAAATTAGGAAAAAGCAAAAGAGTTCTTCCAATTGTTCTGGGATTTTCCTTTAAATTTTCATTCTCATCAATTACCTTGGCAAGTCAACTATGTGGTATTCTCTGAATTCCAAATGAAACAACATTTTGACGCTGAATGTCAGCAGATCCTAAGGTAGTAAGTAGCAATGCACATAAAACATTGCTCTATGTATCTATAGAATAATTGCTCAGGTCTCTGTAGTGTTTTGTTTTTAACAACCTAACAAACAAGATTGTATAAAGCCTAGCAAACTGAGAAATGCAAACCAATAGTAAAACAAAGCAAGCACTTTGAAGCTACCTTGCCCACCCCACCTCTAGCCTCTTATATCAGAGGAAGAAGACACATCCTGGAACAAGCCAAGAATAAGGTCTTTAGTGGAGATAGGGCTTGGATTCTCAGGTGGTTTCCTTAGACGGTCTCACTTCTAGAAATTACCTGATACTTAGTTGTTTCATTAAGTGGGAAGTTGGCATTTGCTTAATTGGTGAGGCAGTTTTGAAGATTAAAAAATCGTAATAAAAAACCCAGCCTTGGACACAGCCCAAGTTTTTAACCTGAAAGTATTCCCAGTGCCCACGCTGGTATCTATGAGAAGGTATTAAATAAAAAACCCAGCCTTGGACACAGCCCAAGTTTTTAGCCTGAAAGTATTCCCAGTGCCTTTACTTTCACCAAGCTGCAGAAGGAAGACTAGAATATTCTGAGGTGAAGAGTACAGTTATGCTGCTTTCATTAAAATTAGTTTACGGGCATTGATTAAGCACCTACTATGTTTCTGATACCATTCTAGGTGCTGGGGATATAAAAAAAATCCCTTATATTCCAGTGGGGTGGATGAGACAGACAAAAAGCAATCAAATATAAGATATGTTAAATGCTAATTGCTAAGGAAGGAAAAAATGCACCAGGAAAGTACATAAAATGTCGGTGGGTAACATGTGAGACAGAGTGGGTTGCAGGCTTCCCCGTGACTGGGACATTTGCGTAAAGCCTGCTTCCCCTCCAGAGTGAAAGAATTCCATGTCAGCAAAGGAGCGTTCCTCACAAAGGAAATAGCAAGTGCAGAGGCCCTGAGACAGAGACAGGAATGACCCTGGAGTGCTGAGCGACAGTGAGGAGTTGTGATGGCCATGAAAACTGTTTGGATTTCCTGCTGTGGGGACAACAGTTGGCAACGGCCTGGCTGTCACTGCCCCTGGATTCACCACCAAGTTCACACTGCAGCCATGCTTCCTACAGACTGATCCCAACCAACCACGGACCATGGCGAGGGCCCTAGGGCAGGCCCTTTCCTAGGAAACTTTCTCATGGTGACTTTGGAGATTTAATGACTTTTGAGGATTCTCCATTAGCCTGGTCAAAACTTTCTTAGACTGCTATTTTTCTAATCCAATCCTCCTTCTTTCCCCATCTCCTGCACCATGTCCCAGTACCAAACCTGCATCGTTGTGTGAATACTTCCCTGCTTCCTCCCCTTCTTTCACCGGTGTTTGGAGAACTGCAGAACTCTCTGCAGGCACATTACAACTCTGTCCAAACACCTGTGTGAAGGAATTTGACCAAACTCTAGCATGACTTCTAGCATAAGGCTCTGTCCCTATGATGACCCAGACCCCATTAAAATACCTTCCTAAGAAAGTTCAAGACAGCCAGGAACATGTACTATTTTTTCTAGCCAATATCTGACGATAATCCCAGATTTTCCTCTCAGAATATTTACTAAAAAAGGGCTTACAGTTGTGAATATGTGTTTCTTCCAACTCAGAAGCATCCTTCTCAAGGACCTGAGAGCCATTCCTTTGAAATATTATCATCAGGAAGGAGAGGGCCTCTGTCTCCCAGATTCTGCAGGAAGACAGAATTCTAACTTCAATAACCACCAGCTGGTAAACACAGCAGGCCCAGTCACCTGACACTGACCAACGCTTTGTCATTTTTCACTTCTCTGTCTGTGTGGAACACCTGCTCTCCCCTCTCTCACTGTCCCTTTAAAATCGTCAAGTCACCCCTGCACAAATTGGAATGGAGCTCAGCTTTTTCCCCTTTTATCAGCAGCAACTGAGCAAAATCTGGTTTCACTGCTTTAACTAATGTCCAACTGGGCTTATCTTTGATAAATTCCTACCAATAAATCTCTTGACCATCTCATTTCATCTTTGTGTCTGCTTCTAAGAGAAACTAAAACTAACACAGGAACCCAGTGTGGCTGGAGTCTCCAACAGTGGGTAGGGATGGAGATGAGTTCAAGGAGGCAGCAGTGGACCAGGTTGTGATAAGGACTGAAACTTTCATTTTGAGTGAGATGAGAAGGAAGTAAAGAGTTTTGAATAGAGAAGCAATATGATCTGACTTCCTTTTTTAACGGGATCCCTTTGGCTACTTTGGGGAGGCAAAGACAGGAGAACCAGGAGGTGTCTATTTCAATAATCAATATGAGTAGCGGCTTATATCCGGGTGGCGCCAGTGGAAGTGATGGGAAATGGCCATGGTCTGGATATATTTTGAAGGCAAAACTAAAAATATTTGCTAATTAAAAAAAAAGTTGGTTGTGGAAGAAAATGAAAGGTCTATGGGGAAAAGAAGGCCATCAATTTGAGCATCTAGATCAGTGGTCGGCAAACTCATTAGTCAACAGAGCCAAATATCAACAGTACAACGATTGAAATTTCTTTTGAGAGCCAAATTTTTTAAACTTAAACTATATAGGTAGGTACATTGTTATTAACTTAATTAGGGAACTCCTAATGCTTAGGAAGAGCCACACTCAAGGGCCAAAGAGCCGCATGTGGTGCGCGAGCCGCAGTTTGCCGACCACGGATTCTAGATGAGCCGCATGTGGCGCGCGAGCCACAGTTTGCCGACCACGGATTCTAGATAAATAAAGTTATGGATAAGCCTGCAAGAGGATGTGTTTTGGAGCAGAATTTCAGGATCTCAGTTTTAGCCATGTTATATATATGGATAGAAAAGTACCTGAAAATGTTATCTTTTAGTTGCATATGAAGTATTTTGGTTGAGAAAAACAAAGTTAAGTTGGAAAAAAAGTAAAACATTTTCAGTCATGTAAATAACTGAGGAAAATTGTTAAAAAATAAGATGCTATTTATTGTCAGTTCCTAACTGAAATTCAGTTCCAGATGAAGAATATTGAATTTGCAATTTGGTAACATGTTGCTTTTGCTTTGGGATCCATATGGGTCTTATGATCAGGATCCCAGAGCATAAGCGATGGATATGTTCCACCTGGACTGCAAATGGTATTTCTGCTCAAACTCTAGAGATTTGTAATCATGAGCATCACTACGTCCTTCAGCACAAATTAACTCATCAGAATAGTTCATCTTAAACAATATCTCAAAACTTCATTAATTCAATAGTAATATTTTTGGTACCTTTATTTACATAGTTTCTTTTCTCTAACCATTGTTTTCTACCTTTGATGCCACCCTCTATTCTGTGATTGAACCCCTTGCTTAGACATCATTGAATGGTTTTTTATCAAACCGCTAAAACTCTGAGCTTAGAGTTAAGATTAATTGCAGTAAAGTAACTCCACTTTTAACCTTGGTTTAATGCTGGAAGCCATCTACTCCTTCATATCTCAGAAAGATAATTTATTCACTTGATCTAGGATATACCATTTAAATAGCAAATAACATTATTTTAAAGCTTGTTCCTCCTATTTAAATTTAAAAGTATAATAAAGTCAACACTTCTTTCAACTAGCTTAGAAATATATTCTACTGAAGAGAATATTACCCCTCCCACATGGCCCATGACCTATTTATTCTATTGTTAGAAAGTGGTAACTCATTTTTTAGCTTTCCACTATTAATTAGTAATTGATTTGTAACAGTATGGCACTTAATAAGGGAGTTAGAGACATTGGCTAAAATAACTGGTCTACCATTTTTGAATATTTCATAAGCCTCATTTGGATGATCAAAATTATAAAGATCTTTTAATGTAATTTATGGCTACAGCTGAAGGTAAAGGCCCCCACCTCCACAGTTGAAAAAAAAGTGGCAACTAAGTCAATTTGCATAGAGCAGCATCAAGGAGGACTTGACTCTTGCAGCTGGGTTCTAATCCACAATAACTGAGACATTACTTGAACAATGCCTGTGAACTCAGACAGCCAGACTGGGACATGGAGAAACAAGATAGAGAAAGCTTTGTTGAGGTGATGAGCTTTGAGGTAAGGCTGGCACCATCAACAATCAAGGAAGGAGAGGGAAGTAAGGCTGGATGAGCGCAGTGTGGTCTCATCAGAGAGGACTCTGCAAGGCAGATGACATAACACCTAAATGTACATCTAGGGTATTTTTGAAGCAGGGTCCTGTGTGGTAGTCAGTGTAAGTCCTCTCATACTTCTCCTCAAAAATATATATTGCTCACTAATTTATGAGAAATGTGTATATTTGTGTGGTTGTGGAAAGTGTGGTTAGGATGATAAAATGTTGAGTGTTGCTTTAACTTTGGACTAAAGATTGCCCACAAGAATTAAATTAGTTAACTAGTTACAAATGAGTTAAAGTGAATATTTTAATAATAAGTTACCAATAGCAACATTTACAGTTATTGGTTATAAAAGACATATCCTTAATTCTAACAATAATTTGCTTACTAATAAAACACTGTATGTCATGTTAAACATTTTGAGAAAAATCTAATTTGGTGCAAGTGGATTAAGTAAGTCATGGGGTAATAAGAATCTGGAAAGGAAAGTAAGGGCCATATTAGGAATTTTAGACCATATTAAGGATTTGGCAAACTATTAATTGACTTTAACCAGGAAAGGGTTAAGATCACATTCATCCTTTTAAAAATTATTCACAGTAAAAATATAAAAAAATGGCTTTAGCTGGTTTTGCTCAGTGGATAGCATGTGGGCCCATGGACTGAAGGGTCCTGGGTTCGGTTCTGATCAAGGATACGTACCTAGGTTTCAGGCTCTATGGCTGGCCCTGGTTGGGGTGCATGCAAGAGGCAACCAATCAATGTGTCTCTCTCACGTTGATGTTTTTTTCTCTCTCCCCCTCTTCCCTTCCACTCTCTCTCTCTCAAAAAAAAAAAAAAAAAAAAAAAGAAAAAGAAAGAAAAAGAGAAAAAGAAAGAAAAAAAAGTCAATGGAAAAATATCCTTGGGTGAGGATTAATAACAACAAAAAAAGTATAAAAATATATTGGAACTGGGCAAAAAAATGATGAAAAAAATTAGTCAGTAGACTATCACAATATTTTAGGCCAGAGAGGATGGTAGCCTGGAGTAGGCTGGGAGGATTAGGGTTAGAGAGAAGTAGATACATTCAAGCTGAGACAGGACTTGGTAATTTTTGGATGGAGGCAACCAGTGAGAGGAGAAGTGAAGATGATGCTAAAGTTTTCTCTATCAGACAATTGACACAATCATTTCCTGACACTGGAAACATGGAATGCAGAAATGGTGAGTGGGAAATATCACTTTGGATGAGTTTATTTTGAAGTGTTCAAAGATATTTAATTGAACACGTTAAAGAGCCACTTGACATATTGGTTTTAATTTCCAAAATCAGATCAAGATTGAAGATTTGGGGAGTCATTGTCTATTCAATATTTATTCACCCTTCTCCATTGCTATCAGGACTTTAATTTGGTAGAAAGAGATAATATGCCCAACTAAAAATGCACACCTTCTCAGACTTAATGGCATTTGGGGTTAACCATATGACTCAGTTTGCTCTAATGAGACTTAAAGGAACTCTTTTAGGACCTGCAGGGAAGGCTGTTGCTTTTGTGACACATACACTACTCTTTTGCCCACTTGCCCTCTGCTTTTGTTCTGCCAGAGGAACCATGGTATATCTGGAGATGCAGCACTACATTACAATTACATTCCTAATATAAGTGGTGGTTGACGTGAAGGGAGTGGATAAAATGTAGGAGAAAAAGAAAGAATATAGAGCAAGAAGCATATATATTCACAGACAAATCCTAAGCAACTTCAAAATTGAATGACTAATTAGAGGAGATGCTGAAAGAAATAAATGAGACTGAGTAACCAAAGATGCTGAAAAAAATGACAATATGAAGGGAGAGAAGGTAAGAAAAGAGAATGTTTCAACAAAGAAGGAGTGGTCGATCATTTTATACTGTGTTGAGAAATTAATAAAAATAATATTTTCTATCCAGAAAACCCAAGGTCAACAAGTAGAAACTTAATATAGTGTATAGGAGAGTTCAGTAAGTAGATCAGATAGAGGATTAAAAAAAATAAAATCTATCCCAATTGAACCTTTAACCCATGCTGTAACATGAATGCCTTTTGAAGATTACATTTTCTCCCTTGACTTGACCTATTTTTTCTTTGTTTTATCACTTTTCTGGATAATTTTTTCAATGCCATTTCCAGTTAGTCACTGGTGCCACCACAATGTCATTTTCATCCTCTCAATGTCATTTGTAATTCACTTACAGAAAAATAAATTTTTAATGTTTGAGACATTTAACTGATCATTTAATATTTTTTTCTGAAATCGTGAGGCTCTAAAAGTCATTATTCTGTAGGAAATCCTAAATCATCCCATAAGAAAAATTCAGTCCTCATCTGATGAGAAAAATCTAACAGCAATATTGAAATAAAGCACCCTGTCCAGGGTATTCATAATATTCCTCTGTATAAGAGAAAATTGTTACTACCTGAGCAAAACTTTTCCCAGCATGAGAACCATCTAAGACTAAGACCATAATTATTTACTATCATTACAGCTGAGAGGCATGTAAAAAGATGAATTGTTGGATCCCTTTTATGATTAGAGAGAATGCATTTTGTAAAGATGAATGTCACAGAACATTTCTTTTTACTTCAGGCCATGCCCACTGTATAGGACCCAATAAAATATTCATTTTCTGCTGTCCTCCCTTTTTTGGGGGGTAATGGGCTGTCATAAAGAGCCATAAAACATCATTAGACTAAGAAGCTTTGAGACAAAGGAAGCCAACACATCTCCTCTTCAAATGAGGAGTTAGGGTCTATGTGACATTATTGTACTCCTGTATTTGACAGCCAGCCTGGTCCCCACGAATTGGTGAGCCAGGGCTTCTTTAGCAAGGGGAGGGCACTGTGCCAATGAAGACTCATTCCCTGACTGCCAGGTATTCCCCAGTGTGGTTAGAGAAAGGATATCCCATCTGAGCTTCTGGCTGCTCTGCCTTTTCTCTTGAAAGGGAAATTCTGAAGAGGTGGGATTTGGCTGAGAGTGTTAAGTTGTTTGACTTGCCTTATGGGACAGCAAAATTGGTAACTGCTAACATAGTGCTGTATTCGTTTTCAATCACTTCATAATGAATTACCCAAACGCTGTGATTTAAAACAACATCTATTACAATCCCACTCTTTCTTTAGGTCTAAAATCCAGGCACAGCATAACTGCGCTCTCTCTGCTCAGGGTCTCACAGGACTGAAACCAATGCCAGCTGGCTGTGATCTTGTGATCTCATTTGGATATTGGTGTTTTCTCCCAAGATCTTTCAGGTCCTAATGGTTGTAGAATGGAGCCATCCCTCTCTCCCCCCGCCCCACCCTTTTTAACTGTCCGCTAACCAAGGTAGCTCTCAACAATGAGAGACCACCCCCAGGTCCTGGTTAATTCAGCTCCCTCCATTGTTGGTTGACAACATAGCTGTTTTCTTTCTTCCAGGCTGGCAGGAGAGAAATTCTGACTTCTGGGAAGGCCTGGATCCTTTCAAGGGTTCACCTGATTAGGTCAAGTTCACCCAGCAAAATCTCTGATTTACTCAGTCAACTGATTAGGGATCTTAAATGTGTCTCCAAGATCCACTTTGGCATTTATATAGCATAATCTCAGTAATGAAATCCCATTATTCTCTCAAGTCCCAGCAGCACTCAAGGGGAGGGCATTACCCAGAGTGTGTATATTAGGAGGAGGGGGTCTTAGGGATGTCTTAGAACTCCGCCCCTCACCCCCACACCATTCTGACCATATTAGAGAGGCCTTCTCCAGACAAAACTCCTCCTTATGGGGCTTAATTTTTTCCATAGCACTTACTGACTCATATCATATTGTTTCTTTGTTTACTTATTATCTCTCCCATTAGCATGTCCTCTTCGTTGGAGCTGGGATTCTGTCTCTCTTGTCCCCTATACAGATGTGCCTGCACATAGTACCCATTCAATAAATATTGCTTAATGTAGTTAACTAATGAATGGATGTGTGAATGAATAAACAGAGAATCAAAAATGCAGGGATTCTTCTTACATTCTAATAAGGTACTCTTTCCCTGCACTCTGCCCATGGGAAAATGAAGTAAGTCCCATCAATCTCCCCCCCGCCCTCTTCAAGATTGCAGTCCTAGAGACAGCTCCCTAGGTTTGCACTGGCCTGGCATGAACTTGCTTTCTAGCACTGCTCTGTGATTAATTCTTTCACTAACCTTTGCCATCCACTCTTCTTGTTTTTAATTTCTAAAGTTAATTTTACATTTTTCTCAAATTAATGCATATCCAGAGCTAAAATGTTTAACAGCATTAAAGTCATGCACACACGCGTGCGTGCACACACACACACACACACTCACACACCCAGCCCTTCTCATTCCTTCCACGCATCCACTCCCAGAAGCAGCTTTGCTTCTAATATACTTAGAAATAATGAACCTGTGCAATTACTCCTTGACACCGCTCTCGGGGAATATCTGTTGTGCTGGCTGAGGCCTCAGCTCCAGGCACGTGGTGCAGATCATTCAGTGGGCAGCTTTGGGATCCTGAGATTCTTTTACTATAACAGCTACTGCATGAGGCTGAACCCAGGGGGTGGGGGGATGGGAGGCTGAAGCTTTAGCTCATTAGCACTGAGAGCTCAGAAGGGGTAGGATTGTGGTATCAGCCACCTGTAATGAGACGGTGACAGATCTTCCAGAGAGCAGGATTGATTTGAAAGGTTTCTGTTACCAGGCTGCCATGGGAGGTAGAAGAAAATCCACACTGACATTGAATAATTGAAGCATTTTATTACCGGAGTGATTGCTAACCTGGCAGGCCTCCTCTCTAGCATGTGTCTCATTTGCCATTTTTCTTACTCCTTCACATTCTGAACTTGTTCTTCACTCTGACCCCCTATCTAGGGGTCACTGATAGTGTAGGTTGCTCTTTTCCTAGCCTATTCTTGCTATTCCTCAGTTTTTAATTAACCTGTCTTGTATTTGGACGCAATCTCAACGAATCTGGCATCCCTGCTCCCTTGGTATTTTGCAAGGTATTTCACCTTACATAGTTTCTCACTTGAATTTCAGCTTTGAAATCAATGAGCTTTGTGACACTGGGGCAAATTGTTTAACCTCTCAGATTCTCATGCTCTAGTTTGTAAAACTTGGTTAAAACTCCTCAAATTACTTCCCAGTATTCTTAAGAGGGTGAAATAATAATATATGTTAACATTGTTTGAGAACTATAGAACACTATTCCGATGCTTTTGTTAGAATGCAGAGAGATCACTTTGTGGTTGTTGTGGATAAAGACCTAGGTTCAAGTCTTGCCACCATTATTCCCTAGGTTTTAGGTGAGTCTCTTCACATGGCCTTTCATTATTCCAATTTCTCTAGCTCTTACTTTTATTTACTTCCACGACCTGTAGTTTTCATTCCCACCTGCAAATTGAGCTCTGGTCTGAATGGACTGAAGGAGGGATCTGTAACTCCTTGGTGACTGCCACTCTCTAGTGAGCCACCCAGCTTTCTTGGGCTTTGACAGCTCAGAGAACCCATGTGAAAGGGTGTTATGGTCTGAATATATCCCCTTTCTCAACTCCATGTGTTAAAACTACTTCCAAAATGATCACACTTGGAGGTGGGAGGTGATTAAGTCACGAGGGCAGAGCCTTCAGGAATGGGATTGGTGCTCCTGAGAGAGGCCCCAGAAAGATCCCTTACCCCTTATACCACTGGTTGGTACAAGGAAGTCTTAGAAAGAGGGGACCATCCTGGTACCTTGATCTTAGTCTTGCAGCCTCCAGAATTAGGATAAATAAATTTCTGTTGTTTGTGAGGTACCCAGTCTGTGCTATTTTATTATAACAGCAATAACAGACTAAGACAGAGGGAATAGCCAGGTGGTGTGATCCTCATCACAGCAACCAGGCCCGGGTACTGCTTCACAAGGATGGACCTTCGCCTGGAAAAGGGCTGGACGGGAGGCAACTCTGAGATGGCCACTACTAAGTCAGCACTGGCGTGCTCCATGGAGAACCCAAAGGACCTGAGCCAATTCCCCGCCCCCCCAGGGCTAAACTCAGAGAGCAAAGAGATGGTGGACACTCAGTACATGGCTGCAATACCAAATAAAAATCAAAATCCATTGTTAATCAGGAAACAAACTGAAACCTCCATTATTAGGAGACCTGGGTCCCTGTGCCATTGTGCCACTCATAAAGCAATTTCTACCTTAACTTCATATCCTTGAGTGTTTTAAAATGTTTTTCCCATTAGCAATTTGTATTTTTCCTCCTTATGACCTTGAAAGCTTGTGCAGCTGTGCCAATACAACCTTCAATGCCAAATTGTCTTTGGAAACTGAATACCAAGTCTACACAAAGCTAGCCCATGGATGAATGGGGGACGCAAGGATGAGAATAGGCAGGCAGCAAATAGAAATATAGTGTAGGGTCTGTTTAAGTTTAAATTTTGCAAATAGTAACATTCTGTGACAACTAACTCTTTTAATGCAAGGAATGGCCCTTCACATACATTTTCACTGAAAGGCTGAGAATTATTGGATTAGGATACAGGAGGGAGAACTGGAAAACATACTTGCTCCTGTTGGTTCATCCACACAGACAGACAAGCTGTGAAGTGAGCCAGTGTTCATCACCAGTGCTAACGGCCACAGACACCAGACAGGAATGTTTCCATGGAGGTGCAAATTTCTGGCAGTAACACACTCCGCTGGATGTGAAGCAGAACAAGGGAGCTGGCTGGGGATGCACAGGGACTTTCACACATTTTTGACTCTGACTGAAAGATATGGAATTGACACTGTATTTTGCATGTAACCCAGTAAAACCACATAGAAACACACACACACACACACACACACACACACACACACACACACACAAACACACTTGACTGAAACAAAGTTTTATAGAGCAATATTTAGCCTTATAATATGAGATTCAGGTTTGCATTTTCTATTTCATTTTTATAAAATACTAGAGGCCCGGTGCATGACATTCATGCACTGGGGGAGGGAGGGTGTCCCTCAGCCTGGCCTGCACCCTCTCGCAGTCCGGGACCCCTTGGGGGATGTCTACCTGCCATGGAGGCAGGAGAGGCTCTTGCTACTGAGGCTGCGCTCACCAGCCATTAGCCTGGCTTCTGGCTCAGCAGTGCTCCCCCTGTGAGAGCACACTGACCACCAGAGGCCAGCTCCTGCATTGAGTGTCTGCCCCCTGGTGGTCAGTATTCATCATAGCGACTGGTCATTCCACCATTCAGTCGATTTGCATATTAGGGTTTTATTATATAGGATGATGAAGACAAACACATTGGATGTGACCCTCCATTTGAAAACTATGTTGGGGAATTTTCTGAGAGTTATGGTGGGTCTGTCTTTCTTTTTCATGCTTCTTGGAAGTGAAGTTTTGCCTTTTTGGAAGGGATGGAATTGGATTGGGAGGTTATGATAATAAGTGATTTTGGTGCACGACTTTCCCGTGTGCAGTGGGATTTCCAGACCACCAAGAAATCCAAACCTTTTCCTTACCACAGATTCATCATGATTGCCATTTACTGCTTCAGTAGAAATGTATCAGGTGTCTAGTTTGTGTCAAGAACTTTATTTTTTTAAGAAAGAAATTGGGTAATTATTTTCTTTTTTCTACTTTTGATGGGTTCCTTTCTCCTAATAAAAACACTTTATCTAAAAAGGAAGATATTTTAGAATTATTTTCAGTGACTTGGAAAAAATTTATTTCTATTTGTTAAGAATATTGTTAACTAATAGAAATAGACATTAAAATTATGACTTGAATGTTCAAGGTTCAGTTTAATATTCTGAGAAGGAAGATGGCTGTACATATGAAGAAACATACAATGATACCATTTGTGTCCAAGTGCTTTCAAAATGCATAACCTATCACCTAGACATGCCTGTCGATTAATTCCTAACATCTTACTGGCATTTGGGAAAATAAAAACATTTCATTGGCCTTTTGCTGATAGAATGGAAAGGGCACCAATAATCGCTGGATGCCTGCTGTCTAATAGAGGCTGTCCTATCTCAATTTCTAATAGTGTGTCAAGCTGTCAGCCAGGAGAGAACCACAAAAATGTTTTGACTCCTTTTTTCTGTTGATTTATTTTCCTTGGCATATTCAGAAAATCAGTCTGAATGGCTTGTCTTACCTATCATAATGCCCTTATGTTTTCCAAAGTTCCATGTAATATTCAGATTCTCATAAAACATGTTGGTCCTTCTCACCCCTATTACTCCACTAGCTTTCTGATTAGGTTCTTTATCCTTCAGATTTAGCTTCTGAAATTTAGCCTACTTAGTATTCTTGTCCAAATATACTCTTCATGACTTTTTATTCAGGTCTCCAAATTTTCTCTCTCTGTGCATTGCTTGCTCTATGCTATCCATCCTCTTGGAATGTCTCTTCTAACTTAGAGTGCTGAAGTTTACCAATCCTTCAGGGATCACCTGAAATGTTTTTATTCCAGGATCTCTGTTAGAGCCCAGGAAGGTTATATATAATTATAACATATTACCATATATTATATTATGCACATTAGTTTATTAATAATTAAATAATAATAATGATTATTTTATTAAATCTCATGATGTTTACATTTCCAGTGGAAGAGCAGTAAAGAGACAATTGCATTACCATGTTAGGGGAGGTATAAGGTGTTCTCAGTTTCCATAATGGAAACATTTAAAACCAGATTATTGGAATTAGGAAGGATTTGGGATAACTAACATTTAGGCTTAAATGGAGATAAAAGAAAGATGGTTGGAAACACAGGAAAATGATCCAAACATAGGGAAAAGTTTATATGAGAAATCTATAGCCAAGAGAACATGGAACCTTAAAGGAACTAAAAATACTTAGTAATGTCAAGCTAAGTTAAAGCAAAGTTGAGGCTTATAACCTAAGAACAAAATCAGATCATGCAGAGACTCCATCCTGAAGGAAACAGGGAGCCCCTGAAATATTTGAATCAGAAGAGGGTCTGTATCAGCTTTGCCTGTGAGATGCCAGTTCTGACTGCTATAAGGAAATCTGATTAAAGGCAGCCAAACTTGGAATAAGAGATCCATGGGGACGCATGAAAGTGAGCGCATCCTGATGTAGCAGAGGGGGTTCATGGGTGGAGAAGAAACTATAAAGAACAATCTGAAATCAATTAATTAATGCCACTAATTAATCTATCAAGGGTTTGTAGGTTTTTGGGGGGGAGTATTTGATGTTTAGGAGAAAGACCCTATTCTCCCCATTGTCACACCCGCCTACACTCTACCACTAAATTCCAAGGATATATTATGGAATAAAAAAATAATCAGCTTAATGTCTGCATCAACCAAACTGGAGACTTGTACACAGAAAACTTTAAATTACATTGGGGTACATAATTTCTACTACAGTATATTTTGCAAGGAAGAAACAGTTAGAAATTTATGACTAAGTTACAGGGGTTTCCCCCCCCATTAATTTTGAGAGTACCAAAAATATAATGCCATTGTTCAAGTAATTCAGGAAATTAAAATTTTCCTCTAGGGCATCATTAGACATTTGACTCTGTTCAAGCTCATCTATTTAAAAGTGTTTATACAAATGACGAATTCTTACCTCTACATTTTGCAATCATCATGCAATTATCTCATCCTGCCTGGAGTGTCTTTCCTCCTAAGTGGGTTCATCGGAGAGTTGCAGATGAGCACATTTCCAGCCTCGGTTTGCAGATATGTCTGGAGCATATTCACCTTGAATCTGTGCGTTTGCGATTTAGAAAAAGACTGTTGACATGTTTTAGCAATGGAGGCAGTGTCCAATGATCTGCTCTTCCCTCAATGTGTTGCTGTAAATTCCACCTAGGATGGCAGGGCATGTCAGGCCAACTGTCCCCAATCCCTACTTGAATGAAATATCAACTAATATGGGAGTCAAACCTTACAATAATAATGGAGAGTAGTTATTCTGAGAATTTTGATTTTGATGTGTTTCTTTTCCCCAAGTTGCAATTTCAAGTGACAGTGAAACCCTCCAAAGGTGAACACAACCAGCACGGTGGTCATCCCCCTCCTACTTCCAGTTCCTCTCACGTGCTCAGGAACAGGATTTATTCCATAACTCCAATTGGTAATGGCAGTTAGTCCAATCATGGTGATTTCATGTCCTTTGCTGGTAATCAGCTCAGGAATAGGCATATGATAAAAATGCTACTCAATAAGATGTAGGTGAAAATCTACTCAAAGTTTTTTATATTATTATTACAAAAAAATAGAGGTATAAAGTAGCATAAGTATGAAAGAGTAGCAACGAACTATGTCCTAGAATTAGAACGTCATTCATGCTAAATGGTCCATCAATCCTACAAACCTCCTGACCCCTGAGTCAGGAGCAACACCTCTGACTTTTGTTTTTAAGTATATTTTTATTGATTTCAGAGAAGAAGGGAGAGGGAGAGAGAGATAGAAACATCAATGATGAGAGAGAATTACTGATCATCTGCCTCTTGCACACCACACACCAGGGATTGAGCCCACAACCTGGGCATATGTCCTTGACTAGAATCAAACCCAGAACCCTTCAGTCTACAGACTGACCCTCTATCTACTGAGCCAAACCAGATAGGGCAACACCTCTGTCTTTTTGCTGCCTCTGCTAACTTCCTTAAGCATTGCCACCCTGGACCTAGACCTCTGCATACCCCTGACTTTTCCTGTTTGTCTAGTTCCTCACACAATCTCAAACTCTGTTATGTGGTCTCATGTCATTGTCATTCACACACCAACATGATATGTTTCCAAATTTGAGCTTGACTTATAACTTTGGCAGTACTCAAAAGTACTCTCTGTGTCCTCAGCTTCCACCCCAGAACCCCTAACAGTATCTGAAGATCATATGCCTTTAACCAGAACCTAATTGAGATACGAGTTTTGAAAACCAGACATTACATACTGTTAGAACATGAATCTTGAAACTGTCTTGTCTTATGTGCTCATTAATTATCCAGCTACAACTGTCAGCCAACTTCTTTTCCTCCGCTCCTATCTCAGTCTCCAACATGTTATTCTGATCTACATTAGGATATCTTAACTTAAGTTTTATTCCATTCTAATACCTTTTTATTTTTTATCTTTTTATTTTTTAAATTTTTATTGTTGAAAGTATTACATATGTCCCCCACTCATTGACCCCTTCTAGCCCGCCCCCACCTCAGGCCTTCACCACCCTATTGTCTGTGTCCATGCACACAAATTCTTTGGTTGATTACTTCCACCCACCTTCCCCCATCTTCCCTCTGAGATTCTGCAGTCTATTCTATGCTTCTATGTCTTTGGATCTATTTTGTTTATCAATTTATTTTGTTCTTTAGATTCCATATATGAGTGAGATCATATGATACTTACATTTCCCTGACTGGTTTAGATAATCTTGGTCTCTAAGAAGGCTTAAGAAATCCCACTCCCTTTCCTCAATTTCCCTTCAGCTTCCTACCATCTGGCTTCCATTTCTCACTGCTATGATTTTAGGATGACCCGCTACAGGCACGTTTTCATTTCTTTCCTGCTCACTCATTCTGCAAATGTTTACAAGCAGTCTTTAGGTCTCATTACAATAGCATATTATTCTCTCAGAAGCCACCATTGCTCCTCTAGTTTCCACATCTGGTGAATTGAGTCTTTTATTTCCTTTGAAACAATTGACTTCTATTTTCTTCTGCTGCTTCTATTTCTGATTGTAAATCTTTCACCACTTCTGGTAGTAATAACTTTGACTAAAACTACCTGATTACTTATATCTTGTAGACTCATCTTGAGGACATTACAAATATTATACATTTAATGTGCATACTTATTTATGAAGTAGGTACTATTATCATCCCCATTTTGTAATTGAGGGAGCTGAGATTCAATCTGGTTAAGTAACTGACTCAAGGTTACATAGCTACTGAGTGATGTACAGAACATTTGAACCTAGACAGTCTGACTTAAATCTTATGCCCTTAATTCCCAATCAATGATACCTCTTATCAGTATCATTTCTAGGGTGACTGTGCATCTTGATTGTCCAGGACCTTCCATGTTAGCCTGTTATTGCAGCATAATTATTAAAGCATCCCCTTTTTAATAAAAATGTCCTAATTTGGGTATTAAATCAGTCACACTAACTTCATACTGGTCCCTTTTTCTGTGTTCATCCCAAAGTTACAATTTCCAAAGTGCCTATTAACTGTAATATGCATATTCACCCATGACTACCAATCCTTACAACAATATGTTGAGATTTGTTTCTTTATCCCCATGTGAAAACTGAGGTTCAAGTAGAGGTTAATTGCCTTAATTAAGGCCACATATATACGAAGTAGCTAAAACTGGCAGGATAAAAACATAGGTGCGTATGGCTCTAAAACCTCCTCTCAGCTTCTTTTTTTTCTCTCTCAGCATTCTACATTCCTTTATTTTTCTTCTACCTTATGTTACTTGTGAACATAAGTAATCTGTCAATAATGGGAAGTCTTCCCAACAACATGGCCTGTGCCTCAATAATTTTCAAAAATGTATTTTTCAATTACGGTTGACTTACAATTTCATATTAGTTTCAGGTGTACAACATGGTGATGAGACATAGTTACTGAAATATTATTGACTATATAGTCCTTTAGTTGAATTTTAAATCTCCATGACTATTTTAATAACTGGCAATTTGTACTTCTTTATCCCTTTTACCTTTCTTACCTATCCCCCCAATTTCTCTCATATCTGATGACCACCAATTTGTTTGTCTGTATCTATGAGTTTGTAAAATATAGGACCTGAAAACATAAAATTTCTATTAAAAAAATCTAGGCATAAACTCCTTGACATTACTCTTAGATATATATATTTTTTGTTATATCTCCCCAGGCAAGGGAAACAAAAGGAAAAATAAACAAATGGACCTACATCAAACTGAAAAGTTTTTATACAGCAAAGAAAACCATCAACAAAATGAAAAGACAGCTTAAGGAATGGAAGAAGATATTTGCCAATGATGCATTAGATAAAGGGTTAATATCCAAAATATATAGGAACTCGTAAAACTTAACACCAAAAACACAAACAATCTGACTAAAAAATGGGCAAAGGACCTAAACAGATATCTCTCCAAAGATGACATACAGATGGCCAATAAACATATAAAAAGATGCTCAATGTCACTAATCATCAGCAAAATGCAAATTAAAACCACAATGAGGTATCACCACACAACTGTCAGAATACTATTATCAATAAATCACCAAAAATTGCTGGTGAGGATGTGAAGAAAAGGGGCCTCTCATATATTGTTGCTGGGGATGCAAATTGGTGCAGCCACTATGAAAAACAGTGTGGAGTTTCCTCAAAAAATTAAATATAGAACTACCCTATGACCCAACAATTTCACCTGTGGGTATTTGTCCAAAGAAATCCAAAACTTTAATTGGAAAAGATATATGCACCTCTATGTTTATTGCAGCATTACTAGTCATAGCCAAGATATGGAAGCCACCTGCATGTCCATTGGTAGATGAATAGATAAAGATGTAATATATATATATATATGAATATTACTCAGCTATAAAAAAAGAATGAAATATTACTACATCTCCATGGCCCAGGGCATTGTTAGTTTGGTCCATGAAAAGCCATACACACACACACACACACACACACACACACACACACACACACACGCACACACACGGCTTCACAATTATTTACACTTATCCCAGATGTTGAATTTAAGTCTCATACTTTTCTGGCTTTCCTAGAGGCAAGCTTCTCACATATTCATTCCACATACTACTCCATCCTCTGACATAGTCAGACACAGTCTGTTGAACACAATTTCCACCCGATGATTAGAAAACGCAGTCTAATCAAAAGCACATCTGCCCCAACATCCTCTGTTATAATTTGTTAGCACTGGGTGCCACCTCTTGCATTTTGAAAGCACTGACATTTCCCCCCTACCCGAGTTGATGTTTACTCCATTGGCAAAGGACATGTATTTCACTCTATGTTCACATGCTGAGAGAGGATTAAAACAACATTTTAGATCCTCTACTCAATAAGTAATGCTTAACATTAAATGGTTTTAAGGTACAGCAGTGCCTCTCAATGTTGGATGTACAATAAAATCCTCCTGGGGATCCTTTAAAAATACTGATGCATGGACCCCACCACAGACCAGTTACATCAAATCTCGGGGTGTTCATGTTTCTTGAACACTACTTGAAGTGATTCTAATGTGCAGCCGGATTGGGAAATACTAACCTAAAAGGAATTTTTCTTTGATATCTTTGAAAATATTCTAAAAGAATCCCCCAAATGAGAGGATGTCAAAGAAGATTTTTAAAAAGCCATCCTATTATTATGGTGCAGATGATTTATTTATGCTACTTATACAAACTTTGCTTCTACAAAAATGCAGGGTCAAATCCATTCTTACACATACTAGTAAGAGTTAGAGATAGTCTGAATTATTTGTAAGGTGGCAAGTTATTGTTAAGGTGTCTCTACAGCTGTCATGGACAAATTGCTGTTATCTTTCATCAGTACTAGTAAATATATGACTTATAGTGAAGATACCTGTATCATCAACAGGTGTTATGAGATGAATTGTGTGGTCCCAAAATTTACATGCTGGAATTCTAACCCACAGTGCTTTTAGAATGTGACCTTGTTTAGAAATAGGGTCTTTACAAAGGTAACCAAGCTAAAGTGAGGTCATTAGAGTGGGATCTAATCCATATAAGTGGTGTCCTTCCTTGGGTGAAGGTGGGCAAAGGAAGGGATGGGGGGGCATTGATAATAGTGTCAACAATAAATAGAAGAGGAAATTTGGACACAGAGTCATGCACACAGGGAGAGCACCATGCAAATTGAGGAGAGAGGCCTGACCAGGTCCTTCCCTCACAGCCTTCAGGGAGAACCAATTCTACCAACACCTTGATTTTGGACTTCCAGCCTTCAGAACTCTGAGAAAATAGATTCCTGGTTGCTCAAGCCACCAGTTTGTGGTATTTTATTACAGTAACCCTAGGAAGCGAATACAGATCACCTTCCAGTTACTATATGGTTTATCAGAAAAATGATTTCTAAATCAGTTACAGTATTTTTATTTACTTGGAACACATTTTTCCATAGAAACATGAATACTTGATTCCCAGATGAGCCACAAAAGTTTCTTTAAATCTGAAAGGTACTTTCAGGTCTAGACAAAAGAGCCCTGTAACAAGAACGTCAAGAAGAAGGGAAACAGTTGAAAGAAAACTTGCAGAGGTGGTATATGGGGTTTCTACCCTTACATGGGGAAGGTCAGACTTAGTGGGGTGTTGGGAAATGTTAAGTTCTGATGATATGAGGGAGTGGGGGAAAGAGCTTAAAGTTTGCCTCAGGAGTGTGTTGAAATCAAGGTTATATGAAATTCAAGATCTGAGAAGAGCAGGCTAAGATCCAGAAACCACAGAAGAAACTTTAGGTGAGCTTTGCAACAGGTAGGTGGCCTCCAGTGGCTTGAGCCTGAAGGCACAGGACTGATGTTACAGAGAAAGAAGCAAAGATTGTATAACTAAGGCACAGAAAGCTGGGTGGTTGGGCAAGTGGGTAGCCTGGGCCAGTGCCAGAGAACAATGGTTGCTGAGGTCATTTTCCCAATGTGTGATGGAATCGCTCCATGAAAGGCCCAAAGACACGCATCTTCTTACCTCATTTGGAAAAAGTTTTTCACCTTTTTCTCATGCCAGACAATCAACCATTGCTAGGCCAAACATGCATTGACTATCTTTCTTCTGACTTCAAATCTCTTACAGGTATCATGAACCACTGCTACTGCTGGGTAGGTAGAGTTTTCCTGGGGTTGGAAATGCTCATTCCACTCAGTTCTGCTTAAATTTAGTGTATTTCATGCTTCAAATCCCTCTCTATTCAAACCTGACTCCAACTTGACCAATGCAGGTAAAGTCACACAGGCATTATTAGAAGCAATCTCCTCAAATCAATGCATGATGGGTTAGCGACTCATAGCCCATTAAAACACCTGGCGGTGCTTGCATTCTGTAATGTGGATGCTTATCAACCTAAATAAATCTCTGCTTCATGAAACTTCAGAGGCTGAACTGAGAAATCCTTCAGTTTGGGCAAAGCTTTGGGGGGACATTAAGTCTGTGCAGCTGGTTAGTCAGGCAGGCAAGTCTAATTTCTAGTTTTATTGTCAGTTACTCTCACATCTTCATAATTTCCTCTATTCTAATTTTACAGATTAAAAATAAAAACCCTAAATTTTCTGCACAATGTTTCCTTTGGCAGAGGAATCTGGTCATTTAGATGTTTTATAATTTAGATTATAAATTAGATCCTCTCTGAACACTGGACGCTAGAACTCTTCTCTGACTTATGCCTTACATATGTATATACCAACACCAAGCCGAGGGTGGAAGGGGCTATCTGAGGAATAATTATGGGGTCCCTCAGATCACCCCTAGGAAGATAGAGAGGTGGTCTTTGAAGGCCAGGACAAGGCCAGCTTCCTGCTCTGTCCTTTCTAGAGGTAACTTGGGGTGAGTTTCCCTTTGCTTTTTGACAAATTTAGAAATACCAATACATGCCTTGCCAGCATCTTGTTGGGACCAAATTCCATAACATGTTGGTCTCCTTTCTTCCTTCTAACTCTAGGGTACATGGGAAGTGACTTCTGCCTTCAAAACCCCATCAAAACAGAACTATGAGGGATGATAATAATATTGCCATATGTGGGGTTTGAAGACAGGAATAAGCCTTCTATGTTTCATTTAATACATTTTCCTAATATCATTGGGACCAGGTAGGTATATAGATACTTAAAAAAGGAACCACCTTCAGCATAGATTCCTAGAATGATTACTTAGGAAGGATAAGGATAAGAGAAAAGCTGGTGTTAATAGGTTAGCCGTGGTCGGCAAACCGCGGCTCGCGAGCCACATGCGGCTCTTTGGCCCCTTGAGTGTGGCTCTTCCACAAAATACCACGTGCGGGCGCGCACGTACAGTGCGATTGCCCATGCACAGAAGTCAGTATTTTGTGGAAGAGCCAGTATTTTGTGGAAGAGCCACACTCAAGGGGCCAAGGAGCCGCACGTGGCTCACGAGCCACAGTTTGCGAGCCGCAGTTTGCCGACCACTGGAAAGGATCCTGGCTGGGATCTCTTGCCTATTCCACAGTCTGAACTTAATGGGGGCTACTTTGACTGTTGACCACTCATTTTTTGGTTCACTCTCTCATCTAAACTCTAACCTTCTGTTAGGTGAAATTTCATCTCTAGTGATGCTGACCTTGGCTGAAGTGCCTCCCAATGACTTAAGTGGCTTAAATTTTACTGGTAAGGGAGCCTCGGTTGTCATAACCCAGTAATCTCATTGAGGCCATGCAAGGCTGGGCTGGTGGGTTCACTAAAGAGAGACAGACTCACAATTGGGCAGAATTATCAAAATCATCATCTCGTTCCTCAGAGGGCTTAATCCCAATTATGCATGCCTTCTAGTGCCATCATTCCGTTCCTCTTCTGGAGCGTGCTCAGCTAGGCATGATAACTATGTCTGTGTTCTAAAAATGGAAAGTCTTAAAAGATCCTATTTCATATTAATAACCAATTACATCTCGGTGGATTTTTTCCTGAGTTTGAAGGTTAATGGTTTAATTAAGTCCACCGCCTACCCCCGCACCCACACCATCTCGCCTGGACAGCAGGGAGGCGGACTCTGCTAACAGCAGACACTGAAAGGAAGGCATCCACAGAATAGCAGCTTGGAGTTTTCAGTTGATGACAGTTTTATTATTGCATCTGGAACTAATGTCATTAGCACATGGAGTTCAGGGGAGAAGTGTCTCTGATTGATAAGGGTCAAGTACATTCTATGCTGGTAAAGAACAGGACTGTAAAAAATTCACAAAGGAATCATACTATTTGACAAGAACAAAGATCTCATTCTTTAAACTGCTGTACTTTAAATCTAACAGATCAAGGTTTGTGGCCATTTTGTAGGCAATGCTGTTTTCAGGGGTAGCAGGAATGGCTTAGGCAGTGGCCCTCTTTTTTGTCCAGAACTGGATAACATAGCTCAGAGACCACATCAAATGAGTGAATGGAGGAAAGCTACTTGAACACAAATCCTATGGCCACCACTCACCAACTGTGTAATCATTCTTCCATCCATTCCATTCATTCAACTTTTGCTTATGTTCCTTTTGTTAAGCACGGGGTACTGGAGATACATCACTAACAAAACAACAGAGATCTCTATCTTCGTGGAGGTTATATTCTAGGGGAGGAGAGAGTAACAAGAATCATAATATTAAATTACATAGTTTATAAGAAGATGGCAGAAGCTTGGGGAAAGAAGGAAAACCAGAGGTAATTGCAGGAAGGGGAAGGGTATACAGATTACCATTTTAAAACATGAGGGTAGATTAGACATGATTGAGAAGGTACCCTTTAGTCAGAGACACAGAAGGTGACAGATGTAGCCAACAGACATCTGGGAGAAGAGGAGTCTAGGCAAAGAGAAAAAATCCTTGCAAAGGTTCTGTATTGATCACCTGGGAAACAGAAGGAGTGACAGAAGTAGTTTGAGTTAGGTGGGGAAGGGATAGCAGCCAGATCATGTGAGTCCTTGGAGCCACTCTATGGACTTTAGTGATTACTTTGAGTGAACAAGGTGTTATTCTAGGTTTTAAGCAGAGGTGTGATCAGATCTGACTTAGCTATTAAAAGAATTTCTCTCTTTATTAAAAAATTTTTATTTTACTGGGGTGATATTTGGTTAATAATATATAGGTTTCAAGTATACAATTCTATGATACCTCATTTGTATATTGCACTGTGTGCTCACAACCCAAAGTCAAATCTCCTTCCATCACTATATATTTGACCCCTTTACCCTTTAATTTCTCCAACCCCCTTCCCCTCTGGCAAGCACCATACTGCTATTTGTGTCCATGAGCTTTTCTTTTTCTTTTTCTTTGCTTAATTCCTTCACCCTTCTCACCCAGCCCCCAATCCACTACCCTTTGAGAGTTGTCAGTCTGTTCTCTGTATCCATGAGTTGGTCTCTACTTTGTTAGTTTATTCTGTTCATTAGATTCCATATTTAAGTGAAATAATATGATACTTGTGTTTATTTGGTTAGCATATTTTCTTGTTTGTTCACTTGTTGCTTTTAGTTTTATATCCCACATATGGAACAAAATCATATAGTTCTTGACTTTTTCTGTCTGGCTTATTTTCTTTAGCATGATAGTCTCAAGATCAACCCATGTTACCACACATGGCACTGTTTTATTTTTTCTTGTGTCTGAGTAGTATTCCATTATATATATCTCAGAATGAGGAGCCCATAAATAAACCCACATATATATGAGCAAATAATTTTTGACAAAGGAGCCAAAAACATACAATGGAGAAAAGAAATCCTCTTTAATATATGGTGCTGGGAATATTGAAAAGCCACATGTAAAATAATGAAATCAGGCCACTGTTTGATTTGTTTTGTACATGTTTATCCTCATGTATAAAAATTAATTTGAAATGGATCAGAGGCCTAAATATAAGACCTGAAACAATAAATTACATAGAAGAAAACATAGATCCTAAACTTATGAACCTTAGTCTTAGAAAGGATTTTATGAATTTGACCCCAAAGGCAAGGGAAGTAAAAGCAAAAATAAATGATTAAGACTGTTAAACTGAAAAGCTTCTGCACAGCAAAAGAAACTCCTGGCAAAACAAAAGAATATCTCTTGCTGCCTTGAAAAGACTGGAGAATACAGGCCAGAGTAGAAGCAGGCTGGGCATTTAAACTCTTCAGACTTTGCTTTCATTCAGCTTAGGACATTGTAGGTTGTTGCTTCTATTTCTCTACTAGTGAGGTGATCCTAGCTTTTGGTAATGATAGTATAAAGTCCAGTGGTCGGCAAACTGCTGCTCGTGAGCCACATGCGGCTCTTTGGCCCCTTGAGTGTGGCTCTTCCACAAAATACCGACTTCTGTGCACAGGCCATGAAGTTTCAATCGCACTGTACATGCGTGCCCACACGTGGTATTTTGTGGTATTTTGTGGAAGAGCCACACTCAAGGGGCCAAAGAGCTGCATGTGGCTCACAAGCCGCAGTTTGCCGACCATGGGTATAAACCAATACTTTTTTTTTGTTTTTAATGCCCCAAAACTTCTTTTTGGTCTGGTGGAAAACACTGTCCCTAGTCAGTTCAGCTGCATGCCACACTTTTTTTGAGGGACCCCAGAGCCCTCTAGACCCAGCTCCTTTACAGATATTCAGGGTCATAGAGAAGCTTTGCCCATTACGTTCTCCATGCTCCCACCACCATAACAGACTACACTGGCTAGACTAGATAAGCTTTATCTCCCAAAAGAAACCTAATTTTGCAGCTCCTTCACCCAGGAAGCCTCTTCTAGCTTCCTTATCATGTCCATGCTGACACGGATTTCCACCTACTCAGACATTACTAGTTAGTAATGATCCATTTTTCTCATCTCCATTCACTACCCAAACCTACAGTGAATGGTGATTGTTTGCATCATGATAGGTCATGTGACTATGTAGAATAAGTCCCAGTGATAACTATTAATTATGAATTGTATGGGCCTTGTAACATGGTCCTTCAACAATAAACATAACCAGTACCCTTTTTTCTATAATTAGGAGAAGTCCAAAAGATTAAAATTCTAACCAAAGTCTTCATCTTTGCCTAATCTCACAGAATTCTCAGGGTCAGCTTCCATGGCCATTTCAGTGTAGTGTTAGTATATGAAATTTGGAGGCTAAATATTTAGGAATTCTGGGAGGTAGTCATACAATGAACTTTATGATTGTTAGACATTTGCTAAGGAATCAAATCCAGAGGCATGACTTGTAGTTCCAGATGTCCCACAAGGCAGAAACTTGTGGATTCTTTGATCATGACATCATTGAAATTGTGGGATATAATTTCCATAAAGAATGCATTATGTCTCATCTTTCCTAAATAACACTGACTCTGGGTTTTTAATTATGCACAAGATACATTAGTAAAACTCTATAAATATACATTGACATTTTGTCCCACTGACACTGTTGTTTATGCACTGTGAAGATAAGATTTTTTTCTAGTGAAATAATAAAATGAGTTATAAAATTTCCTTAACACATGTGGCATTTCACCTAGTAAGAAGAATCTAAGAATTTAGTTATACCAGTTTCTAAAAATTTAAAGAATTATATAATTAATGGGTTATAATTTATAACAAATATCTCTACCCTCTCTTTAGTATCACTATTGGTTAAAATAGTGTTTATTTTATTTTTTAAATGTTTTTATTGATTTTAGAGAGGAAGGGAAAGGGAGAGAGAGAAACATCAATGATGAGAGAGAATCATTGATCAGCTGTGTCCCATACACCCGCCATTGGGAATCAAGCCCACAACCCGGGCATGTTCCCTGATAGGGAATATGAACCATGACCTCCTGGTTCTTGGGTCAAGGCTCAACCATTGAGCAACACCAGCTGTGCTAAAATAGTGTTTGTTGATACAGAGCTTTAAAAGTATTATGAGTCTGATTCATGTGATTAGATTTCAACTTCCCTACCACATGACAAAATTCATGACTGGGATTGTGTCTTTTGTGTGCTATTTTTATATTGTTTTCCACAGAAACCAGTCACACAGGGGAAATATGGTTTGAATTTATTTATGTATTTATTTTTGTTTCAACTCATCTGGGGGCTGAGAGCAGATGATGGGGTGTTCTTAGCATCTGTGTGTGAGCAGCTTGTCTTCCCACTGCTGAGTCCTTCAGAAAGCTGCAATTTGGTAAAAAGAATGGCATAAGCTTCATATTCACCTGTTGCATTAATATGCATGGTCTTTAAGCCTCTTTCCACTCCCATTCATGTGACTTCTAGGGGTCTCAAATTCATTCAAGTTCAAGTAAATTTTCCCAGTAAACTTAAAAAAAAGCAATAATGCATATTAATATTTCTAATGGGATACTAATAAAAGTATACTCTCTCTAATATAATTTTCTTATGCTATAAGAAATGCATACTAGTATGGTAATTTCCTGCAGTGTTAAGATTCAGTCTAGTTGTCTCATAGCTTGATTGATGTTTCTTTAACACAAGCTAGGAGTTGGCAGGAAAAAATGCAATCCATTCTCAAACTAGAATCCAGGTAAGTAAAATCTATTTATCATGTAAGATTTTAGGCACTATATCTAGATGAACAATAAAATAAAGAGAAAAATAAAAGGTCTGTGGTCCTCTGGTTTGCAGTAATATTTTGGAGGAAAACATGCATATTGGATGAATGTAAGAAAAATGTTAGGCAGTGTTTGCATAATTGATAGAGCAGAGCTATGTAAGATTCTGAACACTTATTAAATGGAAATATATATTTTGACTCATCTAAGAAAAATGCTTCAAGAAGAAAATGCTTGATATGGCAAAAGAAGAGTGATGGTACCTAATATGACTATGACATGACCTTTATTGAGAGAACAAAAAGTAACAAATGGTGATTGCAGATGAATTACTCTGTAGCCGGGGATTTGCATGAGGAATCTTATTTCTGAATCTTGAAACAGTGGGACCAAAGAGACATATCTGTTTCTATTATTAGGAAGAAAGTATATCTCAGAATGAAAAACAATCTGTGTCTTCAAAGAGAAAGAGCTGACAGCTAAATATTTGAATTAATTAAAGAAATATAGGGTTGTTCATTGGTAAGTACTTTTTGCAGACATATTTCAAAACATCTGTGCTTGTTTCCACGGAGATTGTGGCTGGTTTATTTTGTTGTTACTATACCATGTGGGCATGAAAGATATTAGAGGAAGATACCTGATGGAAAACTAAATATAGATGTTTCCAGACAGTCTGAGAGAGAAGTGACAACTTCCAGATCTAGGCAGAGGATAGTTCAACTCCTTGATGAAATGTGCCAAGTTTTATGAACATTGGCTATTTTGTAAATAGTTGCAGCCTTCTTAGAAATGATACCAAAATATACTAGTCTCGATGCCCATCGAATGGGGTACTCAGGGTTGAGAGTTCTAAAAAATAAGTTCATCCATTTCAAATTTTAAACATATGATAAATAAGAATGCTAGCTCCTGTGAAAACACCTTCTGTGAAAGGCTCAAATGCTTAAGGTTTTGTTTTATTGTATGGGTCTTCCACTGTCTTTTTCAAGGGCACCATTTTCCATTATTCATTCATTCTTATCTAAATCAGAGAGGTCATTATATACTTTGGATTATGATTTTCCCACCTATATTTCTTTCAAGGTGGAGAAAATACAATAAAACGATAAGAAGCAGTTTTAGAACCCTGAACTGATTCTGTTATTTTTTCATCGTTCCTTCTGCTACAATCTCTCCTTCATTAACTGTGTCTTCACATTTTGCCTATTAGTATAATTAAACTATATCAATGCAGCCAAGACCTTTTTCCTTCAGAGTATTTGGAGTTGAGAGGAATGAAACATTAAGTTCTATGGTTTGGCATGTTCATTCAAATTTTAATTTATTTCAGAATAGCTTGGCTTCCCTGTCATCTATTTATATCAATAGCGCATATGAATGCACTATTCCAAGCTGCACCAATTATTAGTTCTAGAATTTTTCCCGAGATGGGCAGGTATCTGCAGATGCCAAACACATTTAAGTTGTTTTCATATCTAATTAGTAACAAATGGTAGCACCAAATTAACCTCAAAAACTGCCCTTAAAATACCAGTACCCATAATGATTTAGTAATTTGATGCCATGCTGTTTAAAGAAACAGAAGTTTCTGAACATTAGAATTGATCTCACAAACTATAGTTTGGCCCCATTAACAAAAATTAACTAAAAAAATGGATCAAAAACCTAAATAAAATATCTGAAACAGTAAATTACGTAGAAGAAAACATAGGTACTACACTTGTAGACCTGGGCCTTAGAGAAGATTTTTATTAATTTGACACCAGAGGCAAGGGAAGTAAAGGCAAAAATAAATGAATGGGACTATATCAACCTACAAAGCTACTACACAGCAAAAGAAACCACCAGCAAAACAGAAAGGCAACCAACCAAATGAGAGAAGATATTTGTAAACAGCTCTGAAAAAGGGTTAACATCCAAAATATATAAAGTACTCATATAGAGCAACACCAAACAAACAATTCAATTTACAAATGGCCAGCAGCTATATGAAAAGATGCTCAACTTCACTAGCCATTAGAGAAATGCAAATCAAAAGTACAATGAGATAGCATCTCACACTGTTAGAATGGCTATTATTAACAAGAAAAGTAATAACAAGTGTTGGAAAGGTTGTGGAGAAAAATGAACCCTCATTCACTGCTGGTGGGGATGTAAACTGGTACAGCCACTATGGAAATATGGAGGTTCCTCAAAAAATTAAGAATAGAGTTACCATATGACCCAGCAACCCTTCTTCTGGGTTTCTATGCCTTAAATTGGAAAGCATTTATTTGTAAAGATATGTTCATTGCAGCATTATTTACAGTGGTCAAGACATGGAGACAAAGTGTCCTTTTCTAGATGATTGGATAAAGAAGATGGGGTACATATATACAATGGAGTTCTACTCAGCCATAAGAAAATATGAAATACTGTCATTAGTGACAACATGGATAGACCTTGAGAATGTCATGCTAAGTGAAATAATCAACCAAAAAAAGCTAAAAACTAAATGATTGCATTCATAGGTGGGATATAAAACTGAAACTCATAGACACAGACAACAGTATTGTGGTTACCAGAGGAAAAAGGGATGGAGATTATTAAAGAGTATAGGGGAGTCAAATATATGGGGACAGAAGATGATTTGACTTTGGGTGGTGGGCACGC
Source organism: Myotis brandtii (assembly GCF_000412655.1). Lineage (NCBI taxonomy): Eukaryota > Metazoa > Chordata > Mammalia > Chiroptera > Vespertilionidae > Myotis > Myotis brandtii. The sequence goes on along the minus strand of NW_005370872.1, from coordinate 1,314,055 downwards.
AATACAATATACAGAGCATGTATCATAGAAATGTACACTCAAAACCCATATAATCTTATTAATCAATGTCATCCCAATAAATTTAATATAAAAGTAATTGATCTCAAAGTCTCATTTAATAAACAGCAATACTTGAACTATGATTGGCTCTTAAGTTAATTTTGAATTATTTCCTTTTTAAACACCCACCACGTAGACAGGTAGTCAAGGTTTCCATTAACTTTGTTGTCTAAGAATTTACCTCTGTTGTATAAAAATGTACCTCTCATATCAGCAAAACACTGTTCAGTGAGTGACTAAAGAGAATATAAAATAAAGTATCAAATACAAGGTAAACTACTCCAAAATAAGCACCGAATTTCCATTAAATTCTCAACCATATAGATGGATCAAAAGAAATATATATGAAACTGGTGAATTTTTAACTTCTCACCATGCTGAACTGCTGTGTACCCATAAAACTTGAATAAGACTTCCTTGAAGGGTCACAATGACATATTCAATAGAGCAGAAGACTGAGTGCCAGGAAATTTGATGGTGTTTTAGTTCTGCCTCTCATTGAATTAAAAATATTTATTTTTTAAGTAAATAATGTTATTTTCCAAATAAAAATTAGCTAAACTAAAATAAACAAAGATAAAACAGCACATAAAAATGACATAAATAGCACTTACAATAAGCCAGGCATGATTATAGCACTTGCATATTTTCATATTTTGCAAAATTCTCTGAGGTAAAAATTACCTCATAGAAGGAGGCAGCCAATTGATTCTCTCTCATCACTGATGTTTTTATTTTTCTCTCCCTCTCCCTTCCTCTCTCTGAAATCAATAAGAACATATTTAATAACTGGGGTAATAAATCATGTTGGCTATGATTCCCTTGAGACTATGAAATGCCATTTTTCTTAATTTTTCTTGTTTTGCTTTTTTTAAAAAAATGAGTAAGGCTCCTTGTTATTCATATTTCAAATTTCATCCAACTTTTGCTTATATTTCTTTCTTTTGTATTGATCTTTTCAGTGTCTGGGCATAGATCCTCTGCTGATTCTTTCTATATCACCTCAATTATTGTACCTATGATGATTACATATAGATATTCACTTGTTCAACTCCCAATTATATATGCAAACATTATACATTGTAATATTTGCTAAAATTGGAAACATCAGCTACTTCTAAGGAATAATAAAGAAGTTGTACTGAGAGAGCTAATTAGAAACATGGGAAGGTCATTGTGAATCTTTCCTGTCAGGCATGCAGAATACATCACATTTAATGTGATAGAATCCACTCACTGATATCTGTCACCTGTTAACTCATCCAGATCACACTCAATTAAACTCCACTGGCTCTTTCAGCCCTTGCTTCAGGGAAGGTAGGCACACAGTGGGGAGTTGGGTGTTCCGGGGACCTGAAGTCACAGCCTGGTCATCAGACACCATCTGCTTGTTCCAACTGCCTCTGGCTCCCTGCCTCCAATGGGAGGCGAGCGCTCGCTAGAGCAGCAGGTTCATTATGGGACAGCATGGGCTCTCTCATTTTATAGAAGGTAATCATCATTAAATTGGTTATGAAATGTTCACCAAGCACATCTTTCTGTTTCTTAGTCAAAACAACTTAATCAAGAAAGCTTTCCAGTAATTTAATGTGACTAAATATAGGATAAAACTTACTCTTACTTAAAAAAAGTAAGTCCTCTATTTTAGAGTAGTTTTAAATCTACAGAAAAATGTGGAGATGGTACAAAGAGCTCCTATCTACCAACTATGTCATTTGCCCTATTTTAAATCTTACATTTTCAACAATTAATCAAGCAACATTGATACATTATTAACTTTTTTAGATTTTCTTAGTTTTAACTACATGCCCTTTTTCTGTCCCAGGATCACATCTACATATCTATATCGATATATCTACATCTATATCTACATATCAATATTTATGTCTATATCTCTTTTGAAAAAAACAGAACAAGAAAAAAATTTCAAAATTTTGGGTGAAGTCCTTGACCGGAATCGAACCTGGGACCTTTCGGTCCGCAGGCCGACGCTCTATCCACTGAGCCAAACCGGTTCCGGCAGATTTTCTTAGTTTTAACTACATGCCTTTTTCTGTCCCAGGATCACATCCACATATCTATATCGATATATCTATATCTATATCTATATCTATATCTATATCTATATCTATATCTATATCTATATCTATATCTATATCTATATCTATATCTATATCTATATCTATATCTATATCTATATCTATATCTATATCTATATCTATATCTATATCTATATCTATATCTATATCTATATCTATATCTATATCTATATCTATATCTATATCTATATCTATATCTATATCTATATCTATATCTATATCTATATCTATATCTATATCCATATCTATATATATATCTATATCTATATATCAATATTTATGTCTATATCTCTTTTGAAAAAAAAACAGAACAAGAAAAAAATTTCAAAATTTGGGGTGAAGAAAGTGCTTGGTTTGATTTCTAAGGAAAGAACCTTACAGAGAATTTATGATGATGTTTAAGTGCTTTGAAATGTGAGCTACAGGATAAATACTAAAGGAAGCTAGATTTCTGTGGCCTTTTCAGTAAAAATTCAAACCAGCATTTCCTACGGGCCTTTCATCAAGAGTTTCAAAGTATTCTAAGCCACTCTCAGATCCTAATGATTCTTGATAAAAATCTAAATGCTCAGCCTTAGCTGCAGAATGAGGAGAAAACAAAACAAAACAAAAAACAACAAAAAAAATAACTTCTGTCTTTTAGCCCCGAAGCAGCATTAAGCCACTCTCAGATCCTAATGATTCTTGATAAAAATCTAAATGCTCAGCCTCAGCTGCAGAATGAGGAGAAAACAAAACAAAACAAAAAACAACAACAACAAAAAAATAACTTCTGTCTTTTAGCCCCGAAGCAGCACAAAGGAAGCCCAGGCAACCAGTGGGGAAAGGGTTATGAAGAAAATTGGTCAATCCCTCCCTTCTCCCCTCAGTTCTTCCCTTGAACCCAGACCTGGTGATATTTTCAGACCAGCTCTTTTGCCTCTTAAATATGTGGTTGCTAACTAACTGCTCAAACACATCAAGACCCAGGCAGGCCATGCTGGCAGAGCCAGATACATAACGTGCCAGCCACAGTAAAAAATCCAAATTCAGAACCCTTTTTTTCACAGTTTTTAATCATTTCAAGATGACGGCAACAGAGCCTTAAACTAAGCACCAGGTCCTTCTGAGTGCAAGGCTCTGTGCACCTGCAGAAGTGCACACCCCTGAAGCCAGCTCTGCAGGCTGGACATGCAAAGTGTCCCTCAGGAAAAATGCTGTTCTGACTGCAGAGTGGCTTTCTTCTCTGAAAAGTAGTTGGAACTAGGGAAGAAGTACAGTTCCCAGGATGCTATGCTCAATGGGATCGGTCAGGTGTTGAAACTTCCTGTAGCCATGAACCCTTTGTTGAGTAGGAGCATGGGGAGCAGTGTGATGGGGGGATTTTGAATGGAAAAGAGAGGGGAGGAGAGGCTCATACTTGGGCGGGGGGAAAGGAGAGAAGCAGAGAGGATGACAGTGGAGAAGGGGAGCAGTGTGATGGGGGGATTTTGAATGGAAAAGATAGGGGAGGAGAGGCTCATACCTGGGCGGGGAAAGGAGAGAAGCAGAGAGGATGACAGTGAAGAGAAAAAAATTGTTATTTTCAAGAGTGTGGGAACATGGAGACGGAAAAGAAGATTGGGAAAAAGTTTACAGTGTACAAAGAATAAAATTCCCTTTCAATACTTTTCCCAAAAGACTTAAACATTTGCATCTCTACCATTCCAGGTATTACACAACATTAGTTTCAATAGTACAGGGCCATTGGAGCCATGGGTGTCCTATGACTCACATCATAAAAATGCTATTGGCTAATTCCTAATCCATTACCATATGTTTATTTGCCTTAATCAAAGTTCACATGATGGACTTAGAAATGCCAGTAACAAATTAAGTGTCATTAAGTCAAAGATTCAACCAAAAAAAGAGAATCCTGAGAACGTAGTGTATTGGAGAGGTCCTAGGATGCCATTCAGAACTTGATTCTTGCTGATGTTGATCCAACCAGTGCTATAAATAGACCCGTTCTGCTCTTATTATCATATCCCCAATTAGAAAACAAAATAATAGGTAGCAAATGAAAAGTTTGTTGGGTTAAAATAATTTTAGCATCACTTGATGTAATAACAGCTCTTTGTTGGAATTACTAAATCAACGATAGATTTTTGAGAGTCTAGAGAAAAAGATAAAAACATATTGTTCAGAAGGTTTTCAAATAAGATTCTCTGAAGTGGGCTTTGAGTCTAGGCTTCGGGGTTTTAGGCCCTGACAAACCCTTGAGAGCAGAGCTAAATGTTGGGCAGGGGCCTCTTTTGAAAGCAAAGATACTGGACAAAGAAATATACCTGAATAGAAGGCCACCTGACCTTCCACAAGGCAGCCCAACTTTGTAAATGTCAAGAAAACCTGAGAGCTCTCCCACCTATGGTTTCACTTTTGTTGCTGAAAATGGACCTTTCACAAGAGGAAAAAGACAGAAGAATATACAGTTAGTAATAAACTCAGAAATTTTTTATTTACTTCTCTCCTCTATAGAACTACTTTTACTAAATTATAGCTTGGCAATTAAAATAATTGTATATTGTGTGTTTGGTGAGAGTACACAATTATATATATGTGTATACACATATACACACATTAGTACACTTTCATATATACACACATATATGATTGTATATGTATATGCACATATAATCTTATATGCAAATGTATATGATTGTATATGTCATATTTGTGAATATGATTGCATATATATGATTATATATGTATATGTATTTTATAGATCATTATATATATGCACATGAGAGCATATGTATATATTTATGCTTATATGTAAGTATATATTTTATATTTGTTTACATATGTATAAGAGTATGTGTATATACACACACACATATATAAAATGACAATTTTATTTTTTAAAGCACTAACCAGCAGACTACCACCCTATTTCTGCACTTGGCTACTTCTTTGACTTATCAACCAATGAAGTAAAAATGTAACCTTGATTCCCAGTATGAGCTCAGAGAATGGGGTGACTCACTATGAGCTTTGGGACTTAACTGACTAGGGTCATACTGAAGTAGATATATGTTAACACTGCTGGCTACTGCCTGCTGCTGTACAGAACATCACAGAAAGAGGAAGAGTGTGACTGTGTCAGTGTGCACTGCTTGGAACACCTTCTACTTCCTCCAGGATTGGGGTTCATTACTTTCATATCCTTTCAAGTCCAAGATGGACAGTCAGTTTGCTATCTTTCACGGCCATGGTTTATGGACAGTTAGTATTAGCATCACTGAGGAACCGTTGGACCCCATCCCAGTCCCACTAAAACAGAATCTCTGGGGACAGAACCTAGGAAACAAGCTCTCTAGGTGGCTGTCAATTAAAGAGGCTTCGGAGTACAAAGCTGGTGAGTTATTCTGCTGCACCTCTTCTGTCTCCAAATTGGAGAGGGCTGTCAGGAAAACATGCCACCTCCCAGGGAATAGAAGGGTGGAGGAATGATTTACCCTTTGCTCTGGGAATTTGGATTGAATGAACATGCATAGCTGAGGCAGAGGAGCACTTTGCACAGGAAATGTGGTATTGAGATTCAGTAATTGTCAGAGGCAAGGCTAGTAGAGTGAAATGTTCCTAACACGGTTATAATTCCTGTTCAGTGCATTTTCAAACATATCTGATTTTGTTGGAAAACAAGGCTGATAAGAATTTGGCACCAGTGAGTCCGAAGAGGCCAGCTTGAAGTTATTAATTTAAGAACTATTCCTCCCTTTTGAGATTCTATTTTACCTGTGTTTATGTTCCCACAATTGAACAGCCTTGCATCATAAACAGCTGAGCACTCATCCTGAAATTGCAGGGAATGACTGCCTAAAAGAGAGCATCCTGCTGTGTTTTTTATCATCTCTGTTATTGATCACTTATGAGTAATAGCAAAAACTTGGGATTATTCTGAACATAGGTTTGAAAATCCATCTAGCCATTGGGCTCAAAGTGCAAATGAGTCCGATGAGAGACAGACTTGAAGAGGGAGAGGGGAGGAGAAAGCCAGCCATGTGAAGCAATCAGCTCCTCGCTACACACCATCTAAGGCAGTGGTTCTCAACCTTCCTAATGCCACGACCCTTTAATACAGTTCCTCATGTTGTGGTGACCCCCAACCATAAAATTATTTTCGTTGCTACTTCATAACTGTAATTTTGCTACTGTTATGAATCGTAATGTAAATATCTGATATGCAGGATGTATTTTCATTGTTACAAATTGAACATAATTAAAGCATAGTGATTAATCACAAAAACAATATGTAATTATATATGTGTTTTCCGATGGTCTTAGGCGACCCCTGTGAAAGGGTCATTCGACCCCCAAAGGGGTCGCGACCCACAGGTTGAGAACCGCTGATCTAAAGCATTTGGAACACTACCTTGTTTTTTTTAGTTCAAGTTTGCCAAGGCCTTTGGAAACAAGCTTCTCTTCTCTTCCTCATCCTATTAACATTTACTTAGCACTTCAAAGCTATTAGGCATTCCTTACCACTCTTCAGTGGGATGATAAAAAGAATTGCCAGTTGTGTTTTCCTGATAAAGAGCTGGAGTCACTGAGAGTTCACAGAAGTGATGTATTTTGGAAGCAACCAGCAGCACTCATCAGTGTTGATTTTGGAGCCTTTCATTTCTTTGCTGACCGTCTCCAGTCCTGAGTCACAACACAGTTTGCACATAAAATGCTTGCATTTATTTGGTCATGAAAATTAGAAGTTTACACACATGTTTAAAAAAATCACCTGCTTAGGTTAGATCAAAAGGATTGCAATCAGAAAGCCAATTCCTGGTTTCATAGTTGAAAACCAAAAGAGTCTAGCTGCCAGCTGCTATTCTCACGTGCCTACTGACTCCCGGTTTTGCCTCAGTAACAATAGTCATCATAATTGCATGTAACGAAGCCCAGTCATTTCTCACGTGCCTACTGACTCCCGGTTTTGCCTCAGTAGCAATAGTCATAATTGCATGTAACGAAGCCAAGTCGGTGAGTCGATTTCCTTTGGTCTAGGTTTGGATAGGGACTATGTTCCTGCAAAGATGTAAGAGGAAGCCTGCTTCAGGTTTCTGGGAAATGTTTTCTTTCTGATATAAAGAAAACGAAGAAAAGGCCCCTCTTGTTGCTACCACCTTCCTTTCTGCTTATGACGCTGTCCCGAGACTATAATGCTTGCCATCCTGAAGCCATCAAACTGATAAACCACTGATGGTTGCAGAACTGGGTGATGTCAGCAGCCTGGGTCACAGATGGCAGGGCTCAACCCTGGAATGTCTGAGCTCCCAACAGCCTATTATATGGGATTAAGAAATAACTGCTATTTAAGCCACACTCATTGGGTACTTTGTTACCCACAGCCATATGTGTATCATCAATGATACTCTACATAACAATTATATTCACAGGCCATTCCGGAAGCACAACGTGACAAATAGGAGGAAAACATCTAACCTCTTAAAGATTTTGTTATAAGATATGGAATACTTGGAAAATAAAGCTTCATGTGGCTCATTTTAGCCCTTCAAATCTTTATTAGATTAAATATAAAAGGCCTCTTTTATAAAGTGATACCATGTGGCTGGGAAATTCACATGACAGACAGAGTAAAACCTTGTACCACCAGAACGTTGCTGCCCAGTGAAATTGCTAACACTGGGACTTATGTTAAAAGAAACAGTAGGAGATTATATAGATTACAAACATACTCTAATTAAGTGCCAGATAGTAAGAATGTTTAAGAGCAAACTAAAAAAAAGTTTTCCTCTGAAGTTAAAATGGTAGGAGCTAGAACCAAGAAATATTTTTTTCCATTCCTGAAGTAAACCATGAAGCTTTTTGCTAATGCAAGATGCACTAATACAATACATTATATGTGTGATGTTTAGTAAAGAAAATTAGAAATAGTGAAGTATAATAAGCAACAGAGTATCAAGCCTTTCAGGGATTCAGAGAAGGTAAAATACATACTATTATGAGGGGTGTTTTGAAGTCTGAAGAGGAAAGGAAAGTTCTTTGCACAGGCACAGGATTGACTGTAGTTGGTTTGTGTTCACATACAGAGTCAAGATAGTGTCATTCAGAAAGTAAATATGATTGGTGACCGCACAAAGACCAACCTAGAGATGAGATGCATTTGAGGAGTTGAAGATAAATGTAGAGGTGTTTAGCTTAGATGAATAGCCTTCTAGGTCCATGGGTATTTGTCATAGGAATAATCATTCAACTCTGAACTTATACTTAATGTGAAGACAGAAGAGCTTGGAGTCAAGGCAAAGCCAGCTTGAAGGTGGAAAAATAGACTCAGTCACTACATTGGCTGAATGACTTTAAGAAAGTCACTCAATATCCCAAGCTTCAGTCTCTTCATCTGTAAAATATGATGGTTAGAACTACGTGACGAATCTAACCATCACACCTAACAGAGTAACCAAGCCTTGAAGGAAGTGCAGGACCTCAGAATTGGAAGTGGATCTGGCGACCAACTTTTCAAGCTTGCTCAATTCACAGTCGGGGAGTGGAGAAAGGCAAGGTGAACCCGCATCTGCAGGAATTCATGACTGTCAATTGACAGATGGAACTATGATCCAGGTGGGGATAGGGGATTTTTCAGGATTGAAATTTTCGGTACAAAAGGCAAGAAAGTTCATGAAAAACCAATCCATTGAACACCTTAGGACAAAGTCGCCTAATTTTGAACTCCTTAATCACGTCTATATACCATAAAAAATATTCTTCCAGTGTCACCACACTCTGGTGGTATAGGACATCTGCAAAGGCACTCCATAATTGTTTGGGTCCCTTTTACTGTTGGTGACATTTACTGTCAGATCTTGCCCTTGAGATTCATTTATATCTTCAAACTCAGTCTTTTAGCAAGAACAGAGGCGACTGCACAGCAGAAACTCCTTCAAAGCACATGTATGGAGGGATGTGACTTTGTGTCCACTCAGAGCTGGTAGAGTCTGAGTGGCACCAAGAGTCTCAACGGCCCCCCTCAAGGTCTTTCCACCATGAAAAACAATCATTTGGATAATTCCTGGTAATACCTATCTACCTACCTCCTTTGTCACCTGGAGTATAGTTTATCAAATTGCAAAGCACAGAAATTTAGTCAGGTTTATTAGTTATGATGCTTTCATTAGTAACAAAAACCAGGAGAGAAACTAATCTAAAAAGTATTGAAAATTATTATTACACATATGATAATCAGAAGTAGGGCAGTCTTTAGGCATATTATATAGATTTGTATCATTGTCACTTAAAAAGGGTTTTTGCTCCTGTCTCCTCTATATTTTCCCCTTAATATCAGTTTCACTGAGGTCTCTTCATGGTTTCAAAATGCTGCCTGTAAAAATTTCAATTATGTGCTTTCTTGTGCATGTTAAATTGAAGGCAGAGACATAGAAGCATGCCCCTTACACAGAAACTTTAAAGCTATAAATTATGTGTTTATCCCTAGACCACTCACTGTCACTGGGGTATGCCATGTCAACCAACTTCTATCTTTTTCTAAAGCTGGGGATGAAGTGGATGCTGGGTTCTGCTCTAAGGAAGGATAATAGGCAAGCAGCTGTATTTAAAATCCATTGTCAACTCAGTGCCACCCCTGTCTCTATCTCTTCCCTACATTTCAAAGGCTAAACTCTTGTAGCAACATTTCCCAGAAGCCCTCATTCATAGAATGCTGATATTATTTCTTCCAAAGAGAGACTATTCTGTGACATATGGATAGCAGAAGAGAAGCAGAGCTATTATTCTCCTCTGGCAGCAGCTGGTCGACTTGTGGACAACTGCAGTCACAAGGAGCTCGGTGGCTTCCAGGTGTTCTGTGAATTACTCACAACAGCAGGCAGCAGAGATAATTGGAGGTGGCGTTCTATGATCCCTGTAATTCCTAAATATTAGTGGTTATTGTCCTTGACCTTCACTTCCCCAAACTTTCTGATAGTTCTGCAAACACTTATTCTTGGTACTAAGCCTTTTTTGTTCCTTTTAAAAATATCTAGAAGAATGACAGTTGCCATGGTCCAACTTCAACTTATTTTAAACCCAGCGGGGAAGTGAGGACGGGGTGTGATATTAAATAGAGTGACTCTGACTAGCATAAATGCTATTAGATAATTCAGGGAAAGGACTGCCAAAAAGGAAAGTAGTATTTCCACTGTCATTTCTAATCTTCTTCACAATGTTTTATAAGATTAGTTTAGATGCATGACTGACTTGCCAACATTCATTTATTGACCAGATAACACCTCTGCCCCCCCTAAAACATAAACTTTATGTTTGGTGCCTTATATACATTTATGGGATATCTCTGCAAAGGAAGAAAATGAGAACCACAAAAGCATAATTTCCAAGAAACTCCACCCTTAACTGTATTAGAGCAGCAATGAAAGAAATGCACATTCAAAAATTGAAATCAGATTTTGTCTATGAAAATAGGGCTAAAGTTCAGTAAATAAAGTTGAATAATGCCCAAAGTAAAATACAAATAACTTTCACATAAATGCTGTTAGAATTTTGAATTGATTAATACTGTCAAATTTTCAATTTGGCAAAATATGTCAAGAATTTTAAAAAATGTAGTTTTGACTCAGTAATTTCAATTCTGGGAATCCATCCTAAAGAAATAAGTCCAACTTTAAATAGCCATCTGTCTGGCTATAGGTAGTACACTCTTTTTCATAATAGCCAAAAAGTATAAACAACAAAAATGTTCAGCCATAAAAAATTTGGTTAAATAAAATAAAAACAAAATATATCAACTCAACTGAATATTTTGTAGTCATTTAAGTGATGGGCATGCTCAGACAGGGAATTGAACTAGCAACCTTTAGATGCATGGGCAGACACTCAACCAACTGATTCACCCTGGCCAGAGGGAGATGGGGCTTTTTTGAAAGTAATTAGGGTTAGGTGAAGTCAAGAGGGTGGGGCCCTAGTCTGATGGGATTAGTGCCCAAATCAGAAAAGATATCAGAAAGTTAACTTTCTTTCAATCTTCCATGGAAGAAGATAGCAAGAAGGTATCTTTACCTAGGAAGAGAGCTCAAAACAGAACCCAACAATGCTGGCACCCCATTTTCTGACTTACAGCCTGCAGAACTGCAGGAAAATAGATTTCTGTTCTTTAAACTACTCAATCTATGGTGTTTTGTCATGAAAGCCCAAGCTATCTAATGCAGTGCATATGCATATGTTGGCTGCTAATGCAGGCTCTTGGCTGGAGTCTCAGTTGCTCTCAAAGTAGCCTGAGTATGTGGACTATGTTGGGCTTCCATCCTGTCTGGGGCTGGCTTCCCCCAGAACAGGCATCTCAAGGAAAAGGAGTCAGGTGGAGCTTTACCTTTTTATTATCAAACCTCAGACATTACATAGCATCACTCTGTATCCTAACAGAGCAGTCGCATACCACCCAGGCTCAATGGGAGGGCAAAGAGACCCCCTCCCTTTCCTGGCAATCGGACATGTTCTGAAAGAGCATATCACTCTGGCCTTTTCAGGAAAGTACACTATGCTAAAATTTTCTTTTCCCCCAAAAAACTATTAGGGACATATGTCATATCCTGAAGTTCTTCTCACTGAGACTGAGGTAAGAAGTACCTCCATCCTCTCTTTCATGTGGGGAGTGGAGGGAGAAAAAAAATGCCGAAGAAATTATCTTTTTCTTTCCACTTCCAACTTGGGCCTTTTTTGTTTTAACCTTCTAAGTAGGTGTTGGACTAAGGAGAAAAACAGGTCTTTACTCGATTTGCAAATCTCGTATACATGGCCTGCTACCTGAGTTTGGGAGCTCTGGAACGCACAATTCTCACCCTGGGCCTTTGGGAAGATTGCTGAAATGGAGACAGAGTTTCACTTAAACATCTCATTAATTAGAAGTCGAATCCAGAAGCACATCAGAGAAATACAGCCCAATTCAATGGATTTATTAATTTTAGATATGCAAGGATGGGTCAATATTTAGAAATCTATTAACATAATATTTGTCACCCATAAAATATAGAGTGCTTTTATAAAATGGTAGAAAAAATTCATAGAACCTTATGGGAAACAGGGTAAGGACATAAAGTGACAAGTCACACAGACATAAAAATGTAAATAACCAATGGAAAAAATGTGCAACCTCATTCAATAAACAAAGATTATACAAATGAAAGCATGTACTATTATTATCAAAATTATAGATAATAAATAATAATAACAATGCTCAGGTGTTTTTAAATCCTCTCTCAAGAGTCAGATAAATGATATCATTTTATTAAAACTTTCAATGCTCCTCCAAAAGAAAAGAATCTTAACCCTTCTCCCAACCCCCCAAGCACTTCCTTGTTAGCACATTTATAGCATTTTCTACTAGTCATCTTAGCTATTTGTGCATAGATCTCACCTTTACTAATAGAAGGTTTTTCTTTTTTGAAGGCAAGAACCATGTCTTGTTAATCTTTTATATTCTTAATGGCATTTAGCTCAATGCTTTACATAGCACTTATTGAATAACAAAGACAAAAATGATGTTAATAATAAGCCTGGTATTTATTGAGTTTACTATGTGCCCCACATTGTACAAAGCACTTGGTATAAATTATTTAAGCCTCACAACCCCTTGAGATACATGCTATTATTAGTCTAATTACAGACTAAGAATCAAAGGCATAAAGAGAATAAGTAATTTGCCTGTGCAAACACAAATCTCTTTATCATTTGAATTGTTTTCTCTAATGGGTCTGACAATGAATTCTGGAGGTCTTACAGCATTCTTTCAGCACATAATGACAGAGAAAGGGAGAACATAAAAAAATATCCAAAGAATAAAAATAAAGATAAATAAATGGTATATACATTCAAAGGAGAACAGAAGATTGGATTCTAAAGTTATCTGACAATAAGAATTAGAGAAATGGAAGAATTTAAAGGTAAAAAACATAATTGCTATTTAAAGATTGTCATCTTAAGAAAATAATTGGTTATATGACTCTTCAAAATGTATTCTTTAAAGTGTGAGCACAAAGAAAAACCCTCATTGACATGCCTTTTAATTCTGCTTGAATAAGCATTTAAATGGGAGTTCTCTATTATTATTGATGATAGCTTTCTGGAACCCAAACCATCTTCCCTTGTAAAAGCAGAGTTAGTTTGCCCTAGCTGGTTTAGCTCAGTGGATAGAACAGCAGCCTCAGGACCCGGGTTCAATTCCAGTCAAGGGCAGGTATCTCAATTGTAGTCTCTATCCCCAGCCTTAGAGGCATGTGTGGGAGGCAACCAATCAATGTGTCTCTCTCATATCAATGTTTCTTTCTCTGTCTCTCCCCCTCCCTTCTACTCTCTTTAAAAATCAATGGAAAAATATCCTCGGGTGAGGATTAAAAAAATAAAAGTACCAAAAATAAAAAGAAGAGTTAGTTGATATGAACTAAAATGTTTTGTACTTTTCTAATTCACCTTGGCATTTATTCAAACCCCACAGCCCAATAACTTTGAGTATATTGAATTTGGATAATTTAAGGGACAAAAGGACATATCTAAAGAGGTTAGTTGTGGCCTCATGTACTTACAGGATACAGTATTTCTGGTCCAGAACAATGGAAAAACCTGGCTTTTTCTACTTAGAAGCCCATGGGCTCAGAAGGCTCCAGACAATATAAGCATTCACCAGGCTCAGCTTGTGCTGGATGAAGCTGAAACATTGGGTCACAATTGAATGTAAATCTAAACCTCTCTGAATTAAAGGCATCTAGGAGTGTGTAATTCATGGCAGAAACTTGAATTTGTAAAAGAGGAATGTTAGAAGTAATAAAAACAAGAAGAAATGAAGTGAGAATCCCAGAGCCTTCCTTGCATGCCAGAATAAAGTAGATGTCTGCTACATTCTTTCCTTTTGTGGGTCCCTTCCACACCTGTTATTGCTTTCCTGGGGGATTAGCCAAAGTGATCCAATTTCTAAGTCTTAGTGGGGAGAAACGATTTGGTCCCAGAAATAGGAAGCCAGGATTTACTTTTTCCACTATTTAAAAAAATATCTTTGATATAGAAATATTTAGTGCAGTGTCTCAAGGAAAGCAAAATGCCACTGGTGTAGGCATGCAGCCACAGAAAAGTTGGTTAATATGGTGATAGATTGAATTACTAATGAATCACCTGTGGCTCAGAGCTTGTTTTTTTGTTTGTTTGTTTTGTTTTTGGTGGGTTGATTGGTTATTGATTGGTTTGTTGGCCATGTTGTATTAGAGAAATGATCCCTGAGATGGTTGTCTCTCTTGATGACGTCATACATACTTAGTTGAAAGTGGCTGCGCTCCTGGACACATGGTCCCCAAACTAAGTGCAGGCTCTGATCTTATTAAAGTAAAAAATTCTCTGGCAAAAATCATAGCACATTGGTTAAAATTTATAGGAGGAATGTTTTATGCATATACTCATTCACCAATACTATTTTGAAATAGCATTTATTGAGCTGGTACTAAGCTTCACCAAATGATTGGAAAGACAGTAATTATCCGCAGGAAATCTAAAAGCTATCAATAGGACATAAACTAATAATGGTAGCCGTAGATGGTCTACTTGAGACCATGTCACACATTCTTGATAAAATGTTGCCTTACCAACAAAATCATTGTATAAATGTGTATTCAGGCAGGCAGAGTAGATTAATGCTATACTTTTTCTGCCACAGTGATATTTGAAAGCATACTTATTCATTCCTTCCCAGTTTGTAACCCAATACTGCCCCCTTCACCAAGTCACTTAATTTCACCAAGCCTCAGTTTTCTCCACTGTCTAATAATACTACTTACTTTCTGGCGTTGATGGGAGAAGCAAACGGAATAATAAAATCCATCTTTTCAGGAATCATAATAGCACAGTTCTAACTATGAAAGCATATCTCGATGACTAAATCACAGACATTGGCACAGAATAAAATGTAATTCTAGCAGTCGGAGGTTTCCAATACAGAATGAATGGCACTGGGCAGTCATGACTGCCGTCACAGGGGAGTGTTAAGCTCATGATCACTTGGACAGGATGCTGCAGAAGAGATCCAAGCTTCAGAGAGGAGGCTAATTGACTTTCAAGATCCACTTCTGGTATTCTATTATTTTGGCCCGTTACTCATGTCTCATACCCTCTTCCTGGATGAAGTTTTTATGTAATTTTTTCCTAGAATGAATATAAAGGGTAAACAACAGCAATCTGCCCAGCAGCTCTGGAAAAGGCCATGGAGCTGACCTTTCTGATATGCTCAATTGATGGATTTGGATGATCGAATGAATGTAACTCCAGGTTGGCAGGAGCCAAGCTGGGTAGATTCAGTAGAGATTGGCAGGCTTATGTGGCTCTTTAACATCTGGTGAGAAGATCCAAGTGACAAACCCAGATCGATCTGATTTCAGAGCTTTTGCACTGAATCACTACTTTCCAGATGTATTTGTCCACTGCCAGGCAAGACTGGCGAAGGATCAGCAATGGAAGTTAGATTTTTCAGCCTGTCCCCTTATTCAGCAACTAGGTACTAACCAATATTTACCACAAACCTATATAAGCAACATAATATAGTTAAAGTTCTTGGGTTCTAGCCATAATTAAATGTGAGATGTGCCTCAATTTTCATATTTTTAAAAAGTCCACATTGGAAGTATTTAATTAAATTTGCATACCTCCAGACTCATACATACCAGTGAACTTAGAAGCTTCTTAATCTCTGGTCCATGAGATTCACTAACCATGATGGTCCTGGCTGGTGGTAATTCTGGGACTGCACAGCACTGGGCTGGAAGAGGGAGTTCAATACTTCTTGCCCACAATTTTAACTCGTAGAATTGAGAAGCAATTAACATACAAAGTATCACAAAATGTTGTCTCTTGGAATAAGGGTAAGTAGTCCGAATTGGACTAATACGTCCAAGAGTGATTAGACTGCAAGAGAAAGCCAAGAAATGAAGCTGAAAGGGATAGGGAGGAGAGGGAATTGCCACTATAGCAAGTTTGATTCAGCTTGAAGAAATATAATTCAGCTGGAGAAACAGTCTTCTTGAATTTGAATAAGCTGGAGAAATTCCCTGGCCTACCACTAGACATTTACTGTGGCTTATTTTTCTTTAGCAGCACTGTGGTGGGCAAGTCTAGATTTCCCCCATATCTGGTGAACTTCTACTTTCAGTTAAATGAAATATCATTTCCCCATCAGTATTTAGGCAAGACCATGAAACTAGCTTGGGTAAGTGAAATATGAGAGGAAAGTGTTGTAATAATTGGTAGAGCCTGACTTTCCAGCCCCTCTCTCTTCACAGGGAACCCTGATGCATGTTGAGACAGCAGTGCCATAAGATGATGTGGAATAAATAGAGCAGAGCCTCCATCCAACTTGCAATGGACAGACACATAGCATAAGGGAGAGATCAATGTTTGTCCTTTTATGCAACTTAAATTTGGGGTTGTTTGTTACCACAGCTAACCTGGCTATCCTGACTGACACAAATGCTCATGACCACAGGTGTGAATACAACAGATCTAGTTAAAGGAGTTACAGCAAATGCACTGCAACAAACATGCGACTTTATATTCATTTATCCATATAACACAGGGTTTTATTTTTCTAGGAGCTTTTATAAAGGAATAATTACTAATACAAGTGTTTGTTTTAGGTTACTACTTCAGGTGCAAAATTCCATCCATCAATATCATCCTTACTTTACCTTTCTGACTTAATTTGATTTGATTCTTGGGCTCCTTGGGCTAGAAGGTTTTGCATATCCTGTTTTCCTTACTTCCCTCTGATGAAGTTCATACCAAATCTTGTAGAATCACTTTCAAGCATAATTAGCTCAAACAGTTCTCAAATCTTGTGGTCTCAGGACCACTTTAAACCCTTAAAAATTATTGAGACTGTAAAAGAGTGTTTGTTCATATGGGTTATAGTTATTTATATTTATTGTATTATAGATTAAAGCTCAAAAACTTAAAAATGCATATTTATTTCTTAAGTAATAACCATTACATGTGAATGTAAACAACGTACTTTTATGAAAAATCTCTATTTTCCAAATCAGAAATATTTTTATTGAGAATAGCATTGTTTTTACATTTTCAAAAATCTCTTTAATGTCTGGCTTAATAGACAACAGCTGCATTCTCTTATCTGATTCTGCATTCAATTTGTTGCAATATCCCACATCATATATCTGCTGAAAATCTACACCATATACGTGTGAGGGTAGGAGAGTAAAAATAAATAATGCCATCTTAGTGTTATTATGGAAATTGTTTTTAATTTGTTCACCCCCTAAAGGCTTTTGGAGACTCTCAGGGGTCCCTCTCTTTCATCTCTGAAATGCTTATGCTTAGGAAATCTGATGACAGAGTTTACCACTTGAATATTCTCCAACTGTTTCTGTATATTAGTCATGGTTCCCAACCTAAATTTTAAATATTATGAGAGCAGGGACAATGAATGCTTACAAAATACAGAAAAGTACAAAGCCTGTTATCAATACTACCACAGACTATGATACAAGATCATCAAGTTTAAAGTTTCATTTATCTTAAATAAACATACCATTATAAAATAATCTAACCTTTGAAATTTTATTGCATTATACTTCATCCCACCCCCAAAGACAACCAGAATAATGAATTATGTAGTCATCTTTACAATTAGTTTTTATACTTATGTTCAAGAATATCTGTATGCAGTATTCCGTATTGATTTGAGTTTCCCTTACATAAATATTGTTCTATGCATCTTACTTCTTTTTAACTCAGAATCCTGTTTTGGAGATCTATCCACATTGCTACTTGTAAACCTAGTAATGCCATGTCTTATTTGCTCACTTTCTAGGTGTAGACATTTAAATTGTTCCCAATTGGTCACTCACGCCAATAATATTAAATGAGTGTCCTTGTCCATGTTTCCTTAGCTAAGTGTGCAATAATTGATCCAGATTAAACACTTAAAAATAGAATATCTGGTACTTTGTCCATGTGTACTTTTCAGTTTCACCAGATGTTGTCACTCTACAATATGGTCACCATCTATAATAATAAAAAGGTAATATGCTAATTAGACAGGACATCCTTCTGGGTGTCCTTCCGGATGTCCTTTCGGATGAAGCCGGGGCAGGAGTGAAGCCTGGGTCCCGGGTGCCTGCTGGCGGCTGGAGGGAAGCAGCCCGGGTCCTGGTTGCTGGAGGGAAGCCGGTGCTGGCAGCCAGGGGAAGGAAGGCCTACTCTTGCACGAATTTTCATGCATCAGGCCTCTAGTTCTAATATATATTTCCATGCCCAGTGATTGAGAGCACCATGTGCCTTATACTTTATATTGTCAAGATCTTCATTTATCTCTCACTATGCCCTTCTAAGACTAGCACTGTGTTAGGACATAATGGGCCTTCAGCAGATACTTGATATCTGATGCAGCTTTAGCCTGAGGGTTGGGCATTTAGACACAGACACATTTTACAAGCAGAGTTACACTGCTTGTTTCCTTGTCCTACATGATCCATGCAGTGGACTAGCAGGCTTATTTCTCAAGTAGACCGGGCAGGGTATAAAATAAACAGAAGCTTCTTTTTCTTTCTCCAAGAAGCGCTTTGTGTTCCATGTTCTTGAAGTACAGTAGCCCTGCCTTCTTTGATTGTCCACATCCTTAACCTACAAGGCAGCCATCCTGTCTAGAGTTCACCATCACCAAAGCTCGGAATCTAGCACAGCTGACATGCTTCATCCTGGACAGAAGCTGCCAGAATCCTCGTCTGCAAAGCAAACTTTGCTGTGGGATACATAGTTGTGCAGTGAGAGAACACTGTCTGCATTCAATTATTCTTCTGCTAGGCTAATGTGATTGTTTCAAGACCCTACAAATTACCAGATGTCGACAAGCAGCTCAAATGTGTTTCCCTGTCCCTATAAACTGAGGGAAATGTTCAAGTTGAGGGAAAGGGTGGTATCTACTTGACTGTGGTTATTTCAAATATGTATCTTTTCATTTGAGGGGAGTAATGGATGTGTGCTCAAGAAAATGTGATGATAGCACTGATGTAACCCAGCTTGACTTAAATACCTGTGACAGACTAAGCTTGCAATAAAGTGCACATTTTATGTCAAGAAATATATACTAGAGATAGCAATGGGCAGTGTAGGATGACATACACTAAGTATTCCTATGAATTAAGCAGAACTGTGGGTCCACATATCTTTGTAATTTTCTTGTAAAATAAAACTCAAATCTGCAATGAAAAAAAGCTACATAACATGTAGGACATTAAAAAAATACTAGTATAATCATTTAAAACATCAATAACGGTCATATTTGAAAGAAGAGCTGAGGATTGAAGCATGAAAATTACTTAGCAAGATGGTTCAGCATGAAGACCAGAACCCAGTCGCCCCGCCCAAACATAATCCTTGACTCTTCCCCCACCCACTTCGTGTTTACAAACAAAATGTTCTGGTGCTAGTTTCTACCAGGTTCCAGGGCCTGATCACTTCCAGGGCAAACTCAAAGTTCACAGAATTTGAGAAGTGATCCGACAATTTGCATACTGTGAGTTGTTTCTGCTGTTATTCAATTTTCTTAGCTAATTCCTCAGGATATTTAGTGAATGAAACAATCTCTGGACTTTAGAAATTTATGAATTAGGACTTGATTTTTATTCTTTCAAATTTCAGATTCTCTCTTCCCCATGATGAAAATAAATATGTTTATTCATCCTCCTTTTCTCCAAACCCACTGAAAAGTCCACTGGATTTTAAATACCAGAAAGTCAATTTTAACCCTATCTACCATGACTTCCAAAGCTAATAGTATTTGATTTCATTATTATCTTAGACTATTCACAAATAATTTACCATTCTTTCCTGAGAGAAATAATGTCTTATAAGGAATAAGCAAACCTAGGATGACTCTACATGTAAATTTCTTATTATTATCACATAAAAGTATTTTTGTACATGTATAGTATTTAAAAATATACGTTCCCTTTTGGAGAAAGAATTTGAGAAGGCATAGATTTTGGTTTCTTTGAACATTGCAGAAGGCAGTGGTAAGAGCACACCTTTCCCAGCAACTTATCATAGAGTCAGATAATCTGGTTACACAACACAAAACATATGCCAAAAAATGGTATACTCATTAAAATATAATAAATACATTTTACTTATCAAAAGCAAACAAAAATGAAAAGGAACAGATATATCCTCAAGCTGGGAAAAATCATTTTAAACTCTCAAACATTTGATATTATCTTTCCAAGAATAATGGAGCAAAAATAATCACATTCCTTTTCCTTTACATACTTTTGTTCAGAGAAGCCAGATGCAGCATGAAGCTTTGCTTTCCTGCCAAACTGTCAACTTTGTTTAATATTTAAGTTTCATACAACACAAACAAAAGAAGCAAAGTTATTGCAAGTGCGAAGGTTCTGAATAGGAATCATTTTTAACTGATCACTGTATATTCTGAAAATAGATATTAATCTTCATATTCCCTAGATTTTTTAAGTGTTTCCCACTGTAATTCCAGTGGTGATGGAAAGTAGAGTGGTTTTATAAGTATGGGCATGCACACATGCTTTATATACATTTCAAGTGGTATGGTTTCTACTATTGAAATTTATTCAGGTCTTTTGGAGGAATAGCTGTTACAAGGAAAGATTTAAAGGCTCCCCAAAAAGACCTTCTTGTGTATAGCAATTATGGTCAGAGTCAATATCATGATAGCTAATACTTACTAAGTGCTTACTCTGCATTTGGCACTGGACTAAGTACTTTACCTCCATTATTCACTTAATCTTCACAGCAATCCTTCAATGAAAATGCTATATTCATTTTTATTTTTCATATAAAGAAACCGAGACAGAGAAATTAAATAATTTGACCCATTTCATGTGAATCATGGACTGAGTAGTCTTTTTATTTTCCCCCCTCCCAAGATTCACTAAAATCTTGGTAAAGAGCTGTATTATTTGTTCACAATTAGTTATCCCTGCTGAATTGTTTCCATGCTTCCCTCTAGATGCCATACATTTCACTGCCCTGTTGACTTTTGGTGTGGCCATATGTTAACAGTGCCATTTTACAAAGTGGAGTGCACAGAGAAAAATTTTAATCTTGATGAAATGGGAAATAAAGATATAATCATTGCTATGGGTTGAATTGTGTCACCTCCAAAAGGATATGTTGAAGTCCTAATTCCCAGGACTTCAGAATGTGACTTTATTTGGAGATAGGGTCTTTACAGAGGTAATCAAGTTAAAATGAGACCGTTAGGGTGGACCCTAATAGAATATAACCAGTGTCCTTATAAAAAGGGGATTTTTCAAACAAAATTAGTAGAAAGATGATGTGAACAGATACAGAGAGAAGAGGGCCATCTACAAGCTAAAGAGACTAACCTGCTGATATGGTGATTTTGAACTTTTAGACTCCAGAACATTGAGAGAATATATTTCTTTTGCTTAAGTTCACCAATTCGAAGTACTTTGTTATGGCAATCCTAGAAAACTAGTTCAACTAACTTTGCTTAAAGTTATAAATTTATCCAATAGAGAACCTGAGAATAGTTATGTTTCTATATTGAGAAAAATAGGAAAAAGAAGAGAGTGCTTTACATCACTTGATCCTTTTCTGTCAAAGCAAAAAGCAGGAGAGAATACCTAAAATCTATATATATAAAGCCCTAATATGCGAATAGACCGAATGGCGGAACAACTGAACAACTGGTTGCTATGACATGTGCGGAACACCAGGGAGCGTGTGCAGAACATGGTGGGCATCGGCAGCAGGTGGCAGAGCCCAGAAGATGGCAGGCCTCAGCCACAGTGGGCTGGTGGAGCAGGTGAGTGGGGGCACCAGACCAAGGCTGGGCACAGGTTGCTGTCATTGGGGTGAGCCTCTGGTGGTTACTGAAAATTCTTTGTTCCCACGCATCATGGTTCTGCCCAGTGTTCACACCTACTTCTGGCACCAGCCCTGCTCGCACCTGCTGCCAGCACTGGAGCCGCTGCTTGCATCTGCTGCCAGCAGCCAGCGCAGGCCCCGATTGCTTGGCACTGTCAGCGGGTGAGAGCGGTGGCTGCTGGCCTCGATTGCCCCTCAGGGCTTCTCTACCTCCCCCTGCTCCTGAGAGGTAATCGGGGCCAGCAGCTGCCTCTCGCACCCATTGCCGGTGATGGCCCCACTTGTTCCTGCTGCTGGCACCAGAGCCGCTGTTTGCACCCACTGCAGGTGCTGGCCCCGCCCACAGTCAGTGCTGGAGCTGCCATTTGCTCCCCGCTGCCGGCGCCTGGCACCAAACCCGATCTCTTGGTGCCATCATCGGGTATGAGCAGGGGTAGGAGCAGGGCCAGCGCCCTCAGCATGTGGGAGTGGCAGTAGTGGGAGCAGGGCTGCTGGCAGACAGGGAACCCGGCTGCAATGGGAGGGGCCTGGAGGGGGTGCGGAGGATGGGCCAAGACCCGCCCCTGTGCCCACAGTTTTTTTCAAGGTGCACAAATTCGTGCACTGAGCCCCTAGTTGGTAAATAAAGAAGCAGCATTAAACACGTATTTAGAGAGATTGTAGTAACTTTCTCAATTATTAGAAACAGACTCAATTTCCTCTGGAGAGAGTACTAAGGTGGGAAATAATGGGGCAGGGAATGCTACTTTTCATTAGAATTCTTTCTATATGAATGAACTTTTAAATTATGGCATATATTCTTTTAATTAATGTTTATAATTAGTTTCAAAATTTTCAATTCAGAACTTTTTATTTTTTTTGGTGGAAGGGAGGAGTCCAATCCTATGCAACAAACAAGTGTCAGTTTCATAAACTAGATCTCTACCCTAGGTACAAATATGAGTTACAGCTTTCAGTTTATCCCAGTTAAAATTTCTTAGAGAATCTGAAAAAGATGATATAAATTGCCCCCACATCAAGGGAAATCCCAAGCAGGTGAGGCTCTATAAGTCACAAAGTTCTTTAAAATGAACAGTTAGTATCATTGTTGGATGTTTAGATATAGTGAATCTTAGTAAAAGCAGAAGTAATCTCAGCCTTGCAGTATGTCAAAGCTCTTAGGACAGAATAGAACGAAACAATCTTGAGAAACATGCATGGGGTATTACATATGGCATTATATAAGGTAAGGTGACAGGAGGAGCCAATTTCATTGTATCCCATTCTCTAATTCAATCATACATAATTCAACTTCCTGCCCATAGTAGGAATGCCGCTTGGAGGATTAATGGGGTCAGTGTTCAAAGATTAATGGAACAATGTCAAAGGACATAGGAACCAGCTTGCAGGGGCTCCCATTGGCCAAATGGGGGAATATATGAGTGTCAAAAAGATTGACAGTGATGGATTACAACACACATAATTTTTTTTTAAAGCCCATGAGTCCATTGTTATCATCAGAAAGAGAGAGGGGAGAGCAATGAAGAAGAATGTTCTTTACAGAAGAATAAGAAAGGATTTACCTTGTTTTTAAATAGAAGAGTATAAATAAGGTTATCTTGCCCTTAAATAAGACCAAACATTTATAATGTCAAGTGTTCAAATATTTATTATTTTAATCTATGAAGAGAATGCAATTCATATTAATAGCTATGTGAATTCATAAGGAATTTAGCAACATATTGAGAAAAGTAAACTAATAAGAATAACCTGAAGAATTCTAAAAAGTATGTGAATGAGACATAGAGAAAATTGAGAGATTTTATAAGAATTCACAGAGCAATCAACAAAACAGAATGAGTATAAAAATACAACTTGGATTTTTTATATGTTTAAGTTTGCATTTAAAATCAATGGTGAAAAATAGAATACTTAATAAGGGGAACTGGAACAATGTTAACATATTTATGGTAAAAAAAAAGAAAGAAAAATATGGATTTCCTATCTCTCTCATTTCCAAATAAACTCCAACTCATTCTAAGATGTAAAAAGTAATTAAATAAACCATAAACATAATTGCATAAAATATAAGTACATATCCTAAAAGATTGAGTGTGGAAATATATTGGTCAGGGTTTTTATTTGGAAGTAATATGAAATAAATGGTCAATCAAAGTTATAAAAGAATGTACATGAACTAGAGAGCATCACTGGGTGAATTAGAGAAGCAGGCTGGAAAAATGAGCAAGAACAAAGGATGAGCAGTCAGACAAAGCACAGCCTCAATCACTTCACAGAACCAGCCTGTGCGGCACCTTGGTCACCATGC
The DNA here is from genome assembly GCF_000412655.1 of Myotis brandtii. NCBI lineage: Eukaryota > Metazoa > Chordata > Mammalia > Chiroptera > Vespertilionidae > Myotis > Myotis brandtii. Next base: position 1,289,689 of record NW_005370872.1, on the reverse strand, counting down.
TGATCCTCGCCATGCTGCAGGTATGGGACATGGCTTCTCCCATGAGCCCCAGGGCCTATGACCCTAGGCCCCAAACGTTATTACAGCTGCTACTTCCCTAGGCTTAAGTGTTTACATTACTGGCTTCCCATGCAAAATCCTGGGCAAGAGACACACATTTTTTTAAAATATATTTTTATTGATTTCAGAGAAGAAGGAAGAGGGAAAGAGAGAGAGAAACATCAGTGATGAGAGAGAATCATTGCTCTGCTGCCTCCTGCATGCCCCTATGGGGAATTGAGCCCACAACCCAGGCATGTGCCCTGACCTGGATTCAAACTATGACCTCCTGGTTTATAGGTCGACGCTCAACCACTGAGCCACATCAGCTGTGCGAGACACATATTGACTGAACCTGGATTGACGTGATGTCATCAAGATAGCAGCAGAGGTTGTTCCTAAATCCAGTTCCTCTTACAGGAAGACCAACTTGCAACTCTCCATAGACAGGACACCATTGTGCAAATCCCAGAACCTGGGGATGAAGCATAAGCACCCACTGGACCACGGAGACTGAGGAGGGCCACATTAGAAAGGTAAGAGGAGAGGTTTTATGTTGACCACTTCATCTCTCCCCAGGGCTGGCACAATTAGAAAAGGTCCTAATTATATTTCATCTGAAAGATAGTAGTGGATGACCTGGAGGGAAAGGTCATTTCAAACAAGGAAACAGCATGTGCAAATACATAGGGAAGTATCACTGGAAGAATAGGAAAAATAGGCAAAACAATTTGGGTGAGGTTGTCCAGGGAAATACTTTAGCCTCTACACCAGTGTGCATTAGAATCATCTGGAGAACTTGTTGGAACTCACATTGTTGGGACCCTGTACCCAAGATCCAGATACACTGTACACTGGGGTGGGACCCAAGAAATTGCATTTCCAGAGATACTTATGAGTCTGTATCAGTACTACAGTCCAGGAACTACTGTTCTATGTATTTGCAGTGCTTTAAAAATGCTAAGGAGAGGGTTAAGATAAGAACAATTATTTTGAAAAGTCACTCCAGTGACAGATGTATAAAGGATGCTGGAAGGGGAGTAAATAAAGAAAAAATTGTGAAGGCTTTTGCCAACAGTCTAAGTGAGAAATGATAGGATCTGCACTGGATGTGTTCTTGAGGCAGATAGAGCAGAGGATAAGTTTTTGATACCTATACTTATGGATAAAGTCACCCAGATCATCATGATAATCTTGGTATGGGAATTAGAGAGAGATTATGAAATAGAAAATAACTCCATATTTCTAGGCTTCCATGACTGGATTAGTTCTATTGCCCTTAATCAGAAAAGATAAAGTAGGAGATAAACAGATAGAATGCATACATACATTATACACATACATACATACATATATACACACATACATACACTCATACATAATAGAAAGCCAGATAGACAAATATAGATAGCTAGATGTGGTAAGAAGGGAGACTCTAAGTTTGGCTCTATATTTTTACCTTTTGAGATTAGGGTACAAGTGGATTCATCCCCACTTCAGTATGATATTTTTTGAATCAATCTATCAAAGGATAAAAGTCTTAAAAATTATAAACTGTGGGTGCTCAATGAATAGGAACTGGGAGAGGGGGAGGTTAGTTACTAGTCAATGGGCATAAATTTTTAATTATTAAAGATGAATAAATTCTAGAAATCTGCTGTAGAACATTTTCCCTATAGTTAACAATACTGTATTGTACATTTAAGAGTTTGTAAGAGGATGGACTTCATGTTAATCATTCTTTTTTATGTTAATCATCCTTACCATGCTAAAATAATATTTTAAAAAAGAAAATACTGGCCTGGCCAGTGTTGCTCAGTGGTTGAGCATTGACCTATGAACCAGGAGGTCACAGTTCAGTTCCTGATTGGGCCACATGCCTGGGTTGCAGGCTCAATCCCTAGTAGGGGGCATACAGGAAGCAGCTGATTAATGATTTTCTCTCATTATCAATGTTTCTATCTCTCTGTCCCTCTACCTTCCTCTCTGAAATCAATTTAAAAAAGAAAAGAAAAGAAAAGACTGGAACAAAAGCTATAATAACCTGCATTTTTCCCAAGCAAATAAAAATTTAACACCAACCAACCACTGAGCACCAAGGAATTACTATTGCAACACAATCATGTGAAATATCAATGGAGGATTCCCTTTCTTGCTCCCTGTATTACAAGTTGTTCCCTTCTCTCCACCACTCACCCTATCTTCCCACTCACCTAATTCTGGCAGACAAACTACGTATGTGTTATTACTATGGTGAGAGCTCAAAACTAAGAATGAAAGCCACTACATTTAGCAGAGACCTATCCAGCAATGAGAAATAAACGAGAATGATTTTTCTCACCATTGGGAAAGTTGCTCTAGGAGGAATAGAAGAATGTGTGAAGGGGAGTGAAAAAAGCATGCCTGTCCTCCCTCACTTGGTGATGACAGAGGACTGGGAGGCAACTCTCCCTTCACCTTTGAGGGTGACACTGAACAGGAGAGACTCAGCATGACTTCATATCTCAACTTTGCAGAGTGGCAGAGATATAGTCAGTGTTGCTTGACTGGGCACAAGGGAAAATATCAGAGAAGTAGAAGAGTAGCCTAGGAAAGTCGGAGAGGAACAGGTCAGGCCTGGTTTTCCATAAAGCTCTGCTTGTCAAGCTCCCCTTGGGTTTCAGAGCTTTCCATGGGTGAAGGATGTTCCTCGAAAGTTGGCTAGAATCCTGAACCAGCTCACAGCCCTTCAGGAAACCCTGGGAAGGACTCTGCTGGGGGTCAAAGTCAGAAGCAATTCTTCCTCTGAGACAGCACCTGCCCCCAGGAAGCTGATAGGATCCTGGCTGAGTGCCAGGCCACTGCATGTGCCCCATGCAAAGGTGAACATCAGACGCCTTCTCAATCACACAAGGGAGATTGCAGTGGACACAGACACAGGTCTGAGAGAGCTGGGAACTGCACAGTGGACTGAAGTAGACTGGAAAAAAATGGAATTATTACCTTAGATGATGCTGAGCTAGAATTGGTTCTTGTAAAGAAATTGAGCTCTATGAGCAAAATAAAATGTTTACTATTTCTACGCACTTCTGACTTGTGACTGTTCTGTAGACCTATGACTTATCCTCATTAACATCTGTCCCTTTTTATAAATCGCTTTCTATTGGAGTCATTATCATTTTACCCCGCCCCCACCAGGAACAGACCAATATCTACATTGTTTACACCCTATGTACCTGTTAAAGCCTTACCTATAGTTTGCTTTCAACACATATTTACTAAATGCATGAGATAAAGACTACATAACAAGGATAAAGGGCCTTCTCCATGTACAGGTGTTTGGACAAGAGTTGATTCCAAGGCTGGGATTCAGGTCTCCACGCCAGAACTGACTTGGCTACATGAGCTGGCTGGAGGGGATTGGTTGCTGTCTCGCTGCACTGCTTATACAATGTACTTGGGAGCTGCTCCTTATAAAAATAAACAAAACAAAACAACAACAAAACAAAATCTCCCCGATTAAAGAACTGTTTTTCAGTTGAGGATAAGAGTGGGTTTGTTCTCCTGCTAGAACCTCTAAAAGTCTTTAGATTTTTAAAACAAGTATAATTTGGAGTTAAGAGCAAGTCTTTACATAAAGTTTGGTTAAATCGACACCTTGTTAGTTGCTGTACACTTTAACTTATCAATGCTATTAAGAAATACCAAAAGTGTGAGTTATGATGACTGTAAATAAATGACTTCTTTGTAATCTGTTGAATCAATAGCATATCCTCGTGATTCACTAGCAAGATGAAACTTGCCGCAAGCCAAATTGTGCTTTGGCCTCAATAAAAGATAATTATAATTTAGTAAAAACATCTGATAATTTAAACAAGCTGAGCATCATCGGCAAACACATGAGACATCATACACAATCCTTTTTTCCCCAAAATATCAGATTAAGAAGATGATAAATGTGGAGCATGCAATACAAAATACTCCATCATGTAGCTTGCAGACATGTATCATATAACCTACATTTACAAAGAGCCCACAGAAAAGTTTTTCAGTGCCTTGCATTATTAAGAGAGTTTTCAAAACATACTTTTAGAATACATTAGAAACAAAGGAATTACAAATAGAGTCCAACTATCAATAGATTCCAGCTGCTTTCATTTTGATGACTAATATATCAGTGGTAGTGAGTTCCGGCGGTTACAGCAGGATTCTGAATTCTGATTTGGGTTGTGTGCCAAGTTCTTCCTCTGACTTAAGAGTGTCCTCTGGGACAAGTCACTCACCTCTCATGAGTTTTCTTATTATTTAAGGATTTATGATATTTATTAGTTTCTTGACAATGTTAGAACTACAAGGAAGTCTTTCACAGCCCTGGAGATGAGTCTGTCTCCTGTCTGGTATGTTGGCTCTTTCACATATAACTTTTATAGGACATCATGTGTAATGAATCTTGGACTGTTGGAACAGGAAGAGGGCTTGAGACAAGGGAGTCCAGGACAGTCATGTAAAATGCTGCATTTAGAATTCTCATGCTCAAAGCAAGAAGCTAACTGATAAGATCAAATACTCAGGAGGCAGAGAGCCTAAAGAGGAAACCAGGTTTTCTAACTCTTTCCAATCCATCCTTGTGTATCTTTGAATTAGTGGAGAAGTCTGAATTAATGTTGGAACAGGGATAGAAGCTCCTTACTCCCTGTACATACCTAGTAGAGCAGATGACTTGGAATCAATTGGCCAACTCAATCAAGAGGAAGTATCTACTACTTCCTAGTCCTGGAATCCTAGACAATCATTTAAATTCTCTGAACTTAAGTGTTATCCTTTATAAAGTAGTTATGGCGGTGCTTAAGTCCCACAGACATTGTGAAATGAGTTAATGTATATAAAAAGATTGATGAAAATTGAAACAAGGGGAGACATAGTTCATTTCCTGCATCAAATTATTCCTCTCTTTCTCTCTCTCTCTCTCTCTCTCTCTCTCTCTCTCTCATCATCATCATCATCATCATCATCATCATTTATTCCTACTTCCACATATTTCCCCCTATTTTCACCAAGATCCTCTTGTCAATAAGGCTCCAAAAGGCTGCACTGCCCATTACTCTAAAATTGTCTTTCATGACTTCCTCCACTTTCTCCTCATTAGAAAATGTTCATTTAAAATCAGCAGCTGAGTGCAGAGGGAATAAGGTCAAAATTGTGATGAATACATCCAAAAAGGTCATGAAATCAGGAACTAGAGTACATCCCAAAGATGACTGCACAGGTAGGATGCTAAACTCAAGGAGCAGCAGAACAAGAGGGTTAATGGGACAGTGCCTGGTTGAATCCCAGAGAAAGAGCTCATTGCTAATGTGGATGACCTTTGTTTCAAGGGCCAGGACCAAAACTTAGAATACTGCAAGATGTTTGAAGGGCAGAACTCTGCATATCTTATTAACCTGTCTGTAGTATGTATCCGTGAAGGTGAGTTGAACTGAATATAACATAGGAATAGTTAACATACTAGATTCATGAGAACTGTTTTGTAAATTCGATTCCTCCCCCCTCCCCTTCTTTATTTATTCATTCAACAAACATTCATTATACTGGGCCAGCATATCATGTGAAGAACTAAAAATGATGAAGGAGAAACATGAGGCAACAGATATCCTTTCTTATTAACCTGATTTTTAATGGATTTATTCCATTTTTGTTCTGAATCTTGTTATGCATACCTTGAATTGTCAGAAAAGATGACCTTATAGTTGCCTGTGGACATCCCATGCTGGCTTATGTACAGGGATAAGATTCCAGGTTGTGGGATATAGTGAGAAGCACAAAACCTTGGGATGGGAAAACTTCTGCTCTTACCCTAAGGCCTTGGATGATCTAGGGAAGCAGTTCTCAACCTGTGGGTCGCGACCCCTTTGGCGGTCGAACGACCCTTTCACGGGGGTCGCCTAAGACCATCCTGCATATCATATATTTACATTACAATTCATAACAGTAGCAACATTACAGTTATCAAGTAGCAACTAAAATAATTTTATGTTTGGGTCACAACATGAGGAACTGTATTTAAAGGGCCAGAAGGTTGAGAACCACTGATCTAGGGCAAATCCAGCCTGACTCAGCATTTCAGAGTTTTAGTTTCCAGGGTCCCTATTAATCTGGTGAAATATTTCTGGGATTGTCTTGCTTTCTGAGCCTATGGGGACAAATGGGTGGGGGGAAAATCGAATGCAGGACATTCTTCCAGAAGCTAGTGTGTACCTAAGTAGTTGAAGTTCTAAACACCTGCCTTACTCCCTGTACATACCTAGTAGAGCAGATGACTTAGAATCAATTGGCCAACTCAATCAAGAGGAACTAAAACCTGTATCTATTACTTTCTAAGTAGTTGAAGTTCTAAACACCTATGGTACTTGTCTTTTTCTGAAAGACCATTTTGTTCACTCCAGCCCATATGTCTTAGCTCTTAATTGAGTGGGAGGACCTCCTCTCCTGCTAACTCTGTCCTATGGATCTTCCCCTCTTTAAAGTACAGCTTAAACCCCACTTCTTTAGGACGTCTTCCTGGACCATTCCACTCTATAGTGACCACATGCTCTTCCAAACTCCTAGAGCATTTATTGTGTTTATATTTGCAAAGGACAATAGTTAATATTTATTGAGTGCTTACTACAGGTACTATATTTTATATTCTATGTACATTAACTCCTCCGATTTTCACAATGACCCTATAATATAGATGCTGCTTTACAGATGAGGCAACATGGCCCAAAGCCCAAGCTCTCAGCATGCATGCTGCACTGCCTCACACCAGAAGAAAACTAAAGAAAAACCCTACTACCTGTAAGCCAAATATTCACGTTGTTAATAATGTGGACAACTGCCTTCCAGTTTGGGGATCTTTTTGTTTTATTTTCTATGCAGGTCATAAATTCACTCATGCTAGTTTAGCTGTCCAAAGATAATGTAGCTTTGTTTATTTCATGTAACTGTCCTTGATCTTTTTCACAAGTCGCCACCCCACTGAACAATAAAAAAAGTTAGACTTACCGGTGTATAATATCTCAATGTCTTCTAGGATAATCCCTCTCTCTCTCTCTCTTTCAACCTAAAGCAGTTTCTTTTTGGTTCTATATCCCTCCTCCCCTTGTCCTCTCCAGATGATGTCTGGATGTATGTGGGAGTTAGGGTTAAGGTTACATGTGGTCGTGGTGGGTGGAAGGGTTAGAAACAGCTCTTGCTTTCATTGGCCTTCTCTGGGTCCTCTCTGGTGGGTACTGTGCAGCAATGGTCTAGCTTGCTCTCCATAAAGGTGAGCACTGGGAGGTAACTGGTCAGGGCTGGCCTTGAGATTTTTTGACACCCACTGCCAGATTCTGTGGTCCTGACTCATTGATTGTCCACTTGTAAAGGGGAACCTTCTTTGTCCTGAACCCAAACTCCAATTGGTTTGCCAGCTCTCTGTACCTTCTCACAGAGCAGTTAGTAAAATTTGAATTCTATTATTTCCCTGCATAGCCCATGAAGAAATCAACAGCCCTATCTCAGGCTCATGGTCAACCACCTCTTGCCAGTAACCCTGATTTATGTTCACAGCCATGTGGGAGTCTCTTCTAAAGGCATCACTTCACTATTTCATTGTCTGGCTTTTCTGTCCTACCTGTCTCTCTTCTTTTCCCCAAGAAACGGGTTGAGCTTTTCCCCTTCACCTCTTATCTAACAGGGGCTTTTCTACGGTCTTAATTACAGACAAAGAAAACAGAATACTACTAGGGAACATAAATTGGGAGGTATTTTCAATCAAAATTGAAATCATACTACAGCACATATCATCATCTCCAACACTCATTTGGCGTCTATTAGAATGGATTACACTTTTTGCAATTCACTGAGCACATAATCTGGACATGAATTCATTAGATGGGATTTGTCAAATGATTCTAGTATTCAGAATTCAAGATAGGGAGTGTGTGAAGCTCTTCTTTTCATTAGTATTATTTTTTTACTTGCTCACTAGAATTCATATCAACACTTAATTCTATTTGAAAAAATGAAACAGAGCACTGGTCATGATGTTCAGACATGATCCTTAATTTAAAAATGTCAGCTTTGAATAGCCTAAAAAAATTAGAGCAACAGGGAAGGGATAAAAAGATCTGATTTTCTATAGCCCAAGTGAATATTCCCTGGCCAAAAAGAAAAAGAAATATGTATATGGAACATAAAATTTGCAAACAATGTCTTTGAGACAGTTATCTAGTCTAAGCTGAGATAAGAATGGCCTAAAGGAAGACAAGAGTGGAAGTAAGGGAATTGTGCTCTTTCATACAAGGTTTCTGATGGGAAACACAAAGAACCCAATTACCATGATTTAAGGATATTGTTACCAATAGGCACAGGCCAAGCATAAAAGTGTTGGTGGTGATGTACAGCATCTGACCACCACCAATGAGATGCATTAAGTAATAAAAAGTGACCAAGGATGTTTTCTACAATACAGGTCAATATAAAATGTTATCTCTGCTAAACTCTTTTCTAAAAAAAAACACACAAAACGTTTTTAAAAAAATCCTTCAGTATACTCCATAAGTTTTGGTTAGTTATTAATTTCAAATACATTTTTTGCTCCCTGCCCTCACTCTTGATTTAAGTCTAATACTTTAACCAGTGGTTTGCCATAAGCATATAGGTAATTAATGTACTTTTTGTGATGACATTGACTAATAGCTATTCTAAATACTGCATTCAGCCCCAGTTCATTGCTAGTAGAAGTCTGCTATAAATTAAATGCATCTTCCATTGAGATTTCACCAGGAAAATTCACAAAAGCCTGCTTTGCTTTAGAAGCTGAGGCAGTGAATCATAAAATTAGAGAAACTACTGTTATCCTTCATATTGAGGTAAAAAACTAAAAAGGGTCAAATTGGTGCTGAGAGAATGTAATCTCAGAGTATGTTTCAAATAAAACATGGACTCCATTGAAAACTTGTCTATTAATTAATGAGTTGTGATTGTTCTTTTTATATTGTTTTACTGTTTTTAAATTGACTTAGAGAGCGAAGAAGGGTGGATATATATATATATATATATATATATATATATATATATAGAGAGAGAGAGAGAGAGAGAGAGAGAGAGAGAGAGAGAGATCTATTTGTTGTTCCACTTATTTATGCATTCATTGCTTGATTGTTGTATGTGCCCTGACTAGAGATTGAACCCATAACCTTGGCATATCTGGACAAGGCTCTAACCATCTGAGCTATAAGGGCAGGGTTTATGTCTATGGTTGTTCTTCTTTATTTCCTTACTTCATTTAAAATGATTGGATTAGTCCAAGACAGGAAAATAAATTTTTTAAAAATATATTTTATTGATTTTTTACAGAGAGGAAGGAAGAGGGATAGAGAGTTAGAAACATCGATGAGAGAGAAACATCAATCAGCTGCCTCCTGCACACCCCCAACTGGGGATGTGCCGGCAACCAAGGTACATGCCCTTGACTGGAATCGAACCTGGGACCCTTCAGTCCGCAGGCCGATGCTCTATCCACTGAGCCAAACCGGTTAGGGCAGGAAAATAAATTTAATTGTAGTCGGACAAGTCTGAAAACTTACATGGTTCATCCTATAATGTTCCTTCTTTTTCCTCTTCTGATTTCTTGTGTGTGTTTTTTTTCAATTTATAAATGGAATCACATAGTAAATCAGGTGTCATAAATCTTACTTTGTTCTTTGTCTTAAAGATTGTCTTGTCATCTAGATCCTTGAGAATTATACATAAATTTTAAAATCAATATATCAAATTTTACAGAGAATGCTTGGAGTTTCATTTGAAGTATATAGAATCAAATTGACACTGTAACAATGTTGATTCTTCCAAACCATTTCTATAGGTCTTCATCAATTTCTCTCAGCAATATTTTGTAGTTGTAAGTATAGAGATGTAACATTTTTCACTATATTTTCCCCTAGGATTTTATGTTTTTTGATGATATAGTAAATGGTTTTGTTATCAAACTTTATTTTTCCAGTGGCTTCTTGATAGTGTATAGAAATATATGTTTTCTATTGACCTTGTAGCCCAGGACATTATGAAATTCACTTATATTATTTTGTTAGAGAATTACTTTGGATATTTTACATATACAACCATGTGACCTACAAATAAATAAAATTTTACTTCACCCTTTTAATTTTTATACCTATGACTTCTTTAACTTTCTTTATTGAACTTACTAGGACCTCCTGCCCAATGTTAATACAACTGGTGAGAGTAGATTCCTTTGACTTGTTCAAGATCATAGGGAATGTTTGTTTGGTATTTTCTCATTAAGTGTGATACTAGCTATAAGTTTTGTGTAGATATGTTTTGTCAGAATAAGAAAGTTCCCATTTGTTTATACTTTACTGAGAGATTTTGTTTACACTTTACTGAGGATTTTTTTGTAGTTGTTTTAAGTTTTCTCTAAAGTCCTTTTTATTTAATTCCTTTATAGTCTTATTATTATTCCATCCTTTCTACTTATTTGGGTTTAGTTTGCTCTTTTCAAGATCATTGATTTTAGATTTATAAACTTTTCTAAGATATGTGCTTAATGCTATAAACCTCCCACTGAACACTAACCCAACTGTATGCAAAAAAAATTTTAAATGTGTTTTCATTACCATCTGTTTAGAATATTTTCTAACTTCTCTTAGGATTTCTTCTTTGACACATGGATTATTTAGAAGTATAGCTTTTAATTTCTAGATATTTGGGTATTTCTACTTATCTTTTTTATTGATTTTTTTATTTCATTTCATTGGTCCCGGAATACATATCTTCAAGTTTTCAATTTTTTAAAAATTTGAGATCTGCATTGTGATCCAGCATAAGTTTACTTTGATGAATGTTCCACAATTTTATATCCAATGTAAATGTCTATATTTAAAGTGTCTCTGTTACAAATAGCATACATAAGGGTGTTTTCAGTCCGCACCTAAACCTATGACTTCTAATTAAAATGCTTGTTCATTTACATTAATATGCTTACCAGAACACTTAAATTTAAATCTACCATCTTACTATTTGTTAATTATCTTTCACATCTATTCTCTGTTCCTTTCTTCCTTCTTTTTAAAAATTAATCATGTTTTATTGTATTATTGATATTTTAGCTTTGCCATTTTGTGCCAATTTTAATGGTTTTTCTAGAGATTGTAGTAAACACCTTAAATTATTACATTCTATCTTAAATATTATAACACCTGTGTATAGTTTAAAGACATCATAACAATATATTTTTATTTAGTCTCTCACTCTGCTACCACTGTTATATATTTTACTTCTATATATAAATTTCACAGTACTTTATTACTTTACCTTTAAACAATCAGTGCTCTATTTTAATAAGTTTATTTACTAGCATATTCACTATTTCCAATGCTCTTAATTTTTTCCTGATACCAATTACCTTCTTTCTAATTATCTTCCTTTAGCATTTCTTCTATTGCAGACCTGCTGGCAATAACTGTCTTAGCTTTTGTTAATCAGAACGTATTCTATTTACCTTTATGGTGAATACTTTTATTAGATGTAGAATTATGGGTTATTATTTTTACTTTGTACTGTTTCCTGGCTATCATGGTTTCTGTTGAGAAGCCAGCTATTTTTCTTATTGTTCATCTGAATATGACATCACTTCTTATTCCAGATGATTTTATATTTTTTCTCTTTTTCTTTGATTTTCAGTTTTGCTTTGATGTGTCTAGTTGTAGTATATTTTTATGTATTCTGAGTTTCTATTGACCTATATCTGATTTCCAGAATCATATTAAATATAGCCAATAAATTCTTTATTTCACATATTTTAATTTTCAATTATAGAATTTCTCTTTGGTTTAATATTAGAGTTTTCATTTCTCTGCTGAAATGATCAATTGATTCATTTTATCTATCATTCCTCTAAATGTTTAAACTAATTCATAGTCATTACTTTTAACTTTTGTTTCTGTTTATTCCAAAATCAGGGTAATTCATGAGTCTGCCTCAATTGCTCATCTTTTATGGATCTTATTTTCCTGTTTACTCTCATAATTTTGAATCTCATAATTTTTCAGTGTATGTCAAACATTTTGTATAAAGAAAGAGTAGAAACTAAAGCAGATGACATGTTTTTATCTTATTTTCCTGAGAGAGAAATCATACTTTTCTCTGCCTGGGGATGGGGTGAAAGCTAATCATTTAAATACTATCATGAGCCAGAAAGCTAATAAGTTTCAGTTTCTATCTGATTTCAACTGAGATTACATAAATCTCTCTTTGTCTTACAACTCAACTCCTAATTTTCCCTTACTGCCTTCTGTGGGGCTCATTTTTTAATCTCATCAGAATTTGATTTAGGAGAAGGTGGGTTAGTTTCAGTCCACTGTTAGATTAAATTCCAGTCATGGGTGATGCAGGGTCTCCTGCTCTCCTATTTCCCCTCTATTGCTTAATCAGCAAGATTCCCAGAGCATGAGAATTTTCAGAATGAGGAATTTATTTTTGTACTTGTGCTTCTCTAGACCTCTATCTATCATGCCAAGACATTCTGTCAATCAAACTTTAGCTCATTCTTTGCCCAGAAGTCCCTCTGCTTAGAACAGGCCCCCAGCTCCAGTCATACCACAGTTCCATGTATGAAAGTGACTGCTATTCTCTACTCTTCTACAAAGGGCTTTCTTCTGTTTGCAATTTAGTTTATTTAGACTTTTACTTATCCACCACACATTGGCAGTTTTTTTTTAAGTATGATTTTTAGTTTATCCAGTGTTTTCTTGCTATTGTAATGGAGGTGATGGTTGTTCCATCTTAAACAAAAGTGGAACTAACTGTGTTGTTTTGATTATTGAAAGGTAATATCTGTATAATGATAGACATACCTTCTGTGAAGTACCTATAAGACATAGAAGTAATGGGACTATGTGGGGATATATAGATTAAGATGAATTAATTCTTATAGTAGTGTTTATGTGAGTGCAATAGAATACTAATAGCAAGGTGCTAACAAATGGTGGAATGGATTAGAAAGAATTGAGCATGTGCAATAATAAAAATTAACAAATTTCTTGGGAGAGTAAATGCACTATAGAGGATTAGGTAAGAACAGATATGCCTGATTATTAATAAGAAATCATAAGGAAATATTTAGAAAGATTTTTACTGACTGAACTTTAGAGGAATTGCCAATATTTTGTCAAAGAGGCTCAACATTAGTTTGTTCTAGTATCTCTTGTGTGACTTGAAAAACTGGCATTCTAATTTTTATGCTAAAATCATAACCCTTGGTACCTCAGAATATGATTGTATTTGGAGATAAAATCTTTCAAGAGGTAATTAAGTTAAAATGAAGTCTTAGAGTGGGCCTTAATTAATATGACTAAAGACCTAATAAGAAAAGATTTACACACACACACACACACACACACACACACACACACACACATAAAGAGTGTGTGCACACAGAGGGAAGACCTTGTGAGGACACAGTGATAAGGTGTCCATCTGCTACCCAAGAAGAGAGGCCTCAGAAGAAACCAAACCTGCTGACATCCTGATCTTGAACTTTTAGCATCAAAAACCATAAGAAAATAAATTTCTTTTGTTCAAGCCACTCAGTCTATGGCATTTTTAATGGCAACCAAAGATAATTAATATGCCAACCAAGAGTAAAAGCCTTCATACCTCACTTCAATCTAAAATAGGAATTCTCTAATAAAAAGTTTGAAGGTATTTCCATAAAGAAACATTGGAATCTGTAATTATCCTTTAACCTGGTGGGAAGACTAATTGTCATTTTTTCTCCTGAGACAATGAAGTCTGTTGGTAATGGTACAATGTTAATGAGAAAGAGTATCAGCTTTGTGTCATGCTTACAGCCCAGACAAGGTGACCTCAGGCTGAGGGAGAGATGGCCAATATCTTCTTTTAATCACAAGGAGTATAATTCGTGCTGGCTTCAGAGCCAAGAATGTAAGATCACAGTTCTCTTGGAAATGAAAATAGTAGTTACAGGCCAACTGGGATCAAGCCGGGTTTTATGCTTTCTACCATTGTTTGCACAAACTAAGGACAAAATGTGTTTGCCCAGCACAAGTCAAAACTGTCCTACAGTTTATGATTCACACGTACAAATAAAATTGTACATCATCTAATGTGTGACCAGTCCTATTTCACCATTTCTGCTACAATCATGATTTGTTTTAAAAGTTTTGATGTCATCTGTTTACAAAACTACTAGAGGCCCGGTACACAGATTCATGCACCAGTGGGGTCCCGCAGGCCAGGCCGAAACTGGTTCTCCGACATCCCCTGAGGGGTCCCGGATTGCAAGAGGGCAGTTCTCAGGTGACACACCCCGGAATCAGGCTCCCTCCTCTCTGGTTCCAGGTGCGTCACCCAAGAACCATAGCTGCCAAGCCACCGCAGCTCAGCAGCTCCTGTATTGAGCGTCTGCCCCCTGGTGGTCAGTGCACGTCATAGTTACCAGTCAGACGGTTGCTTAGGCTTTGATATATAAGATTTTTAAAGGCTGAGGGAAAAGAAGGCTATCTGGATTCTTCTTTCAATAGTCAGGCAAGACCTAATACTTAGATACCTCAATTCAGCTATAGAGTTGCTAGAGAGCACCATCCTAAAGGTGTTTTATTTACCTTAAGTAAACTGAGGACTTTAAAAAATATATTTATTTTTTTGTAACCTAAATAGGATTTTAAGGCTTAATTTTGGCTTACATGTCAAAAATTTCCTTTCATACTAGAGTTTTTTGTTTCCAGTATCTGTAATCTATATTGGTATTATATATTAATTACACACATGTAATATTAATATAAAGTTTAAAATATATCTACCTTTTATGTTTGTATCTTGCATGTTGAATACTTATTAAAAAATAGAAACAATAATTTCTATTAGATGGCTTTTTATCCATATCAAATATTCAATAGAGATATTAATTTATTCAATTAAATGAATACTTTTTTGTAAAGTATTGTTTTTAATTTTAAAGGTTATGGGTTCAATTATATATCAAGGAATTTATTTTCAGTAGTTGGGAACATATCCCACTACCAAGCATTTTGTGTAATTTATGCCACATAGTAGAATTTCATTTTCTTTGGTCTAGGATCACTTCAAGATACAGTGGAAATAAAGAGCTGGAAACGCACACACCTTCATTTAAGTCACCCTTTTATCTTGTACACACTAAACGGCCTTGAATAGATTATTCAATTTCTCTGAGCCTATTTCTCCACCTTTAAAATGCAGATGATAATATTTACAAGGTCATTTTGACATTATATATAGTGATCAGCAAATAATTGTTGCCAATAAATACTTTTCCCGTAGTTTCTCACATCCTGGGGATTATTAAATTAGAAAGTGGATAAAAAGAAGCAGAGGGTGGCAGCAGAAAAGAACTAAACCCTCATCTAACATAAGAGGAAATCAATGTGAGCCTGTATGTACATATGATCTAGAATATTTGTAAATTTCAGAAAAAGGGAACTAAAACGGGTGGGGTCGAGGAAGCGGGGAGTGAGAAAGAGAAAAGATGCCCCTGGTAACTAGGAGCTGGCAGGTGTGGTGTCCCCTTGTTGAACACCTTCCCAGGACATCAACATCAGACAAGGCCACTCTGTGCCCGTGGTGGATCAAGATAAAAACAAGACCCATCCATGATGATGTCTGAGCAGAAACCAGACATGAGCATTGTTCAAGCTACAACATGGACCAAATGTCCCCCATCCTGGCTAATAGTAGTGACTGCTGCTCTTTCATCAACTTCTGCATGAGCCTCACTCTAGTCTTCTCTCCTAGATAAATTGATGAAGATAGGCTATTATAGAATTGCCCCCACTTGCAGACAGTATCTGATCCAGAGCAAACACTCACTTCCTCAAACCTTTCCCCAATTCACCTAACACAAGCTTGAATCCTATAGGGTTTTCTAACATCCTCTTAGGGAGACTCCCCACAGATCCCCGTGGTGTGTGGTCTCCCTGCTTCAGGGAATAATAAGCCACCTCATTCAACCACAGGTATGTTCCTGGTGGTCTTTGGCTGGAGGGCATTTACTTATAGGAAGCATGGGGAGGAAAACCACTGGGTTTTGTTAAAATTCTTTCAGTAATTTTGGACATGTTAAAGTACATATGTATGCCACTTTGACAAAATGTAAGTCAATCTATCAAAAGCTATTGCACATTACTAACCACGGTGGGAAAGCATGTGTACCCTCTGGCTCATTGTGGGGTTTGTAACTGTTGTTTTAAGAGGTGTTATCTTAAGCAGCAAGTCCAATAATTTGCTGTGAATGCTGAAAATAAATGGAACAATAAAAATCCTCCCTGGCCCATGGAAGGCAAGGGTTTCAGATGCGAGGTGTGGTCAGCAGCAATAGGAAGGGAGAATTGAACCAAATCTCTTTCACTAGCTCTACTTTGCAAAGATCAAAGACTAAAGGGAGAGACAAATGAGTAAAGTTATTTCGCAAAATTCAGATCATTGTGCAAAATAAACTTACAGACAATTATTCATCAGTGATCCATGGAAATAAAGTACCTATGTTAAAAGCCAAATTTAAAATGTTAAGCATTGGATGCACAAAAAATGATACATTTTTTTTTTAAATTCTAATATGTGGCAATTTTGGTTGATCTAAAAAATCAACTTTGTTTCTAAAACTGCATCTCCTTTTGTGGCTAATGCTAATGGTTTATTTTAATTACAGATTTTGATTTCTGGAAATAATTAGAATGGCCAATATTTTTTAGCTCCCATTAAAACCTGTCTTAAATAAAGGAGGGGAAATAGAGCCACCCATCAACATAATCGCCATCTTAATAATCTCTTAAAAGCTTTGTAGTACAGAGGTCTGAGTTGAAAAGCAAGTCACAATTTTAGGATTTGCCAGATGTCATAAAAACACTCTTGGGGGAAAATCCCAAACATCAATTTCAATAACTTTCAACACATTGTCAATCCTGTTTTATTTATGCTTCCCACCCACTTCTCCTGTAGCCCCAGAATATTTAGAAGCACATTCAATATACCATACCATTTCATTTATAGACACTTAAGAAACCACCTATAAACTGTAAGAATACTTTTTTTTGCATAAACACAATTATTATTTTGGGGCCTAAAATTATTGCCAATAAACTCATTCTCCTCAAAACCCACTTAAATTTCTCCCACATATCCATGAATATTGTCACATAAATGTTTATGCAATTCAAGATTTTAATTGGGATCCAAAAAGTTCCACACATGGCATTTGATTGATATGTCCCATAAGTCTGCAATTCTCTCAGTTTCTCCCTCCTTATTTTTTCAGGTTGCAATTTATTTTATTTTTTTTGAAGAAGTCAGGTATTTTGTCTTGGAGAATTCCCACATTTTGGAGTTTACTGTTTGAATTCATGTGGTGGTTTTTGTAACGATTGTCTTCCACCATCCACTGCACCTTTTTTGAAGGTTAAGATTAATCAGTGAATTGAGGTGCTGTCAGCTCGATTCAGTCATTATAAAGATTTCCATCCACTTTCCACTTAATGGTATGGGCAGCCACAGATAGATGTTATCTATTTCCATTGTTGCATAAGGGTGAACAAAATGGTTATATTCACTGTCTTGGAAAATGAGGCAAATGAGGTGGTGGTGGTGGAGTCCTCTCAGTGATGTCTGCAAATTTCTGAGTTAGCAGTACTAGAATGAGTTAGCTGAATAGGGAGTGATAGAAAGGGGAAATGTGACATTGAGATTTGGTGATGACAAAATATCTAGGATATAACAATTTTAGTGCAGGGAAGGTGAAGGAAAGATTCTGGCACTAAAGAAGTCAAGGAACCATGTTTGGGTGGACCATCTATGTAGGTATCTCTAAGGTGGGGTATGATTAATTCAGGGAGTGACTCAATAGAGACATGTAAATAAATTATTGTAATTTGTACTTATACCTGTCAACATCCTTTAAACATTCTTTTCTAGTGCATGTCTCATATTGTACATTAGACTACAGTACTCTTTGGGGAGAGACTGATTGAGTGAATGAGCAGCCAATTAAAGACTAGAGTTGGCTGGACTCTGTATCCTCTTCACAGTGGCCAATCACATTCTATGGCCTGGCTGTGCTACCATATAAGTAACCCATTTCTTCTAAAGATAACATTTGGTTTGTTTCTAATTTTCACTATTATAAAACATACTAAAATAAATCCTCTTCTACATATGTTTCAGAATAGTTATGCAATTAGGATAAATTCCTAGAAATGGTGGGTGGAAAATGATGTGCATTCAAAGGCATATTGACTTAATTGGTAAAGTTAATTGGAGAATGTAATGCTTATTGCCAAAATATTGTTGAAAATGTTAATTGATATTGTATATCTTCAAAGTTCTTACCAAGTCACAAATAAAAACAATTAACGTACAAAGGGCAGAGAAAGCATTTTATCAGCATAAACTCTGAATAATCTGATTTTAGAAAACCCAGAGAAATAATATTTGGTATCATAGATGGTATTTCTCATTTTTAATAAGATCCCCACTTTGCTGATATTTTATTTTATATATCTATTTTGTTACATGGATTAATTTGTGTAACTCTGCTAAATATCTCCAGAACCTAGGAAACTCTCTAAGCAACACAGAAACTGTCTTTTCCTTTGCCACACTTTCTTCCTAGAAAATGTGAGCCAAGATAGATGAAAAGTGACACCAGGCATACCTTGTCACGCTCAAGGTAGCTGATTCTTAAAACAAAACGAACACCATTGAAAACAGTCTCGTTTTTGTTTTATGTTACCATTTGATTTTTTTACTATCTGATACTAGCCAATTACAATGTTACGTAGTTTCAACTCACTGCTTCAATTTACATATCTGAAAAAATCAAACAGCAAGATTTAGTTAGAGAATCATTCAACTTTAATATCAAGTGGACCTCTAACAAATCGCTGGACATGGCATTTCCTACGGAGGAGGAACCATTCCACTCATCCAGGTAATAGCATGAGATTTGGCCCGTTTATATCTTTATTTATGCTTGTTCTCTTCTTCCAGACTGAAAATGCACACAGGAAAAAAATAGAAATCTGATCATGCAGAGAACAGTAGAGATCCTCTAAAAGAAATTAGCCAGGCCATGGAATTTCTGTGGTTAAAGTCATAAACGGTCCCCAGAGAAGCCGTTGATCATCACCTTTTTGACTGAACGGAGCCCTGTAGTCATTGCATGCTGTTTTAGTTTTTGTGTTTTAATTACCTAACTGACTCAATATTTTTCTCATGGTCCCACGAGGCTTTGCCTTCTTTTGTGGAATTTTCTTGACTAAAGTCTCAATAAATGACATTTCTTCTAATTAGATTTCTTGGCTGTTGGAGATTATTATTCTAGGAAACCCACATTCCTTCCTCCCTCTTCCGTTCCTTCTATCCTGTGCTTGTGTTTTTATTTATGCAAGATGCAAGCCAGATGTTATATTAATAAGAGAGTTGATTTTCCTCAAGGAGCCATTCATTAGCCCAGAAGTAGATCTTGTTGCAATTTCTGGGAATTCTGTAACTTACTTCTTTACTTTTTTTCTTTCATTTTAAGCAGTAAATTTTAGGAAGATAGAGTTGAAAGCAACATGACTGTTAAGAATAGAATTACTTTTATTTACTGTGAATGCTAATGGAGGTTGGGAGTTTTCACAACTAAATTTTAAATGTAAAGAAGAAAAAATTTTAAAAATAGGAACTATATCTTATAAATGTAGGTAGCATATTACAGTTGATGTGTATAACTTTTTGAAAACAATTAAGATGGAACAAAGATGCCTTATCAAAACCAAGGAGTATCTCATAATGAAGTTCAGATTCTTTGTAGTTTAAGATGCAACTTTAAAACATAGAGCTCAACACCATTTTCATTTCTGCTCCAAATGCTATTTTATAAAATGAAAAACTTGTTATACTCCTCTGATTAATACATCTTCTAGAGCACAAAAAAGTTAAAAAAAAAACCCACAGTTACATTCATTATGATTCCAAAAATAATCTCTTAAAACAGACATGCGATCCTTAAACAACCAAACATTTTCAGGAACACGCAATAGAAGTCTGCTCATCTGTCTCTGTTGGTTTTGGTTCTGTAGCTTAAGTTAACTGACCAGACAAAGGTCACCTGAAGGCCATGACCACACAGATAAGGCTTCAAACTGGGGAGCAATGCAGGTTTCCCAGGCACTCATGAGCTGTGTGTGCTCTTCATGCACTGAAGCATGGCCTAGATTTTTATTTACAGTATATTTCAAGATCACAACATACAGTAGGCCCAACAACCATGGTGCGTTCCCCTAGCACGACATCAGGTAGGAGTTGATCAAACTCATTCTTTATTTCACTAAGACAGTTCTAATGTGCAAACTAATCCACAGGGACAGAAAGCAGATCAGTCATTGCCTGGGGAAATGGATGGAGGAAAGGATGGATTGCAAAAGGGCTTGGCAACCTTTTAGAGTGATGCAAGTGTGTATCTTCATTGTGGTGTTCTATGGGAGTGTACACCTGCCAATACTCATCAAAGTGTACTCTTAAATATGCACATTTTCTTGTACAAAAGTTGTGCCTCAATAAGGTTATAAGAAAATGACACACTATATAATTTATCAAAAAAAAAAATTATGGGGCCCTACTGATTTGGCTCAGTGGATAGAGCATCAGCTTATAGACCAAAGGGTCCAGGGTTCGATTCCAGTCAAAGGCACGTACCTCATTTGAAGGCTCCTCCCAGGCAAGGGCCCTGGTTGGGGCTTGTGCAGGAGGCAACCAATCTATGTTTCTCTCACATCAATGTCTCTCTGTCTTTCCCTCTCTCTTCCACTCTTTCTATAAATCAATGAAAAAATATCCTTGGGTGAATATTTAAAAAATAATAATAATAAAATAAAATAAAATAAAAATTT
>NW_005370872.1:1246257-1268212 GCF_000412655.1 Myotis brandtii | reverse complement strand
GGCACAGGCCGGGCTGAGGGACACCCCCTCCACCCCGAGTGCACAAATTTTTGTGCACCGGGCCTCTAGTCCTATCTAATAAAAGAGTAATATGCTAATTAACTGTCACTTCACGATAAAGATGGTAGTGCCCACAGCCAATAAGGAGGGAATATGCAAATTGACGTGACAAGGCTAGAGGCGGAAGGAGGCTCCAGGCCAGAGCGAAGGCGTTGCCAGCAGCCAGGGAAAGGAAGGCCTATTCTTTCACGAATCTTCGTGCATCAGGCCTCTAGTTTGTAAATAATAGCACTTATATACTAAGTACCAGCATCATTTGTTAATTAAATTAATGAAAAATCATATAAGGCACATTTTTTTTGTCATCACCCATTTTAAAAATAAATAATTAAGGCACAGATGTCTTCTATTTTAGGTTAAGACACTGAAAGAATAGGTCCTCAGGTTACCCAGTTGGTGGCTCACAGAACTGAGACTTCAGTGCATGCAGTCTGTCCCCAGATGCATGGTTTAACTCCCCCACAAACCACCATAAGAAGGAAGGAGAGGAGAGTTACAGAACTCAGAGAAGAGAGACTTTGTTGTGCACTTGGCAGTTAGAGACGTCTTTTAAAAAAGACAGGATGTTTGCTGAGCTTTGAAAGATAGGGAAGCTTTGGAAAAGAGGAGATTAGAAGGGCATCTCAGACAGGACTGACGCTGCCGGGCATGCTGGGGCCTGAGAAGGTATTTGTCCAGTCTTTGGTGACATTCTTAACAGGGTGAGTTAGATCAAAAGCCACTGACATTTTATCTTATAAATATTGCATCAGGATATAAATAGCTGGATCAGTGGAGGAGGACAAGAGGAGGCAGTGTCTCCATGGCAGAGGTCCCTTGGCAGAAAAGGAAGAATATGGGACCAGAGCTGACTGTTGAATGATTAATGAGCCAATCCTTTTATTTAATGTATTATATGACTGAGAAAAGGGAATCTGATGAGACTCGCCTGCTCACACAGACAAGGAAAGGAAATATTGCTTTCACAGTGTCACTTGCCAACATCAAAACTGCTTGCCAGAATTACTAATTAGTAACAACAAAATATTACTCTTGTGATTTGACCATGGTGGTGAAGACGATGTTGGCCAGACATCCAGGAGAACAAAAAACAGTACATGGATTCATGTCTGAAGAAACCAAGAGGCATCTCTCATACCACAGAACAAAATATGAGGAAGGAACAGCCAGATGAAGCAAAGGTCACACAGGGTTGCTGGAAGTAGCCAAGAGAGGATCCGACAGGAGTCTTGAGAAAGCTTTCAGAGTAAAACCAACCATTAAAGAATGGTTGTAGGAGAACAGGCTTGTGGTAGAGGTTGCCTTAAACCCAGGCTGATTATGTAGGAGATGAAAGAAAAGTGGGCAGTGAGAGACATCACACTGATACGCCATATTTTCAGGAAGCAGTCTGCCTGTGAAGGGGGGAGGAGAAAGGCTCTGCCTTAGGATCAACACCGCTGCTACCAATTTTAGCAGCTGGCAAAATAGTTCTTAGATAAGGTCACTCTCACAATAAATTGTATGTCATAAAAAATTTCTGCTAGCCCAAAGCATAACTTCTGCCCTTATTTGCACAAGCATCCTGAAAATAGTGGGATGAGGAGGAATTGAACATATTTAACTATGTGTAATGATCAAAAAAACTACCCACCTAAAAGATAGTACATGCCCCCCACTGAGAAAAAGTACATGGGAAATGACAAATATCAAATTCTGAATAATATGAAAATGGAACAAATTAAAATCATGATAAATGTATCACCATGAACTATAAAAACTTAATAAATATATGTCATGAAGCAAATGCTGTCCTAAAATAAGAAATCAAAGCAGCCATGAAAGATACAGAAAACCATCTAGGGAATAAAGTTCATTGAAAGCAGCAGAGGAAAATAAACATGACTAAACACCAGGTAAAGAATTTGATGGCATGGATTATGAAAACCTATAAGCACAAATTGAAGTGAACACAGTCAAAATAAAGAAAAAATGGTATTGGTAAGAGTAAAGATATCCCCACAAATAGTTATTTGGTATTCATAGTGAAGAAAGCTAAAATAATGAAAAATTTAAAAAGATCTTTAAAGATAAAATTCAAGAAAACAACTCAGGCAGACCAATAAATGCAATAAAGTATGGTTATTAATGTTTAAAAAACATCAATACAAGTAAAAAATGTAAAATTTTTAATTTAGTAAATAATTTATTATAAAAAGGAAAGTTCAAATGACTCCTGCACTTATTAAAAAGATGCCCAATCTCATTTTTCTATTTCATTGATTATTGCTCTTATCTTTATTATTTTCTTCTTTCTAATTTAGTTCAAAATATTTTTTAACTTTCTATGTAGCATCTTCTTCAACTCATCTTTTTTTATAGATATTCACTATGTAATTTCATAGATTGGAGGCTGTATAGACCTCTCACTGTTATTAAATTCTACTCTGTAATTTGCCAATCTTTCAAAATTTATTGAGACTTGTTTTATGACTCTGGATGTGGACAATTTGATGAATGTAATATGTGCCCGAAAAAGGAATGTGTTGGGCATTTGGGTTCTATAAATATCAGCTAGACTGACTTGATTAATAGGGTTGTTAAGATTGCTCATGCCCTTAGTGATGTTTTGTCTAGTTGTTCTATCAATTACTAAGAGACAGTTGTTAAAATCTCCAACTGCAGTGGTAGATTTATATACAAATACACAGGAGTTTAACTTTATCTATTTTAATTCCTTCAATATGTACATCTTATAATGAAAATGAGGCAGTCTCCGAGTACTCATAGAATACTCCTCGGGATATAAATGTAAATGAAAAGGGTAAGGTGTAAAATAGGTATGTAGAATTCCACTATTCGTGTAAAATAATGGGTTACATATACCCATCTATATATATAAAAACCCAGTGACCATTACAGTGGAACAACCGGAAGGACCAGAACGACTGGTCGCTATGATGCACACTGACCACCAGGGGGAAGACGCTCAACGCAGGAGCTGCCCCCTGGTGGTCAGTGCGCTCCCACAGTGGGAGCACTGCTCAGCCAGAAGCCAAGATCACGGATGGCAAGCACAGCAGCGGTGGAGGGAGCCTCTCCCGCCTCCATGGTAGTGCTAAGGAGTGGCAAACCAAGTGATAAGGAGTGAGCAGGTTGGCAGTTAGGAACAAGCAGGTGGGCGGTTAGGAGCGAAGGGTCCCGGATTGCGAGAGGGATGTCTGACATCTCCTGAGGGGTCCCAGATTGCGAGAGGATGCAGGCTGGGCTGAGGGGACCCCTGCCCCCCACACAAATTTTGTGCATCAGGCCTCTAGTATGCATATAAGTTCCCAGGTTAATCACTCCCCTCCCACTCCCTTACCCCCACCTTCCCTCAAATTCCTCAGTCATTTGGGGCAGCATACTGCTTTGTGTCTTTTGAATGTTGGTCCATGGCATGTATTACCTATTGCAAGAGTAAACTAAATCTTCTCCATAAAACAAAGCATATTTAGTATTTAAGGCAGTTCATAGTTTATTGTAAACACCCACTCTCTTCGTAGTAGGAGTACTTATAAAGAGTGAAATGATCAACTGTTTACATGTAGGCAAGAAGTGAAGGCTTGAGGCAAGTGGTTGTTAGCAGCATTGTAGCTTTCCCCCAGGAGCACATAGACAATCCAGGCAAGACAGTGAGTAAACCCTGCCCAGGAGCCAAAAAGCTCAGTGCCCAACTTGAAGTTGGTCACACTAATTCCCTTAACCCTTAAGTTGTCACACTTGGGTTTTTCTTTTCCCCTTGATTTTCACTTTCTGTTTCCAAAATATTAATTTTAGTGTAATTTGTTATATTGTAAACTTTAACTCATTTTGGAGTGAAAGCTAGAATACTCATGGTAGCATATACAAATAGAGTTGACCCTTGAACAATGCAGGAGTTAAGGGCACTGATACCCTGCCCAGTTGAAAATTCACATAAAGCTTTTGACTCTCCCAAAACTTAAGTTGTCCCTCAGTATCCCTGGGGGACTGATTGGTTCCAGGATCCCCATGGATAACAAAATCTATGGATGCTCAAGTTTCCTATATAAAATGCTGTAGAACAATGCATACAGTCAGTCTTCTACATCCACAGATTCCCAGCTGCGTATAGAAAACATTATTGGTATTTACTGAAAAAATCCACATATAAGTGGACCCATGTAATTCAAATCCATATTATGCAAGGGTCAATTTACATATTTTAAATGCCTCTCTCTCACATCATTTTCATAAAATGGAATGAGAGACTGTGTTCCACTCACCAGGAAACAACACTCAGGCTACCCCTTCAACTTGGTCAAATTGTCCTATATAATAAAAGGCTAATAAGCAAATTGACCAAACAGCGGAACGACCAGTCACTATGACATGCACTGATCACCAGGGGGCAGATGCTCAATGCAGGAGCTGCCCCCTGGTGGTCAGTGCACTCCCACAGGAGGAGTGCCACTCAGTCAGAAGCCAGGCTCACGGCTGGCAAGCACAGTGGCGATCGGGTATCCCCTGAGGACTCCCGGACTGTGAGTGGGCACAGGCCAGGCTGAGGGAATCCGCCCCCTGCCCCCCGAGTGCATAAATTTCATGCACTGGGCCTCTAGTTCACCTACAAAAGGCTGTCATTTGCTATTTTTACTAAAGCATTTTGTATGTTTCCAGTGCTTGTGAAATAGTAAAACTCTTCATTTCCCTGAATGTGAACTCTAAGCCAAATGATCAACCAGAATGCTCCTTAAGGCTTATCTTGGAAATGATAATCCCTTTCTAAAACCACCACCGCTAAATAACAAGATCCTGCCTTAATGCAAAGGCAGGAATGCACTAAAGGGTGTGTGGTACTCTTTATGCATTGCGTAAGCGTCGTCCGCCAGCCTGAATTTCATGCATTCTCAGGCTGCTGAATTATGTCTTGAATGCACCAAGAAATCACGCCTTGCATTTATATATATAGGGGAGATAAACCCAGTTTGTGAGCTCTGCTGGGACTGAGCTCAATACTTGTTTATGGCCTCAAGCTTGTTCACTGAGCTTGAAATGTATCAAATGATTACATTATAGAAAGAGAAGCTGGAGCTGTGCTTTATATGCTATTGACTCAAGTCACTTATAACTTCTTTAAAGCCGCTCCATCAATTTCTGTTAATTGTCGCGTCTATCTCCATGACAGAAAGGAAATTTATCTTTCACTTACATTGCACTTGTTTCCTCAAAGCCTAAAGTAAAGATAGGAAATTCTGCCTGCACGCATAATAAATACCCCTCACCTTGGGATATGACTGAGAGACCTAAGGATGTTCATGTTTCTCCCTGTTCCCTAGAAGGGAGTCTCGGTATTTGACGAATTTGAATTTTCCTTTTATTTGTTATCTCTGCAGGCATGTAAGTGCTTCTGCGTTGTTGACTATCTGGCTACTCAAGGCAGCATCACAGTTTTGCCAACCATGAGGAAGCTTTGGGATCAGTCTGGGACTGAGTCATTACATGCAGAGACTTATTCTTTTCCCAGTGTCCTCATCTGCTTTCTAAACACAAGGACACTTACTCCAGGAACCATTCAGATGGGAGTGTATAGATCGTTCGTTACCTATTAAAACTTACCAGTCCTTAAAGTGGGGTGGTGAACACACAATATAACACACATATAATGTATTCTAGAATTTTACACCTATTACTTATATAATTTTATTAACCAATGTAATCCAAAATTTTTCAATAATTTTTTTTCAAAAATAAAAATGAATAAATAAAAGAATTTAAAAGTATGAGAAACTTACTAGTCTTGTTTCTCATTCTCTCAGGTTTACTAGATACTAGCAACTCATTCCATTCTGGCCAAGGTTAAAGAAAAAAGTTAACAGTTGTCAATGATAGAAACAAAAAGGCTGAGTTGCTTTTTACTAACATGAAAATGGAAACGACTTAAACATTAGATTCACTGTATTCTGAAGATAGAAAAGACCTTAGAAATTGTATATTCTTTACATCCCACAGATTAGGAAATTGGTGCTCAATGAGGCCACCTAATATAACAGAGGTAGTACACTAAAGATCTGGAACCAGAACTCGGGTCTTCTTTTCTTTCTATATTAATTATCTGACGTCAAGTCAATAGTTTTTGAGGCTTTAAATGGAAAAATAACCCAAAAGAGAATCATTCTTATTTGAGTCTCAGGCATATATCTATCAGATAATAAAAGGTACAATAGAACAATAGAAAATATGCTTACATCTATAATCTATATATTTTTATAACAAAATAATAGACAATATCTATTAGGTAATGAAGAACATTGGGCATAAAGCATAAGATTAAAATTGTCATGTGTCTTCTTTTGGTAGAATAGGACCCTTTCTCTTTAGTGAGAAAATAAATGTGCACTATAGATCATCCTCCTATTTTAACCAGGTAAAATTGGGAAAAACTCTACATGCTTCTCTTTGGAAAGAGAGAATTTGCTGCTCTCTTCAAGCATCAACACCCAGGCTGTCCATTTACTCTGTGAAATTGTCCTCCTACAATAGTTTGCAACTTGCATTTATCACAAAAGGCCTATGAGCTTCTTAAGGAGGACAGAAGAGTGTCATTTATTAACGAAGTCATCTCTGGAAATGTGCCCCCTCTAGGCCTCAGTTGCATCATTGTTGAAAGAGCCATCCTAATGAAAACCACCTCATAGAGGTTGTCCAAAGATAAATGAGATAAAGAATGGAAGTTCTGAGCTCTATGCCTGACTCAGACTAAGCCCTTGATGCAGCATATTATAACCAAAGTAAACATGGGGAAGGGAAGGAGCTGTTCCAGATTGGTTTGGGTGATAGGAAATATTGGAGAAAAAAATGTCTTAAGTAGTTTCTTATATAATAGGACAATAGGAGATGGGGTTCTAGAATGTCGAGTTTAATGTCAATAATGGATGAGTCACCTCCAAAACCACACTGAGTCCCTTTTAACTGATCTCCAGTCATTTTACAGGGTTTCTCATCCGTGTCTGTCCGGTAACTGTCTAACTGTCCTGATGGCCTAAAATGCCTTCTGCTTCTTAGTACTACCCTGACTCTCTTGGTGAGATTAGATGTTCTTCATTCTTCGTTCTTTCTCCCATAGTATCTGTGACAATATTCACCAATTTGTGTGGTGATTTTCTCTTTCCAAGTTCATCTCATCATTTTAAAGGAACAGATTATGACAATATAAACATTTTAATGTTATTCATCTTTTTATTCCTAGTACTAAAAAGAGTGCCAGATACATAATGTCTCTAAACATTATTTGACAAATAAATGAATGAATGAATCACTCATTTCTCAGGCTACCTGGATTAGGACCCCTGAAAAAAAATTGCTGATGTCCTTCTCCCTAAAGCAAAGAATCTATCTCCAGAATACAGTGAATCTAATTTCAATTTGCTCTTAATTGGGTGTAACCATGCATTGGGTATTCTGAGTATCTATTTTTCCAACAAGGAACCCCTTCCCCCCAAAAAAAACATTAAAAGAAAACTGGATGGTCACCTTTTACACTTTGGTGTGACAAAGTGCATTCTAAGAAATAATCCTTTCTAATATAGCCAGTCAAAACAAAAAAATAAATCTAATGCCTGACCAATTTCAAGGGTTAACTTTACTTAGTCTCCACATATTATGTCATACTAGAGGCTTGATGCACGAAAATTTGTGCAAGAGGAGGCCTTCCTTCTCCCGGCTGCCGGCACCAGCTTCCCAGCACCTGGCTTCCCTCCAGCACCTGGGACCCAGGCTGGCTTCCCTCCGGCCTCAGCTTTGTCAGGAAGGACATCCAGAATGACGTCTGGAAGACATCTGGTCTAATTAGCATATTAATATTTTATTATTATAGATTATTAGAGCAATGTCAAATTTCTTGAATATAATAATGTCTCCCATTTTCTAATACACTCATTTCGATAAAAGTCTACTCATAGAAACTTACTGTCTTTGAGTAAATTCTTTATCTATTCCATAGCTCAATGTTATCATCTATAAAATGGAGATAATAGGAACTACTTGGTAGGGAGGGTTTGAGGAATAAATCAGTGATACAGGTAAAACATTCAAAACAGCAAAGAACAGTTAATAAAAGTTAAATATTATTATTATATTCAAATATTTTACATTAATTTAGAGAATTTTAGGGTTATGGTTATATAGAAAAGGGTTTGTAATGACTGAATCTTGTAAACATTGGAAAATTCCCCTAACAACTTAAGAAATTTGCTTTAAAAATAAGCATTGTACGCAATGCTTTTGCTTCCTTCCCTCATGTTCTCTGGATGATGTATCAGAAAGTGAGCTCACTCTCTGGATTAGATGTGGTGTGGGGACTTCCTTTTTGTGAATATTTTGGTGTACCAATGGCCACCTAAGAGCTTACTCTTCTCTGTGTCTTTCATTCTTCCATTTCCCCTCTTCTTACGTTTGTAGCACACATGCTAATTTAGAATTAAAATCCCATGTGATCAAGAACATAATAAAACACTTAGGTTTGAAACTACTACCTGCTACTTCTTGATAGTACATTCCTCTGCCCTCTCTCTGCTTCTTCCTCCCATCCCACCTCCAGCTAAATTGTTCCCTGATCCCCAGCTGCCACCTTGACAAAAACTGCGCGTCAGTGCCGAGCATGTAGACCTATAATTTGCCATTTTATTCTTCAGTCTCTATAGGGTACTTCCTGCTGCCAAGGATTCTCTATTTTGAAATGAAAGATGAAATGGACACCTGCAGAATTCTCTTCAGCCAGTCTCTCTTCCCAGTGAGGAGCCTGAATAGGGCAGAGAAAGGGGCTTACAAGGTGACGGGGAAATAATACTCAATGCAAGAAAGAACTCCTGAGGTGAATGATTGTTATGTTCAAAGGCCAGTAGTGTCTCCACGGGGAAAGGAGACCCAGTTATTCAAAACAAAAATTACTTTGGGCTAGTTTTTCAGTTTATTTGAGCAGAACAGACATTTTCTTTCATTTTTAATTTAAGTATTTTTCTGAGAGATTTAGTTGATCTAGGATGACAACACACTTAACTATACAGTTTGAGGTTAAAATTGGCACAGAAGTGACAATTCAGTTTTTGATGAGCCCGACCTCAGAATACTCGACTCTACCTACAGTTATCAGCCACAGTGACCACCTACTTCACTCTTAGAGTTTCAAATCCTTTCAAACCCAGCCACAACTGAATTTATTTTTGCCATCAAATTTAAATCAAAGTATTAGGGGGATTTCTTTTTCTTTCTTACCAGGGGGCAATTTTTCTCTAGATTCAAAAATAGGCAGAAAATGGAACAAATGATATTGAAACAGTGTATTATATTATACCCTGACAAGCACTGAGGCAAACCACCCATCCATCAGCAAAGTTGCTATTACACCATAGTTTTGCCTGACTGAGGGTATTGAAAAATGCTTCCCAGGGGATTGCTTTTGGGCCATGTATGACACCAGAGCTTTTCCTCAAAGGTATTATGCACTTGTTAGCCTCACTTCCCTCTATCCATGTATTTTTCAAGGCTTTTCTTTTTGCTGGTTTTTCCCACCTATTGTGGAACACAAAAACAGAAATATTCTGCTCCTACTCAGTTCAGAACAGAAAGAGGGGAGGGGAAGGATACTCGTATGGGAAAAAGCTTTGCTAATGCGCACAGTTTCACTCATTTATTCATTCGGTAACTATTTATGGAAGGCTTACTTTGCCAAGTGTGTTAAGAGGTACCAGTTCATAGTGGAGAAAAAGACAGGACTCCTGCTTCATGAAGTATCCATTTATCAGTAGGAGGGGAATAAGCAATACATAAATACAGATTTTAGATTATAGGTTAGCATAAGACAGAGTGATATGATATGGAGAGAGGAGGGAGAGGAACTCTCATTGAGGGCAAGGTCTCCCTGAGATAACATTTAGCTGAAACATGAAGGTTAAGAAGGAGCCAAATATGCAAGATCCAGGCACAGGGTGTTCCCAGTGAAAGGGACAGTGAGTGAAAAGCTCTGAGGAAAGAAAGATCTTGGCCATGGTATCTGGAGTGGAGCCAGCTAAGGGGGAGTGGTGTGGGAAGAAATCTGAGAGGTAGCCAGGGGCCAACTGCATAGCCTCAGAAGAGAATATGGATGCAACTTTCCCTGTCTGTGAAGGGGTCAGAGGGCAGAAAACGTAGCATGAATGGGGTGCATATAGTAGTCTGAAGGTGTGTAAAGATCATGCAAATCAGAGGGGAAAACGACATCATCAGATTCTGCTTCCACCTTGAGTCTATCTCTAAAAAGAAGGCAGTGCTGCCTTGAGTCAAGTCACTTTGCAAATCTGCAACCCTCTTACATAGCTTCTCCGTGCATTAGGGTATTGAAAAACAGCATCTTAAAATCCTGTTTAAAAATAAATTTGTTCTAAATATACACACATGAAGCAGAGAGTGGAAGGGAATGTGCAAAATGTAACATTTTGTTCCGATGGTATGATAAGGAGATATTTCGTTTTCTTCTTTAATGGTGTTATAATAACATTTTTATACTAAAAAAAATCAATTTTTGGCTTTTGGAGTATCAAAGCATACATTTGCAGCTGGGCAGAAAAGCTTTCAGCACTTAAAAAATAATTGAAAGTAACTTTGATTTCCAGTCAAAGTATTTCATTTGGTCCAGGTAATCTAAAGCATCACGGGATATAATGCTGGTAATTTGAATCAATAAGTATCACTTCACCTAAATCTAAGAGATTTCAAGAGAGGAACAGGATTCAATGAACATCCAGCTGTTCTTCAGTTATTTTTTTTAATATTCAGTAAGTTCTAGACAGTATTATAAAGATTCTCAGTATAAACTAATCACGGGGAAATAATGCACAAGGTCCCTGCCTTATGAATTGTGTGCTCAGCATGTTTTCCAGCTGACTTACACTCTTTAGGAGATAAGTTGTTCCCCAAATAATTAAGCACTTACATCTTTAATGTGTTTTTGCAATCTGGCCTAATGATGTGACAGAGGGAATGGACGGTGTCATATGGCCTATGGATATAAAAATTTCCCAAGTGACCTGCATCCTTCTATCAAAACTGCTCTAAATTGTTTATCAACTTGTATGCTTAGTAGATAAGTTTCTGGAACTCTAAATATTTTAGGTATTTTTTAAAAAGGTTTCTATCGAGAGTAGGAGTTCTGTATAGCTCTAAACCTTTGTGCAATGGTTTCCTTAGATATGACATCGAAAGGATAAATTGCCCTCAGATCACAGAGTAAGTGATAGACTAAGCAAGGAACAAAAGCCAGATTTCCTGAACTCCAACCCAATAGAAATTAGATAATCTGTTTCTTTAATATTTAAGGATCTTACATAACAGGTTCAGCCATTACTTTAAGAGAAAAAAAGGAAGTATGCCTTTTTTAAAAGTAGTGACTTATTGTAATGACAAACACTAAATTTAATGCATACAATATATTAAATTTAGTATGTGATGTTATAAGAAGAGCAAGATTTTCTTTCTAGAGGGCAGTGTTGTCCAGAGTATTGTCCTAGTGCAGTGGTTGGCAAACTGCGGCTCGCGAGCCACATGTGGCTCTTTGGCCCCTTGACCACGAAGTTTCAATTGCACTGTACGTGCATGCCTGCACATGGTATTTTGTGGAAGAGCCACACTCAAGGGGCCGCAGTTTGCTGACCACTATCCCAGTGAATCTGGCATAGGGGATGGAAGCCAAGGACAAACATGGATGTCCCCAGAAACATTTAAGGGATAAGAAATGGGCTGTGAGCAAAATACAACCAACCCAAATATGAGCAAAATGCTCATATTTCTAGGGAGGGTTCTTTTGGTTTTTGGAAAATCACCACTTGTGATTCTCCCATCTCTTGTCCCTTCGCATCCCCAGAGCTCCCAGGAAACCTCCGAATAGCACAGATGTCAGGTGAGGCAGGGGCGTGAAAGACACAAAGAGAGAAGTTGATGAAAAAGAAAAGTGCTTTCTTGCCTACTTTGTGATCATAGTGAGAGCTGGGAAAGAGTGTGTCCACTGATGCGCCTCCTGGTTCTCCTATGTACAATGGTCTAGATTGTTACTCCAAGTAGAGACCAGCATCACCGTGTTGGGAACGCAGGCTTTAAGCCCACCTCATTCCAGACCAATCAGAATCTGCATTTTCACAAGGATCTCAGGTGATGGGTGTGCTCATTTAAATTCCAGAAGTGGTGGATAGCCCACTAGTCTCCATCAGTAGTTTCTCTAAAGCTCTTCTTAGGGGTCTGCATCATAGAAATCCAGGTGCTCAAGAAAACTCAGATAATTAGTTAGCACCTCTTCACTCTTGGGGAGCTCTGGCTTCTGGTTCACAAGACACATCATTTGGCTCCCGAGGAAAAGAAGCTATCGTAGTAGTAAGAGGTGTTGAGTCAGTTGCTTCACTAACTTGACTTCCAGTCCCCAAGTTAATTTTCCAGTCTCTTCCCTCTCTCAGTTAACCTTTAAAAGCTCCTAACGAGTTCCTGTAGCATCTCAGTGAATGCCTTTTCATTACATTTCTATGCTTTCATCCATGCAAAGCAGGGAAGTACTCCTTTCTCAGAAATTAATGTCACATCTCCTGTCAAACTCTTCATTTTCACAAGTTCAAACTAATTATGGCTGCAGATGGTACCGCTAAATAAAGTTCTCCATTGTGGACACTTAATCAAATCAGCATTCCCAACAGAAATGTCTGTTCTGTGTTAGAAACCTGTTGCTGTGAGGTAGTTGAGATTTTCAAGTTATGTTGAGGAGTCCTTTATCCTAATTTTATTCCAAGGCAAGGATTGCTATGGAAACTCGTGTGCAGACTTAGAAATATCTCATTAGGGTTTCTTTTGTTTAAATAGTAAAGAAAATGCTGGCATTACATTAGCATTTAACACTACACAGCCTGTGCAGAGAAGCAAACAGCCGAGCTGGTGAAATCACATCCAGCTATTGTATGGGTGCTCAGTTTTCCCCATCTACAGTTGATCTAGAACTTTTCTTCCAACCACTAAACTGTTTTAGGACAATCTCATCACTTGGCAGCATTTCCACCAGAGGGTAAGCAGCTCAGAGAAAGGGAAAAAATAAAAACAACAAAACAAAAACTAATGACAGCTCTTTGTGAAAGACTGCTTTTATGAGTAATGTTTTACTGGAGAAGGTTAAACCCAAGCACTAAAAATGTTTCCTTGTTTGATGGCAGATGCTCACCTGTTCTTCCTTTCCTTACATGGTCCACCCAGACAATAAAGATCTGTCTTCTCTGACTTAAAGAAATCACTATCAATGGCACCAAGAATTTTGTTTTGGTTTTATATTTTAGTGGCAGGAACCCAAGGAGAAAAGGGAACCTTCATACCCACTGGCAGCTGTGTACAAGAAAAGAATAGGTCCAACGGTTTCAACATAGACAAAATTAAAATTTTCAGTTCAAAAATCACTAGCCCTTCTCAGACCCTTATTTTTCCTGAGATAGATTTAGAAACTTGAGAGATCAGTAATAATTTATAGCTTAGGTGGAACTCAACTTATTCAGTGAGAGAGAATCAAGCCCTTGAGTTTCCATTCCCATCTCTATCACTTTCTCATTAGTTGATTTTTTAAGAAGTCACTCATCTTTCTGAGTTTCAGTTTTCTGTTTCTGCAAAATGGGCTAAGCATTGCGGTAGAAAGAGCTCTGCCTGCCTTTGGAGTCAGGTAGCCAGACTGGTCCCTGGGCATATCTCTACAGATTTGCAAAGCGACTTTATTTACATGATTTAATTTGTTCCTTTCAACAACTGTACAGTGTTCCCAATCATCACCCCTTTACAGAGACCAAAAGATAAGAGCCTGAATACTGTCATGTCACAACTTTAAATTTCCTAAGCTCTCACCTATACACACTCACACACATTCACCCTTATATTGAATAAATATGCTTTTCTGTAATAAAAAATATAGTCTAAACCTATTCATAGTAATGAGAGCTAATATTTTATGCACTGGAAACTTGTCTAAGCAATTTACATGCACTATCAGGTACTTGACTCCTCCTAACAATGCTATGACATAGGGAATATCAACTTTATTCTAGGCAAGAGAAACCAATGCTTAACTGAAATAATTCGGGAGAACTTTAGTTAACAAAAGTCAGCAGATGGACCTGAACCCAGAGAGATTATTTCTGAAACATGCATGCTTAATACAGTATGCAATTCTATTTCTCTGAAAAACTTCTAATTTCAATGCTGAATCACTTATGGTTAATATGTGGGAAAAACCCTTCAATAATAATAAAATTCAATTCATTCCATTCCAACAGTCACCTCTTCCAAAAGAATATTTAAGCAAAAGATTTTCTAAGCTTTGACAAGTATTACTGAAGGATCTGAAAAAAGTTCCACATAGATCTTTCTATAACTTTACATACAAAGTCTCCCGCTCTGATTTCCAACCAAACCTCTAGCTGACAATCCCATTTAGCACTTAATCATCCACGTAATGTCGGCCATGCTGAAACTTCCAGTCCAACCAGGTCCAGAACCTACCATGGAGAACAGAAAGTTCCCTTCTTTAGCCTGTCCTATGAACAGCCAGCCAAGGTCATGTTTGGGGTTAAACTGACACCTGACCTTTTGTTCCTGGAGTAAGAGCTGTCTGCTCTGGCCATGGCTACACCAAACAAAACACAATGTCCTTGATATGCAATGTGTCCCAAGTTCCTATGCAGGCCATTGGAGGACATTATGTCTCTTCCAGGTCTGAGAAGGAGAAACTTGAGCAAATATAGTAATACAACCAATCCAAATGCCCTAATTCTTTGGAAAGAGTCATAAAATTATTTTACATTGACATAGGAATGTTTTAGATGTGCACAGTAAAATCTTCTAACTTACCTGAAAAAAAATGGTATTCCTCAGCCCTATTACAGTAGATTTTTAAAGTAATACTTGCACATTCTTTTAAAAATCAAATACTGTTAAAGGCAGAAAAGATAAATAGTACCTAAGCATATGTCATTCCATTCCTAGTTTTCATTTTATTTAAGAAATGATACACAGCATCTAGCTATCTCTTCAAAGCAAAATGCTCATATTTCTAATATTTCTTTTATTTTTTAGTTTTAGACATGGATCTTCAGTCATCAGCTTATCAACACCATTACCACACCAACTAAAGGCCAAGAAGTGTGTTTTTTGGAGTCACCTGTCCTATGTGTTCTAGGTTAGAGCTGGCCATCATGTGAGATTAGGAAAGTAGCTGTACCAGAATCT
This sequence comes from Myotis brandtii, assembly GCF_000412655.1. Lineage (NCBI taxonomy): Eukaryota > Metazoa > Chordata > Mammalia > Chiroptera > Vespertilionidae > Myotis > Myotis brandtii. Next base: position 1,252,900 of record NW_005370872.1, on the reverse strand, counting down.
GTTTTTCTGGGGAGGATGACTGGTCAGGTGTGTGTGCAGATATAACTTCACTGTGGCTGACACGTTTACACATGTGTCAGGTGTCACTCTTCTGCCTCAGACAGATCCTAACTGTCACATTTCCAACACTTACCCAGCTGCTCCCTGAATTTTGGTACCAGATTTACAAATGATTGCTCTCTTCTACCCAATCAGCTCTTCCAACAGTACCGCTATCTCCTGATTCTATATAAACATTTTATGGTCAGAATTCAAAGAATGGTTTCTTTTTCCCTTACCAAATACTGACTGACATGTTTGTTGGTAATTGAATTGATCTCAGGGAAATATAACCTTAGGATAAGAATCTGGATGTGGTTCTCTGATATGACTAGATTCCAAAGTAAACATAATAATAACCTATATCTATATTGTGTGATGAGCGGGAAGTCCTATGACCAGCAAGGGCAAAATAACAGGTAAATTATAATGATCAGCTCATTATAATTAGAATGAAATGCATATTAGATGATATAACTTTGAAAGATAAAATATATAGCATAGTAGAATATTTTAGTAGTAATAGAAAGTATAAAGCCATGAGGTTTGTTAATCTTTTCTGAGTGAGCCAGTGAATTTCTTCCCTTAAAGAAACCTCCTGATATAATGTCAACAATTTACACTGTAGGCTTTCTTGTTAACCTTCTCCAATGGGACCAAAAATTACTTCATGGGTAGTAAATTGAATAAAGAAAAATACTCAGAAATTAGAAGGATTACTAGACACTGACTTAACTGGCGAGGACAGATTGAATTACTATAGTTAACTGATGCTAATTCCTAGGGGCTCAAACAAGATTAAGATCCAACAATCAGAGTAGGGGCCTATAAAATCCAGGGGATTAACCGAGTTTCCCTTTAATCAAGCTTAGAATGGGTCTCTCAGGTTCCTAAGCTCACTATATGGTTATTCTTCTTGTCGTGGAAAGCACAGTTAGAAAAGACATACTCAGCAACTGGCAGAATATCCACATTGTTTCCCTGACTTATGAAGTGAGGGCTAGTGTAGTAGAAGAAACAAGCAAAATCCTCTAGAACTGCCTCTGCATATCAAAAGAGTGCATCAAAATCAATGCTGTTTCTTTCTGGCGGGATTGCAAAATCCCAACCACATTCTCATTCAATTAGCGTATTTGTGTGTATGAGAAATTGCTCTTGAAGAATGAAATTTAACCAGGTGTCAACTTACATTGAAGATAATATTCTGGATGTGGTTTCTTTGCTGGTGCTAGGCAATCAAGTATCTATTACCAAGTACACAGCCATTGGTCTGAGTGCTTTTATAAAATATATATTTATTAATATAAACCACTAGAAATAGTTTGCTTTCACCTGACAAAGGCAGTAATACTCTTTCACTGCACTACAATGGACGTACATCAATCTATAGCCCTACTTTATCATCTAGTCCAGATTCACCTTTATCACCTTGCATTACACAACATATTATGCTAATTAGTCACACTGACACACTGATGATGGTGTGCTGATTAAATGTGATGGGGAGAAAGCAAAAATATCCTGGGAAAACACATGCATACCAGACAGTAGGAAATAAATCCAACCAAATTCAGGCAACCTGCCACCTCTGTGAAATTTCTGGGGCTTGAGAGTTCTGAGGCAAGTTGAGATATTTCCTCCCCAGTGAAAGGAAAGGTGTTGCATCTCGTATCTTTTTCACTAAGAAAGAGGCACAGAACCTAGAACACCTGTCTGAATTCTGGAGGCAACTTGTACTCGAGGTAGAGTATGAAGCCCATCATTTACCAAGTACTCTGTAAGGATGCCGCTTTTGAGTGGTTAGGCAGAGCCCAGAGTAAAAAAGGTTTTGGTGGCAGCTCCATACTATTTGGGAAACTGCTTTGTCACTTACACCATATGACCAAGCAGACGTACCAGTACTTGCAATACACCTGGCCGATAAGGACTCTGCTCCTATCTTCTTGACAAGGGGGTTAATACCTTTTGGTTCATTCACTCTCTTTTTAGTGGACTTTTCAGGGGGAAGAAAGGCTTGTATTCAATCTTTCCGGTTGAAGTGTAACTCCTAATCATAGCATTTTTCAAGAGAATTGATGTTATGGGAATTCAGGATTGTGTTACGTAATAAAGTGCAATTTTCTTATTTATTTGTTAATTCTTATAACCCTCTAAAAAAACACTTCAAAGTCAGTCAATGGGTTAACCAGTGCAGTTCTACTACCTACACTTTGCTTATGACAAGAACAATACCTGTAACTTTTCTAAATGTAGCTATTGTGGCTCAACTCAAATTTTAAGAAAATGATAACTAGAGGGTTGGACTCAACTTTGGACTATAAGGACTACTGTTTCCTTATTCCAAGACCCTTGGCAAATCTCTTGACCTCTCTCTGAACTTCAAATTTAACTTATCTAAAGAGTCAGTGAAGTACTACTGTATTTATAAAGCTGATGTGAGAATTAATATAATGCCCATGAAAATGCCTATACACACTAACCCCTCAAGTTGGTAGAATATGTGGGGTTTTTTGGAACAAAGATGAAATGGCCAACATCACCATTGAGATGGCACCAAAGCGAACAAATGTTCTCTTTGTTGGTTAGCTACACCTCGTGCAAAATACCTGATGAACAACAACAAAAGCACTCTTGACTTACAAAGAGCTTTACAACTAATAGTGGTATATGCAGAAAAAAGAGAAGTGTTTTGAAGCCAAAAGGTCAGTAGGTTGCAGGCAAATGGGGATTTTATTTTTTGAAAGTTAAATATTTACAAAAAATTCTCTCAGCTCTGATACTGTACTTAAGGAGACTAAAAAACTCACTGCCAAATTTGATATTATAGCAGCTGTAGAAAAGGCTCATAAATATACTTTTGGCAAATTTAAAAAATAATTTAAAGTTTGAAAAATGAAAGAAGACTAATCCATTCAAATCTATTGTTAGAAAAAGCAGCTGCTGACAATTTGATAAATTATTCATCCAAGGGTTTCAATAACCCTAAAACAACTCCTTCCACATATGTTGACAGGGAAAGAAGTATCTAGCAAAAATGTGAAACAAAATAATTTTAGGATGCTTCAAAAATGATTAGAAAACCTGTTCATTTTCTGAAGCCTTGTTTGCTCTTAACTCTAAACTAAAATTATTCAACATTCCTACTAAGAATTTGAGGCAACTTAAAAAATATTTGTTAAACAGAAAAATGCCATTTTAGCAGTAGAATTTAATATATATTACAGTGATCTTTTGTAACAGAAATAGAAAATCTGGAAGATATAGCAAAGTGTGATTATGACATTGCCTTAACTAAGGTTTTGGCAAAAGGAAAATGCAGAGACTCAATGGACACAGAGTTGCACAGCCCAGGTCCCCTACAAGGAAGGACATCCTGTCACTCCTCCAGGGATTTCCTCAGCTGCTGAAAGCCACTGGGCCCAGGCTGCTCCATGCACAGCCTGGCCTAGGTCCAGTGGCTGACTAATGGGAAGGGGTTGTAAAGATCAGGCCATTTCAACCCAACATGTCATTCTGACAAGTCATTTAAGCCTGAGAAATCCCTCTGGGGTTGGATTTCAACTCTCCCTGGGCCCAATCCCACTTCCTCCTCCTCTCTTCCAATGGTCCTCCCTAATGAACATCCTGTACACTAAATTCCCTCTTGCAATCTGTTCCCAACAAACATTCCACAACAAGGAGCAAATGGCAGAAGGTAAACATCACCTTCCCCATCATTTGTTCATTAATGAGTCCTAATTGAATGCCAATGACATAGCAAATTTAATTGTGATACTTTGCAAGGAATGAAGAAGTAAAATCCCTGCCCCAAGGATTTTACAATCCAATGAGGAAGAATTTGAACTGCACTGGAAACTGTGAATCGCAGTAAAATAAGTGATATAAAGTCTATGAAAAGACCTCTAAGGAATCTAAAGTATGTGTGAATAGACCTTTAAAGATCTTTACAGAATGAATGAACCTCAAAAACGTTAGGCTAAGTGAAAGAAGTCTGAAAAAAAAAAGACCGCAAGAGTATATGATACATTTATATGAAATGTCTAGAAAAGGCAAATCTATAGAGAATAGATTAGTAATTGCCTGGGGCTGGGGGCAGGAATAGGGAGTGTTTATAAATAGGATTTGTGGTCTCTCCGGGACAGATATGTTTGAAAATTTATTTATAATGATGTAAATCAACTCTGCAAATTAAATTTTATTGAATTGTACACTTAAAATGGGTGAATTTTATGGCATATAAATTATACTTTAATAAAGTTGTTTAAAATAAAAGGTATTTGACATGGACATAGACAACAGAGTGGTGAAGGCCAGGGGAGGGGTTGTGGGTCTGGGTGGAGGTGGGCAAAGGGGAGAAAATGGAGGACATCTGTAACAGTGCCAACAATAACATTTTTTTAAAAAAAGAAAATTTTGACATAAAAAGACATTTGACATTATTTTTCTTCAACACTGTGCAATAAGTCAGATGACTTAGAAAACATTTCTCAGTTCCTTCATCCGAGTTCTCAATATTATCACATGAAAAACTTATTTTTTCCAAAGAATGAATTGATATAATCATAATCCAGGATAGGTAACAAGAATAATATTAAGAATTATGTATTAAATGTGAAAAGTCCTTTTGCCTCAAAACTGAGTATGTAATTTACATACAGCTAGTTCTCAATTAGCAGAAATGACAGCATTAGTATCATCCAAACATAAAAACAGTCATGCTGTCTTCCCAGGTTAGTTCTTGAACTGAGACTATTATTTGGTCATTAATTTCAGTTGCCATTTTTTTCAGCATCTCATTTAAGACTTAGATGTCCAAAAAAAAATCTGTCTTCTTCATAAAGAAGTTTTAAATGAGGAAATTAAACCTGAAGTATTAATTCATCCCACAAGTAATTATTCAGGATTGCCTGTGTGCTGTGATTTAAATCCAATGATAGCTCAAAGGAGAGAGAGCATTTTATATGTTTAATTGTCAGACATTTTGGTACTAGATTTAGAAATATCTTCGGAGACATGAGGATATATTTCATCATTGTATCAGAAAAGAAGTGTCAATAGTATCTAAAATGTGGCTTTATCTGATACATTCTCTCTCTCTCCCTCCCTTCTCTCTCCTTCTTTCCCTCCCTACCTCTCTCATAAATAGTATTTAACAGAGTAACATTGTTATACTAATTTACTCCAAAATATTTACTAAATTTCTGTATAGGAGGTGCTGTCATTTAACACTGAAGGTTTAGCAAGATATATCGAATTCAAGGAATTTCCATGTAATGGCTTAATTTTAACCTAAGTATTGCTGAACAATGTACCTAGAGAATGAATGTATAATAGACCAATTTGAAATGCATGTCCATTGGCAAGTGATAAATGATTTTTCATGTTATTATATTTTTAAGAACATTTTAAGTTATATGTATTCATGGCTATGTTTTACTAAAAAAGTATTTCGATTTTGTTTAGATTTGGTCATTCATAATATTTAATATCTGTATTATAGTTTTTCATTTTCCAAGTGTTTTAATAGAACTATTTTTATCAAAAAAGTATTTCGATTTTGTTTAGATTTGGTCATTCATAATAAATATTTAATATCTGTATTATAGTTTTTCATTTTCCAAGTGTTTTAATAGAACTATTTTTCACAAGGCATTATTATTTAATTCTGTTTTTCAGCTGAAGAAACTGAGGCTCTAAGAATTAGTCTAAATTCCTTATCTTGTCGAGTGATTGTATTTCTCTCTTTACTTTTTCATGTTCTCTGCCATCTTCACTCTCAGTTAATGACATGAAAAATTTAAGCATCATTAAGCAATTGGGAAAGAATGTCCACAGATTCCACCACCACATAGGCATTCTTTCCAGCTTCTGTGCTGATGAATTCACCATCCCTTCTGTTATTAGTGACGAACTACCCATGCTCCTACTTAGACCAAATCCCTCCCCCCAGGTTGCATGATTCCATACTTCTCGCCATCCTGAGAGGGTTGTTCTAGGGTCTGTTCCTTTACGTTTCTATGGTGCCCATGTTGCTCTCTCTACTGGCTCATTCCATTAGTACACAAACATGCTACCATTTCTCCTACCATTAAAATGAAATCCTTCAACTTAAGTTCTCTTTCTAAATATTGCCCTATTTCTCTTCTTTCTTTGGTAGCAAAACTCATCAATATTTTGTATATACTTTAGTATCTAGTATTTCTACTCCAATTCCCACTTTATTTTTGTCTTCACAACTCCACCAAAACCCCTTTGGTCAATGTCACCAATGACTTTATACTAAATCAATGATTGCTTCTTATTTCACAGCCTACTTTATCTTTCATACAGTTGATGGACAGCTCTCCCTTTTTAAAAAAAATATATTTTATTGATTTATTACAGAGGAAGGGAGAGGGATAGAGAGTTAGAAACATTGATGAGAGAGAAACATCGATCAGCTACCTCCTGAACACCCCCTACTGGGGATGTGCTTACAACCAAGGTACAGTGGGGCCTTGACTTACGAGTGTCCTGACTAACGAGTTTTTTGAGATACCAGCTGTCTCTCGGCCGATTTTTTGCATTGAGTTGATAGAGTAATTTGAGTTAATGAGCTCCTTAA
>NW_005370872.1:1239982-1246244 GCF_000412655.1 Myotis brandtii | reverse complement strand
ACGAATTAAACTCATAAGTCAAGGCCCCACTGTACATGCCCTTGACCAGAATCGAACCTGGGAACCTACAGTCCGCAGGCCAACGCTCTATCCACTGAGCCAAACCATCCAGGGCTGGACAGCTCTTCCTTGAAGCACTTTACTTACTGGGGTACTAAGGATGCACATTAGTTAAGTTTCTTCCTACCTCCCTGATTGTTTCTTCTGTGCCTCCTTTGCCCTATCCCTCTTGACCTCTCACAGAGTGTGCCAGAGCTTGGGGTGGTCTCTATACCTACCCACTGGTGATTGTGCTGGTTATTTAGTTCCTGAGTCTCACTTTCAAGCTACTCTTTTTTACTAAGCTTGGGATTCTGTCAAACACAGCTCTCCTTTGCCAGCTGGCCCCACTGAGTTTCTGCCAATAGGGGACTAAAGAGGTAAACTAGAAGACTAGAAGGCAGAGAAGGAACTTGAATGTCGATGGTTCATCACCCTGGAAGAGAGAGCTGATCCCAGTAGCAGCAATTTGTCCCAATTAGTAGGGTTTCCCCCTCCATGTTATCAGAATCAATTATCTCTGAAACACCAGGCAGCTGATGTCACCTCCTCTGAGCCTTGTGGGTCTCTCTTTTATGCCTTTACATTTTATTAATTCCAACCCCACCCCTCCTTTTCCCCCCAGTAAGGAATGGTAACTGCTTCCTCAAGTAACAACTTCTTATGGCTTTTTAGGTTCACAAATACCTGATTAATATGGATTTACAGTATATCCCCCAGTTAGGATAATCAGTGCGGTTTCTGGTTCCTAATGGTACTCTGACAAATACTCATCAAGCGACATAGTTCAAAATATGACCTCCATGCTGATGATTTCCAGACCTTTCTTCTAAACTCCACACTTTTACCAAATCAAATGGCACAAAATTTGCATTTTTTGCAGTATTACATGATTGGATATCAGCAATTACATATGGTTCAACACTAATATAAAACAAGGCACTTTAAATCTGACCATTCCATAGCAGAATTCCTCCCCATCAATTATTTTTTCCTCCCCATCTCAGTTTGATGGTGTGTTTACACCTTTTGATTGCTCAGGCCAAAAACCTTGATGTCTTCCTCACCTCTTCTGACTACACCTGAAATTCAATTTGTGAACAAATACACACTGGCCTTGTTTTCAAAATATATGCCAAACCTGGTCATTTATCACTGTCCTCACCACTGACCTAGACTGAATCAGTATCAACTCTCATCCAGTTTATTGGGAAAGCCTCCTGACTACTCTTCCTCTATCTACACTTACAGCTATTCTCATCCAAGAAGACGGATGCTCCTTTTACATCAATCCCACTCCTCTGCTCAAAACCTTCCTTTGGCTTTGATTTTACATAGAGTAAAAATTCCACCACCAGTTATCTCTTAGGTATGACTTGGACATGCCAGGCACTCTCCTACTTTAAGGCCATTATGCTAGAACTAGAGGCCCAGTGCATGGATTCATGCACCAGTGGGGTCCCTCGGCCTGGCCTGCGGGCGGGCTGAAACAAAACCGGCTCTCTGACATCCCCCGAGGGGTCCCAGATTGTGATAGGGCAGTTCTTAGGTGATGGACCTCGGAATTGGGCTCCCTTCTCTCTGGTTCTGGGTGAGTCACCTGAGAACTGCAGCTGCCAAGTCACTGCAGCTCAGCAGCTCCTGCATTGAGCGTCTGCCCCCTGGTGGTCATTGCGCATCATAGCTACTGGTAGGATGGTCTAACAGTCAGATGGTCACTTAGGCTTTTATATATATAAATTAGTGGAATGTTCATCCTCCAGAGATCTGCCTGGATAATTTTCTCACTTCTTTCAAGACTTTGGAAATATCACCTTCTCAATGGGGCCTACCCTAACCACTCCAAAAAAAAAAATTGCAACCACCCACACTCCCATTTACCTTGCTTTGTATTTTGGTTTGTTTGCTTGTTTAGTTTTCTTCTCACAACTAATACATTGGCCAGAAAATGGCACATGTGACTTCCTATCACAGTGGTGAGAACTTAGCCATATGAGCACACCTAATTGCAAGGGCACCAGGGAAATATAGTCTAGCTCAGCCGTGGGCAAACTACGGCCCGCGGGCCAGATCCAGCCCGTTTGAAATGAACATGGCAGGGACTCATCCCATTTTTTTTTTCTTTTTTTGAGTAGTTTTTGTACTACTCTCTTGCAACTATGCAAGGAATCACCCACACGCTGCACATTGCAGTGAGGAAAGTGAGTGGAACCTGGTTCCTTGCTAACATGGTGGTGCTCCGGAATTAACCCTGAAAACATCCCACCCCTGGGCTTCCTGTTTGTGGAATAGCATGTATTACTTTTTGTTGGCTTCTCTCTTACTTGAAACCAAAGGCATCCTAATGTTAAACCATCTTGTATTCCACAACACACCCTATCTGATCCTGGAATGATTATATCATTTATCCTTATAATCCTATAAAATGGTATATGTATTTCCTTTTTTTACCTAAGTATTTGAGACAATAGAACTTTTAATTTCAGAATTTTCTCCATGAGGATTTCTGAGGGTTTATTGCTAGATGCCAGCCACACTTCTTTTGTTGCTATTGTAAATGAAATATTTTTTTACTTTAGTTACACTTTTAATTTAGCTATGTAACTAAACAGCATGTAAGTATTCTACATATGTGTATTGATCTTGTATCCATAAACCTTTTAAGCAAGTCTATGCATTATATTACTTTGGTGATTTATTCTCTAATGTCATGCAGATGTTCATAATATCACAAAAAAACATTTTTACCTCTTTCCAGCCAATTCTTACATTTCATTTCAAGTTGTTTCATTTCATTTCAGATATTTGCTGAAGATAATGAAGATATACGTTAAGATAGTTAATACAAGTGAAAATAGCTGGCTGGCATCCTAGATTAGTTCTTGAATGTTAAAGAATACATTTTAAGATATTTAGGGGTTTGGAGGATTTCTTTGATCATTTTAATTTCCTTTCCCTTTCTCACCCCCCCCCCCCTGGTGATTTATTCTCTAATGTCATGCAGATGTTCATAAGATCACAAAAAAATAACATTTTTACCTCTTTCCAGCAAATTCTTACATTTCATTTCAAGTTGTTTCATTTCATTTCAGATATTTGCTGAAGATAATGAAGATATACGTTAAGATAGTTAATACAAGTGAAAATAGCTGGCTGGCATCCTAGATTAGTTCCTGAATGTTAAAGAATACATTTTAAGATATTTAGGGATTTGGAGGATTGCTTTGATCATTTTAATTTCCTTTCCCTTTCTCACCCCTAGGATATATATTTTTTTTTAATTCTCACCCTAGGATATTTTTCCACTGATTTTTAAGGAGAGTGGAAAAGAGAGGGAAAGACAGAGAGAAACATCAATGTGAGAGAAACACATTGATTGTTTGCCTCCTGCACATGCTCAGGGCCCGGCCTGGGGAAAAGCCTGCAACCAAGGTACTTGCCGTTAACCAGAATCAAACCCAGGACCCTTCGGTCCACAGGCCGAAGCTCTACCTACTGAGCCAAACCGGCTAGGGCCCCTTTCTCTCTTTTTAAAGTGGTTTCATATTTGTTGCTTTTACTCGGGACTGAATAATGACATTTCATTAATTTTCTTTGCTATAACTATTAAATTGATTTTCTATTTTCCTTTTTATGGGTCAACACTATAAGATGGACCCAAACTATTATTCCAGATCCACCTTACTAAGAGAAAATTGATTTTGTTTGGGTATAAGGAGGTTATGCAGTTCATGAGTTGTATGGTTCCCCAGCTCCTAGGATGAATTTTAATTAGTTTTAAACAAAGTATAGTATTTCTGTTTTCTCTCTCAGTGGTTGGTTTAGACCCTCATGAAAAACATGACTCTGGCCAATGACACATAAAGTATATTCTGCTTGGGGGACTGGCCAAAGAACATGGCAGGGACTTATCCCATTTTTTTTCTTTTTTTGAGTAGTTTTTGTACTACTCTCTTGCAACTATGCAAGGAATCATCCACACGCTGCACATTGCAGTGAGGAAAGTGAGTGGAACCTGGTTCCTTGCTAACATGGTGGTGCTCCGGAATTAACCCTGAAAACATCCCACCCCTGGGCTTCCTGTTTGTGAAATAGCATGTATTACTTTTTGTTGGCTTCTCTCTTACTTGAAACCAAAGACATCCTAATGTTAAACCAATCTTGTATTCCACAACACACCCTACCTGATCCTGGTATGTTATATCTATATATATATAAAAGCCTAAGAGACCAGCAGGTAGCTATGATGCTCACTGACCACGAGGGGGCAGATGCTCAACACAGGAGCTGCTGAGCTGCTGTGACTTGCAGCTGTGGTTCTCAGGTGACTCACCCAGAACCAGAGAGAAGGGAGCCCAATTCCAAGGTCCATCACCTAAGAACTGCCCTATCACAATCCGGGACCCCTCGGGGGATGTCAGAGAGCCGGTTTTGGCCTGATCCCTGCAGGCCAGGCCGAGGGATCTCACTGGTGCATGAATCCGTGCACCAGGCCTCTAGTTTTTTATATCATCCAAGATTCAAACTGGTCAAATTTTCCATAGAAATTTGTATCCATATTCAGAGTGAGATTGCTCTATAATTTCTCTTTTTATACTGCCAATGTTCAAAGTCATAATAGCATCATAAAATGAGATGGAAAAGTCTCCTGCTTGTTTTATTTTTTTGACATGTGTATCAAACTGGAATTGCTTATTCCTTGACTGTTGGCTGTAACTCGGCTCACTGTCCAGGGCTAATTTTTATGGCAGTTTGTGTGTATATTTGTGTGTGTGCTTTTTGCAGGAGGAGAAGTGTTTTAACTAATTTGATTTTTTAAAATATATTTTTATTGATTTTAGAGGGGAAGGAGAGGGAGAGAGAGACAGAGACATCAATGCTGAGAGAATCATTGATTGGCTGCCTCCTCCATGCCACCCACTAGGGATCGAGCCTGCAACTCAGGTAGAATCATTGATTGGCTGCCTCCTGCATGCCACCCACTAGGGACGGAGCCTGCAACTCAGGCATATGCCCTAACTGGGAATCAAACCTTGACCTCCTGCTTCATAGGTTGATGCACAACCACTGAGCCACAGCAGCCAGGCTATATTTTGACTTAGATTCTCAGGTAATTATTTTTTAAATATGCTTTTCTACTACATATAGCCTATTAATTTCTGCCTACATAGCAATTTGGTTGTATCCAGTTCAATTTGATATGTGTTTATATTAACATTCACTTCTAAATATTTTCCAGCTTCTACTATGATACCTAATTTGACCAATAAGTCATTTAGGAATTCGATTTGTTGTTGTTAATATTGGAGTAAGCCAGCAACTGGCAGTCAGGATTTGGTCCCAGGTTTTCTGGCCCACAGTCTGTGTCCCTAACCATTAGACACACTTCCTTTCCACCATCCTGGCTTTGCCTTTCCTCATCTACAGAACATTGGATTATCCATTTCTTCCCTTGAGATGAAATTTGCACATATTTTTTGGTTGTAATCTATCCAGCATTTCCATATGTGTGCAGTGGAGATCAGTTCCTGTTAAGTCAGCCACTGTGTGGCAGAAACTAGAACTTACCCCAACTTATATTTCAAATGCTAATTTTTCTATTACTAGCAGAACTTATTATAATTCTAGATAATCAAATATTGTTTAAAAACCTTTTAATGCTCTTGTCTTGCGATAAACTGGATGAAGTCAGTGGAAAACGTGAAAATAATTTTTCTGAAATTTTATTTTTATTTGGTTCCCTTGGAATCTAGGAATCTAGGTGAGTTTTTTGTAGGCTGATGTTTATATCCACTTAACCTAATGTGGTTCTATGACATTGATACAATATAATAAGAAAGATGGCCTCGTTAAGTGTGGGTAGGCCCAAAGTCAAGTTTACAAGTAAAATAGAATAGACTGGATCTACTAGCTTTTAAAATGCATTCATAAAATTGATTTCAGATGAACATTCTTTTCTTCCAGGAAATTAAAAACACATCCTCAGGCCATTTTGCTTCCCTTCAGAATTTCTCTGTTAAGCCCTAACCGGTTTGGCTAAGTGGATAGAGCATTGGCCTATGGACTCAGGGGTCCCAGGTTCGATTCCAGTCAAGGGCATGTACCTTGGTTGCGGGCACATCCCCAATAGGGGGTGTGCAGGAGGGAGCTGATCGATGTTTCTCCCTCATCGATGTTTCTAACTCTCTATCCCTCTCCCTTCCTCTCTGTAAGAAATCAATAA
>NW_005370872.1:1232230-1239930 GCF_000412655.1 Myotis brandtii | reverse complement strand
TATATATAATTTCTCTGTTAAGCAGGCACTGCAAGGACTTGTCTTTCCTACTTTATTTCTAGGAAATGCGAAGCTCAGTATCTAAGGTCCGTTCCCTGATGAAGAACCCAGGGTACTATTTAAATACAGCTGATTGTAAGGAAATATCACTCCAATACTGGGTTTTCTTTATGAAACAAGATCTTTTTCAGAAATACACGTGTAAAGAAACACCATATTTTTGGAGTAAAATTTGAGCCTCCTTTGGGTTTTATTCCTTTTTTCAAATACAGTGTAGATTTAGAGCAGGGGTAGGAAAATGTCACATTCTTTCATCTCAGTCTGTACCATATCTTTACATAAGTAGTTTTAAATGACATCGGTGGGAGCCACACAGACAGAATATAGAATACTGGGTATATATTTTTTCTCTTAAATATTTTTTTTTCTTTCATTGTCACTGTGAGGATGATATCTTCTTTAGCTACAAAGCTGAACAATTACATAGTCTTAGAGAAAGTAAAATAATGACTTAAGGTAATTTTTAATATAGTAGAACCTCATTTATTTGACCTACAAAATAATTATAAAACTGATGAATGGACAGTGCTTAACATAATGTTTCTTTTGCCTTATGGATCAGGAATAATTTCACTGAGTGACTTTAAGAGTCAAACTATATATGGGATAATATCTAAAATCTGTAGGAAGGCACATTGCTTTCAAATATTTAATATATACATAATCAATACTCTGGTTGTAAATAAGTCTATTCAAAATGTACTCCTTTAGAACTATGGTGACTTAGATTTAATTGAATGGCTATATCTAAAAACAAGTAATTGGGAATGTGCTGAACTCTATCATTCTTCAGATGCCTATGAATTTAAACTGGCCATAAGTCAGTTATATTCTATTACATTAATACAATATAAACTCACAAGCTTATATTATATTAATTGACATTGCTATATGCCTGCTGTTCAATTTCTTTAAGAAATGGTTATTTACTAACTTCTTGTTATAACTTAAAAACTCATTGTGGAGAAGCTGAAGAAAGCTTGGGTCTTCACCCATGATCTTTCTCCAGGCTCTCTCACTCTCTGCACAGAATTCAGAATCAATACCTAGTTCCATCTAGTCAAGCCAGTGAAATAGAAAACGTCATTTCTGCCTTCCTGCCTCAGAAATGCTCTAAATGCGCTGTAAAAAAATGAGTCATCACCTTCTCCATTAGTTTAAGGATCTGTCCATGAAAAAAAAAATTATATGTATATTACTAAAAGCTTTACATTCATTTGTATTTTAATTACCTTTGAAATGTGTAAATACTCTCAAAAAACAATATCTGAGTGCTTTGCTCAATGTGTATGTGTCTGTTAAGTCTCAAATAACTTATTTTTGTCAGGGATCTTTGGATTTTCAGAAGAATCTCACATAAAGAACAGTTTTTAAATATGAACCATTTGCAACCTTTGCAAGAAATTTTACAAACCACAGATATACTGGGAGTTGGGGGTGAGGTTTTATGATATAAGAAAATATCAGAGCTTCTCATGCTAGTAGAGTATTTGGACACATGGCTCATGCCAGGTGGTGCACAATAAATGAAACAAGACTGTTGACAAGAGAAAGATTATTGTACCAAGTGGAACTGCTGTACCTCAACATGGTAGATTTAGTCTGCACTATTAGTAATGTCTGTATTTCAGTCACAGTGAATCGTATGTTTGTATCTTCAACCAATCTTTCAAGGATTACAAAAGAAACAGTTAGTGGGTATGTTAATTGATCTGCTTTTGACTCACTGGGAACCTATTTATAAGACAATTGAAAGAAAAACCTCAGTCCCTGACATCAAAGAGTATCAATATGGCACTTTGTGTTCTAATCCTTTGCATGACTGTTTTCTTTGTGTTAAATGTTTAAAATGAAGTAATTGCACTTTTAGCTTAATAAATCTCTCCCCTTTTGAAATATCCTTCTCCATCTCCTCTTTGCTAATGGATTTATATTCTCATAACTAAGGAAGAAACTCATGATACTTGTGTGTGCACTCTACATGGCCCTGCAAAAGTGGAAAAAACTCAACTTAACATACTCATCTGGCCAAAGTAAGGGCTAGAAAATGTATATTCCAGTGCATGGATGGGGTTAATTTCATGTGACATTCATAGCATGACAATAGTCATGGGCAGATTAAGTTATATAACTGTGGGAATTTGGGAAGAAAACCCTGGTTTTTGTATTATATATCATAACACAGAAAATCAGTATATTTTCTATTTATCCATGGAAGAAACATGAGTGTCGGCCTGCATTATCCCATGAACTACTGTTCTCGCCAGACATGGTAGTGGAGGGTAGGACTATTTGCTTTAGTAAGCAAGTCACCCTTGCACTGCCACAACAATGAATCAGTCTTTATTGAAACTTGCTTAATTTCCATCTCCAGCAATACATGGGTTTGGAAGCTCTTGTTGTTTAAAACCATAAACATGACGAAGAAGATAGAGAAGAAATCATATAAAGCAACATAAGAGGTTAAGAGGCATTGAAGTGAGAGCCCTTTGGTAAGTAGGGTAAAAAATTGAGGGAGAAAGATAAGTCTGCCACCTGCTGTGTGCAGAGCCCTGAATGTTAAAGGAGAGAACAATTTGAGCAGCAGAGCTGGAGTTGAGCACAGACCTTAGAGGTGTGCGCCTTGCCATTTTCTACGTGACCTTGGCTGAGTTGGCTAGCCTCTCTAATTTTTGTTTCCTAGATTTAAAATGGGGTAATACTTGTACCAGGGGCTCACCTACGCCTCAACATGCCAAGCACCCTCTGTCTTAAGGCTACTGGGCCTCCAGAGAGCTTCATGCCTCACCCCCATATTTTCTTCAATCCTGCCCAAATGTCACCCACCTTGGCTAAAATGACACCTATCCCTCTGTTTCCCATTTTCTGAATTATTTTTAACTATAGCATTATACATTTATTTTGGTTGCCTGCTTCCTCCACTAGAACAGAATATCCAAATAGACATGGACATGATGTATTCACTGTGGGAGTCTGGGAAATATTTGCAGAATAAATGAATGAAAGGCTAATGGGTGGATGGATGGATGAATGAATGAATGATTGGAGTGTTATGGAAGAGGGAAGAGTAACTTCATTCAAGCCAAGAGAAGTCAAACCAAACAGGCCATGTAGACTGGGTTAAGAAAGTTGCCTTTCCTCCTCCCAAAAAGGAGGTATGACAATCTCCGAGGGTTGTAAAGATTGAGTGACAGAGTCTGGAAAGCAATTCAGCCAAGAATCAATAACATCTTTACTCCATTAATATCAATTACCATCATATTATTAATGAATGGCTCAATTAATCTGTTACCGAATTTGGATCACCATTCAGGTTTTATGGAGGATGCCACTTCCCTTTCCGGAACCTTAGTGTTTTCATAAGAAAATGGAGTGTGGAACACTCAGGTCAGTTGCCACTAAGAACTGTTGCTTATACCCAACCTTCTAGACCAGTTCCCTGGAATGATGGTTTTATAAAATCTGACTTCCAGGGAACCTAAAACCTCAGATGCTATGGTCAGTTAAAAGAAGAAGGATTTTGCAGACATGAACAGATTGTCACTTTATTCTCTCTCACTGAATAAGAAAGGGACTCTGGTAGATTGAATATCTGTACTGGCTTCCAAGCATGGCTCATTTACTAAGTGTCAGCACTGTGTCAAGCATTTATAAATAGTATTGGAACGATCAACATAATCCTCACAAAAGCCTTATGAGATAAGCACTATTTTTATCCCCGTGTTATAGGGGAGGAAACTGAAGGCCAGAGAGTCTCAATGAAACAATTTGCCCACAGTGCCAGTTAGCCACAGGAAGTGGCAGAGGCAGATTAAGAAGTCAGTCTGGTGGGTTCTAGAGCTAGCACTGGTGATCCCTGTTACCCTGATCTCTTCTCTGAGGAAAGTGAGAATCACAGAAGTTAAGCAAATTGTCAAAGTCACACAGCTGTGAAGATTTCCAGTCTGGAATTAAGCCCAAGTATGCAACACCCAAGCTCATGTTGTCAAATTGCCTCCTGACTATTCTTTGTTCTTTATTAATCTTCAATAATTTAGATGTATTGGAAGCTCCCTCCCCTCCCCACACACACACTTTAATAAAAGTCAGGATGTATTGCCTTCCAGAATTATATAAGGTGAGACTCAGACATTCCCTTGAATCAGAAGGGTTATGGAACAAAAACTTTTGGTTTATATAATCTAGCAAGATTTCAAGTTTTCATTCTCTCTCACATGATATAACGCACAGGCATTTGCAAGTAACCATGCAGCTTATACACACCCATTATCGGTTCTTCCTAAAGTGGCTTTTCTGCCTTGAAAGTAATCCTTGCAGTTAATCCTCAGCACTGCTCCCCAAAGCATGAGAAAGAGAGGGAAATGTCAATGTTGGGTGACAGAAACGATTAACTGGAGTAGTTCTTTTACTTCTGGAATGAGAAAATTCAAACCTTAGAGAGACTTTCTCAAATGAGCTATATGATAATAGCATTTCTGACTTTTAAGGATCTTGGACAAGATGTTCATTTGGAACTTAGCTAATAAAAAGAGAAACATAGCAAAGATCCAGTTCCTTCAAGAAATTACTTAATGGGAGAATTGGCTCAAAAACATGATAAGTGTGGTTCTCTCTTTTCAAGCCAACAGACATGGCTTATAATGTTAGTATCAGCTTCCCAAACACATGTGTTTCAGCTTGCTTTACCAGGCCCCATCTGGTCTTTATTGCTATAAGGTATATCCAGTTGCTACTGTTTAAGCATCCTGTAGTCATGAGAAGAAAAAAAATTATAAACCCAACCAGAAATCATTCTGGTCAATTTTTTTAGATGATACATTACATCTCCCTTTGATAGAACTTTCTAGGTTCCCATTAAGAGTTATTAAGCCATTATCAAACCAAGGCAACGCCTCAGAACATTTCCCGGCCATACGCTAACAATTAAGAATGAATCTTCTCATTGCAAGCAATTGCCATTACCTCATCCTTGTCCAAGTAGAATTTTCCCTCCTCCTTTGATGAGAGTAGTGCCAAGTATCTTAGTCCAGCAGATACCATTGCCTTTTCACTCTGACAATCAAGAGAACTCTCTACTAAACACAAAACTTTGATATATGTAGCCACCACTAGACCTCAAAGCCAAGATGCCATATTATATATTGAGCTAGAGAGAATCTCTCATCAAGAGTTGTTAACCTCTCCATGTCTCAGTTATTCCCAGGACATTCCTGAATACTGTGGGAGGCTCATGGCAGCTGACAGGAAGAAAGCATGGAGGCATTCTTTATGCACATAAGGGCATGTTTTACTTTCCTGCAAAAAGGATCTTTCCACACTCTGAGAAAGAGAAATGTAAGCAAGGGAGCTGAGATTTTAATTTTTCTTTTTGAAAAAATCTGGAATTTGGTGCTGTCTTTTAAGAAATATTCCATCAGCTCTAATTACTGTTGGAAATGATTCTATTGGAACTAGTTGGTAATTCAATACAGCATTCCTCTCCAGACCACCAGTTCAGAATTGGCTTCATGAGAAAGAATGAGTTATTATCTATGGCGTCTACCTGCCAGAATGAGATAGGCTAGGGGAATTGACCAGTCTCCACATAGGGGTGCAGGGCCATGTGAGTCAAATGTCATTAGTATCAAGGCTTTATACTCATCCTCGCCCCACTACCTCCCACTGCCCTCAGCAGCGCCAAAGCCAAGAAATGGTTGAGATAAAAACTAAATCATTATTTTTTGTTCCATGTGTGGTCCTATCTGTTAGAGATATCCAAGAAAATAATCATTAACAGTTATATGTAAATCCCAAGAATTTACTTCTGCCAAGCCCGTGTGTTGGTATATCTAAGGTCAGATGTTTAAACCTCTGGCTCTCCACCCACATACATATCAATCAAAATGAAAACAGACAAAACTATATAGGAAATAAAATTCTGGTGGACAGCTGGTTAACTCTGCCACATAGCTAGCTAATTGCCTAGATTTGTTGTTCACTATTTGTTTCCCTTACTAAAATGCAGTCTCCATGAGGATGAGAGATTTTGTAAAGTTTGTTTATTGATTTATCCCATGAACCTGGATTAGTATAGTCAACAGAGTCATGACTGATCTAGAGCAGTCACTCAAAAATATTTGTGTAATAAATGAATCAGTATCAGCTGTTGTGTGGGATAGAAAAGAAGAAGAAAGGATAATCCATAAACTTGGAGCATTTGTTCTTTTTCTGAGGAACAAAACATTCTTATTAATATACAAGTAAAAAGATGAAGCACATAAATTGACAAGTGGTAATTGGGCATACTGTGTACATAAGTGTTGAGAGAATTCTTAGCCAATGGAAAGGTCCAGCTTTGGTTGAGGTCAGAAAAGGGGTATTGGATTTGGTTTAGATTAGTCAAAATCTATAAATGCCATCCTGTGGCTTTCAAATTGCTCCTAGGAACTCCAGGACTCTTAAGAGCTATTTTATAAGTTCTTAAAGTAACAAAATATTTCTATAAAATTAATTTTAAAACTTCTCTTTTTAGTAATTGTTATGCAAGGAACAGTGTTAAATGATTATATCATTTATCCTTATAATCCTATAAAATGGTATATGTATTTCCTTTTTTTACCTAAGTATTTGAGACAATAGAACTTTTAATTTCAGAATTTTCTCCATGAGGATTTCTGAGGGTTTATTGCTAGATGCCAGCCACACTTCTTTTGTTGCTATTGTAAATGAAATATTTTTTTACTTTAGTTACACTTTTAATTTAGCTATGTAACTAAACAGCATGTATGTGTATTGATCTTGTATCCATAAACCTTTTAAGCAAGTCTATGCATTATATTACTTTGGTGATTTATTCTCTAATGTCATGCAGATGTTCATAAGATCACAAAAAAATAACATTTTTACCTCTTTCCAGCAAATTCTTACATTTCATTTCAAGTTGTTTCATTTCATTTCAGATATTTGCTGAAGATAATGAAGATATACGTTAAGATAGTTAATACAAGTGAAAATAGCTGGCTGGCATCCTAGATTAGTTCCTGAATGTTAAAGAATACATTTTAAGATATTTAGGGATTTGGAGGATTGCTTTGATCATTTTAATTTCCTTTCCCTTTCTCACCCCTAGGATATATATTTTTTTTTAATTCTCACCCTAGGATATTTTTCCACTGATTTTTAAGGAGAGTGGAAAAGAGAGGGAAAGACAGAGAGAAACATCAATGTGAGAGAAACACATTGATTGGTTGCCTCCTGCACATGCTCAGGTCCTGGCCTGGGGAAAAGCCTGCAACCAAGGTACTTGCCCTTAACCAGAATCAAACCCAGGACCCTTCGGTCCACAGGCCGAAGCTCTACCTACTGAGCCAAACCGGCTAGGGCCCCTTTCTCTCTTTTTAAAGTGGTTTCATATTTGTTGCTTTTACTCGGGACTGAATAATGACATTTCATTAATTTTCTTTGCTATAACTATTAAATTGATTTTCTATTTTCCTTTTTATGGGTCAACACTATAAGATGGACCCAAACTATTATTCCAGATCCACCTTACTAAGAGAAAATTGATTTTGTTTGGGTATAAGGAGGTTATGCAGTTCATGAGTTGTATGGTTCCCCAGCTCCTAGGATGAATTTTAATTAGTTTTAAACAAAGTATAGTA
>NW_005370872.1:1126619-1229618 GCF_000412655.1 Myotis brandtii | reverse complement strand
GAGGCAGCTGATGGATGTTTCTCTCTCATCGATGTTTCTAACTCTCTATCCCTCTCCCTTCCTCTCTGTAAGAAATCAATAATATATATATATAATTTCTCTGTTAAGCAGGCACTGCAAGGACTTGTCTTTCCTACTTTATTTCTAGGAAATGCGAAGCTCAGTATCTAAGGTCCGTTCCCTGATGAAGAACCCAGGGTACTATTTAAATACAGCTGATTGTAAGGAAATATCACTCCAATACTGGGTTTTCTTTATGAAACAAGATCTTTTTCAGAAATACACGTGTAAAGAAACACCATATTTTTGGAGTAAAATTTGAGCCTCCTTTGGGTTTTATTCCTTTTTTCAAATACAGTGTAGATTTAGAGCAGGGGTAGGAAAATGTCACATTCTTTCATCTCAGTCTGTACCATATCTTTACATAAGTAGTTTTAAATGACATCGGTGGGAGCCACACAGACAGAATATAGAATACTGGGTATATATTTTTTCTCTTAAATATTTTTTTTTCTTTCATTGTCACTGTGAGGATGATATCTTCTTTAGCTACAAAGCTGAACAATTACATAGTCTTAGAGAAAGTAAAATAATGACTTAAGGTAATTTTTAATATAGTAGAACCTCATTTATTTGACCTACAAAATAATTATAAAACTGATGAATGGACAGTGCTTAACATAATGTTTCTTTTGCCTTATGGATCAGGAATAATTTCACTGAGTGACTTTAAGAGTCAAACTATATATGGGATAATATCTAAAATCTGTAGGAAGGCACATTGCTTTCAAATATTTAATATATACATAATCAATACTCTGGTTGTAAATAAGTCTATTCAAAATGTACTCCTTTAGAACTATGGTGACTTAGATTTAATTGAATGGCTATATCTAAAACAAGTAATTGGGAATGTGCTGAACTCTATCATTCTTCAGATGCCTATGAATTTAAACTGGCCATAAGTCAGTTATATTCTATTACATTAATACAATATAAACTCACAAGCTTATATTATATTAATTGACATTGCTAGATGCCTGCTGTTCAATTTCTTTAAGAAATGGTTATTTACTAACTTCTTGTTATAACTTAAAAACTCATTGTGGAGAAGCTGAAGAAAGCTTGGGTCTTCACCCATGATCTTTCTCCAGGCTCTCTCACTCTCTGCACAGAATTCAGAATCAATACCTAGTTCCATCTAGTCAAGCCAGTGAAATAGAAAACGTCATTTCTGCCTTCCTGCCTCAGAAATGCTCTAAATGCGCTGTAAAAAAATGAGTCATCACCTTCTCCATTAGTTTAAGGATCTGTCCATGAAAAAAAAAATTATATGTATATTACTAAAAGCTTTACATTCATTTGTATTTTAATTACCTTTGAAATGTGTAAATACTCTCAAAAAACAATATCTGAGTGCTTTGCTCAATGTGTATGTGTCTGTTAAGTCTCAAATAACTTATTTTTGTCAGGGATCTTTGGATTTTCAGAAGAATCTCACATAAAGAACAGTTTTTAAATATGAACCATTTGCAACCTTTGCAAGAAATTTTACAAACCACAGATATACTGGGAGTTGGGGGTGAGGTTTTATGATATAAGAAAATATCAGAGCTTCTCATGCTAGTAGAGTATTTGGACACATGGCTCATGCCAGGTGGTGCACAATAAATGAAACAAGACTGTTGACAAGAGAAAGATTATTGTACCAAGTGGAACTGCTGTACCTCAACATGGTAGATTTAGTCTGCACTATTAGTAATGTCTGTATTTCAGTCACAGTGAATCGTATGTTTGTATCTTCAACCAATCTTTCAAGGATTACAAAAGAAACAGTTAGTGGGTATGTTAATTGATCTGCTTTTGACTCACTGGGAACCTATTTATAAGACAATTGAAAGAAAAACCTCAGTCCCTGACATCAAAGAGTATCAATATGGCACTTTGTGTTCTAATCCTTTGCATGACTGTTTTCTTTGTGTTAAATGTTTAAAATGAAGTAATTGCACTTTTAGCTTAATAAATCTCTCCCCTTTTGAAATATCCTTCTCCATCTCCTCTTTGCTAATGGATTTATATTCTCATAACTAAGGAAGAAACTCATGATACTTGTGTGTGCACTCTACATGGCCCTGCAAAAGTGGAAAAAACTCAACTTAACATACTCATCTGGCCAAAGTAAGGGCTAGAAAATGTATATTCCAGTGCATGGATGGGGTTAATTTCATGTGACATTCATAGCATGACAATAGTCATGGGCAGATTAAGTTATATAACTGTGGGAATTTGGGAAGAAAACCCTGGTGTATTATATATCATAACACAGAAAATCAGTATATTTTCTATTTATCCATGGAAGAAACATGAGTGTCGGCCTGCATTATCCCATGAACTACTGTTCTCGCCAGACATGGTAGTGGAGGGTAGAACTATTTGCTTTAGTAAGCAAGTCACCCTTGCACTGCCACAACAATGAATCAGTCTTTATTGAAACTTGCTTAATTTCCATCTCCAGCAATACATGGGTTTGGAAGCTCTTGTTGTTTAAAACCATAAACATGACGAAGAAGATAGAGAAGAAATCATATAAAGCAACATAAGAGGTTAAGAGGCATTGAAGTGAGAGCCCTTTGGTAAGTAGGGTAAAAAATTGAGGGAGAAAGATAAGTCTGCCACCTGTTGTGTGCAGAGCTCTGAATGTTAAAGCAGAGAACAATTTGAGCAGCAGAGCTGGAGTTGAGCACAGACCTTAGAGGTGTGCGCCTTGCCATTTTCTACGTGACCTTGGCTGAGTTGGCTAGCCTCTCTAATTTTTGTTTCCTAGATTTAAAATGGGGTAATACTTGTACCAGGGACTCACCTACGCCTCAACATGCCAAGCACCCTCTGTCTTAAGGCTACTGGGCCTCCAGAGAGCTTCATGCCTCACCCCCATATTTTCTTCAGTCCTGCCCAAATGTCACCCACCCTGGCTAAAATGACACATATCCCTCTGTTTCCCATTTTCTGAATTATTTTTAACTATAGCATTATACATTTATTTTGGTTGCCTGCTTCCTCCACTAGAACAGAATATCCAAATAGACACGGACATGATGTATTCACTGTGGGAGTCTGGGAAATATTTGCAGAATAAATGAATGAAAGGCTAATGGGTGGATGGATGGATGAATGAATGAATGATTGGAGTGTTATGGAAGAGGGAAGAGTAACTTCACTCAAGTCAAGAGAAGTCAAACCAAACAGGCCATGTAGACTGGGTTAAGAAAGTTGCCTTTCATCCTCCCAAAAAGGAGGTATGACAATCTCCGAGGGTTGTAAAGATTGAGTGACAGAGTCTGGAAAGCAATTCAGCCAAGAATCAATAACATCTTTACTCCATTAATATCAATTACCATCATATTATTAATGAATGGCTCAATTAATCTGTTACCGAATTTGGATCACCATTCAGGTTTTATGGAGGATGCCACTTCCCTTTCTGGAACCTTAGTGTTTTTATAAGAAAATGGAGTGTGGAACACTCAGGTCGGTTGCCACTCAGAACTGTTGCTTATACCCAACCTTCTAGACCAGTTCCCTGGAATGATGGTTTTATAAAATCTGACTTCCAGGGAACCTAAAACCTCAGATGCTATGGTCAGTTAAAAGAAGAAGGCTTTTGCAGACATGAACAGATTGTCACTTTATTCTCTCTCACTGAATAAGAAAGGGACTCTGGTAGATTGAATATCTGTACTGGCTTCCAAGCATGGCTCATTTACTAAGTGTCAGCACTGTGTCAAGCATTTATAAATAGTATTGGAACGATCAACATAATCCTCACAAAAGCCTTATGAGATAAGCACTATTTTTATCCCCGTGTTATAGGGGAGGAAACTGAAGTCCAGAGAGTCTCAATGAAACAATTTGCCCACAGTGCCACAGTTAGCCACAGGAAGTGGCAGAGGCAGATTAAGAAGTCAGTCTGGTGGGTTCTAGAGCTAGCACTGGTGATCCCTGTTACCCTGATCTCTTCTCTGAGGAAAGTGAGAATCACAGAAGTTAAGCAAATTGTCAAAGTCACACAGCTGTGAAGATTTCCAGTCTGGAATTAAGCCCAAGTATGCAACACCCAAGCTCATGTTGTCAAATTGCCTCCTGACTATTCTTTGTTCTTTATTAATCTTCAATAATTTAGATGTATTGGAAGCTCCCTCCCCTCCCCACACACACACTTTAATAAAAGTCAGGATGTATTGCCTTCCAGAATTATATAAGGTGAGACTCAGACATTCCCTTGAATCAGAAGGGTTATGGAACAAAAACTTTTGGTTTATATAATCTAGCAAGATTTCAAGTTTTCATTCTCTCTCACATGATATAACGCACAGGCATTTGCAAGTAACCATGCAGCTTATACACACCCATTATCGGTTCTTCCTAAAGTGGCTTTTCTGCCTTGAAAGTAATCCTTGCAGTTAATCCTCAGCACTGCTCCCCAAAGCATGAGAAAGAGAGGGAAATGTCAATGTTGGGTGACAGAAACGATTAACTGGAGTAGTTCTTTTACTTCTGGAATGAGAAAATTCAAACCTTAGAGAGACTTTCTCAAATGAGCTATATGATAATAGCATTTCTGACTTTTAAGGATCTTGGACAAGATGTTCATTTGGAACTTAGCTAATAAAAAGAGAAACATAGCAAAGATCCAGTTCCTTCAAGAAATTACTTAATGGGAGAATTGGCTCAAAAACATGATAAGTGTGGTTCTCTCTTTTCAAGCCAACAGACATGGCTTATAATGTTAGTATCAGCTTCCCAAACACATGTGTTTCAGCTTGCTTTACCAGGCCCCATCTGGTCTTTATTGCTATAAGGTATATCCAGTTGCTACTGTTTAAGCATCCTGTAGTCATGAGAAGAAAAAAAATTATAAACCCAACCAGAAATCATTCTGGTCAATTTTTTTAGATGATACATTACATCTCCCTTTGATAGAACTTTCTAGGTTCCCATTAAGAGTTATTAAGCCATTATCAAACCAAGGCAACGCCTCAGAACATTTCCCGGCCATACGCTAACAATTAAGAATGAATCTTCTCATTGCAAGCAATTGCCATTACCTCATCCTTGTCCAAGTAGAATTTTCCCTCCTCCTTTGATGAGAGTAGTGCCAAGTATCTTAGTCCAGCAGATACCATTGCCTTTTCACTCTGACAATCAAGAGAACTCTCTACTAAACACAAAACTTTGATATATGTAGCCACCACTAGACCTCAAAGCCAAGATGCCATATTATATATTGAGCTAGAGAGAATCTCTCATCAAGAGTTGTTAACCTCTCCATGTCTCAGTTATTCCCAGGACATTCCTGAATACTGTGGGAGGCTCATGGCAGCTGACAGGAAGAAAGCATGGAGGCATTCTTTATGCACATAAGGGCATGTTTTACTTTCCTGCAAAAAGGATCTTTCCACACTCTGAGAAAGAGAAATGTAAGCAAGGGAGCTGAGATTTTAATTTTTCTTTTTGAAAAAATCTGGAATTTGGTGCTGTCTTTTAAGAAATATTCCATCAGCTCTAATTACTGTTGGAAATGATTCTATTGGAACTAGTTGGTAATTCAATACAGCATTCCTCTCCAGACCACCAGTTCAGAATTGGCTTCATGAGAAAGAATGAGTTATTATCTATGGCGTCTACCTGCCAGAATGAGATAGGCTAGGGGAATTGACCAGTCTCCACATAGGGGTGCAGGGCCATGTGAGTCAAATGTCATTAGTATCAAGGCTTTATACTCATCCTCGCCCCACTACCTCCCACTGCCCTCAGCAGCGCCAAAGCCAAGAAATGGTTGAGATAAAAACTAAATCATTATTTTTTGTTCCATGTGTGGTCCTATCTGTTAGAGATATCCAAGAAAATAATCATTAACAGTTATATGTAAATCCCAAGAATTTACTTCTGCCAAGCCCGTGTGTTGGTATATCTAAGGTCAGATGTTTAAACCTCTGGCTCTCCACCCACATACATATCAATCAAAATGAAAACAGACAAAACTATAAAACCAGTATAGGAAGTTTAACAAAATGCAAAACTAAAAACTTTTTAAAATATCTATTAAATGTTTTTCTAGTTTTTAGGAACTTCTGATTTGCTTATATCCCAAACATATGCATAGGCTGCATAATGGATATGACAACTAAAGATGAGAGACTCAGCATGTTGAAAAAGTTCTGAATATAAAACCCAGAAATCTGAGGTCAAGGTGTGACTCAGTCAGGAGCTAAGGAACTTGGGTAAGTGAATGACCTTCATGCTCTCTCTATTTTCCCACCCTTAAACTAGTGACAATACTTACTCCTTGAGAGGTAGGAAATATGATGTGACTTGCCATAAGGACACATCTTTGCTAATGATATAGTGCCATACAAATGTTAGGTCTTAATATGTTAGAATTTAGGTCCTTGCCCTGGTCGGATAGCTCAGTTGGTTAGAGTCTCAATACTCCAAGTTTGTAGATTCCATCCCAGTCAGGGGTCAGGGCACATAGGAGAAACAATCAATGAATACATAAATAAGTGTATCAGAAAATTGATGTTTCACTCTCTTACTTTCCCTATGTCTCTCTCTCTCTCAAATTAATAAGTAATTTTTTAAAATTAAGTCCTTTTTTGTATCTTATTTTGAAAAAATTTAAAAAGGATTATTTGTGTTTTCCAGTTTGTTTAAGCATAAAATCACAAACAATGGTTAGCCATTTTTTTCAGTACACTTTTGCTAGGGTCATCTTAACATATATTCTTAGTAATAATATTATTAATTAATGCATATTAATGTATACGCATTCTTATGATAAATACCATGTTTATCATAAGAGGTGACCATGTGTCAAGCAGTATTCTCAGTACACTAGTTATGAAAACTTATGTAACTTTCACCACAAACCAAAAAGGTAGATATTATTATATCTGTTTTTTGTTTTTTTTAATATGAGGAAATCGAGGTTCAGGGGTGAATCTAAGATTATATAGCTAGTAAATGGCAGAGTTTGGATTTAAAATGAAGCTACTTGCTTCAGAATATATATGAATTACTCAATTATATTGCCTTTTCATAAGTTCAAATTTTTAAAGAAAGAGTCTGGTTAGGGAGGCAAAGCTATTTCATGTTTTTGTTTTAATGTTTTTATTCATTCACTCAATCTTGCATTGTGTTAGGCATTAAGAATACACAGTCATGTTGCTCTCCCTAATGGGGGAGGCAGATGAGAAATATAAAAACAAATAAGCAAAAAAACAGAGGAGATCTGTGCTCCCAGGAAAATGAACCTAGATTATACAGTAGAGAATGCTTGTTTAGATGAGGAAGACTTCTTCAAGAAAATGATACTTGAACCAAGATTGGAATGTCAAGAACAAGTCCATCTGGTATTCCAGGCAGAGGGAACTGCAAGGGCAAAGACCCTGATTTGCGAATGAGTTGGGGTTTTTTTGGAATTTTCCCAACACAGGTAGAAGCAGGTGGCTGCTATAGATTGAATTTTTGTATCCTCCCACAATTCATCTGTTGAAAACTTAACTCCTAGTGTAATGGCACTTGGGGTGGAGCTTTGGGAGGTGAATAGGTCATAAGGGCCGAGTCCTCATGAATGGAATTGTGCCCTTTTAAAAGAGCCCCTAGAGAGCCTCCTCATTTCTTCTCCCCTTCTATCCTGTAAGGTTACAATGAGAAGACACTCTCAATGAGGAATCTGGTCCCCATCAGACACTGAATCTGCCTGAGCCTTAATCTTAGACTTCCCAATCTCCACAACTGTGAGAAACAAAATTCTGTAGTTTATAAGTCATCCAGTTTATGCAATTTGTTATAGCAATCTGAATGGACTAAAATAGGTGGTAAAGGAAGAAAATGGAGGAATACAAGCAAGAAGCATAATGTTCTTAAGGAACAAATGATGGTCCATATGACTGAGAGTAAGGATAAGAAGTGACTGCAAGCTCAGGTTGAGGCAGACAAAGCAGGGCCTTGAAAGCCAAGCTCAGCTCTGAAGAACAATTGACAGCGAACTAATGTTTTCAGCAGTTGCGTGACATAATCAGATATGTTTCACATGTTTTGAAAACTTACTTTGTCGGCCAAGCAGATAAACAAATGGAAATCATAAGAAGGAAAAAAAGAGAGAGTAGTCAAGAGACTTTTGCAAATAACACAGGCGAGAGATGGTTTCCTACTTTCCTTGACTAAGGTGGTGGTGATGAAAATAGTGAAATGTGGATGCATTTGAGATATATTTTGGATGTAAAATTGACAAGACTTGGCAGAAGTGAGAAGGAAGGAGGTATTAAGGATGTCTTCTAAGTTTCCAGTTTCTATTGCAAAATAAATATCTCATTCTAAGAGTGCAATAAGTTGAGTTGAAAAATGATGAGTTTTACTGTGGACCAATAAAATATTAAAATATTACATATTAGTAAAGAATAAAAACTTTACAAATCAAATATGAGTTAAATAAATATATATTGAATGGTTAAAATAGTTTCCATTTTTCTGACCATGAATCAGTATCCCTTACATACATGCACATATAAATTTAAACACTTGAAATGTTATAGATTGAATTTTGTGTCCCTCCCTTTCTCCCAAACTTCATATATTGAAGACTTGAAGCCTCAATTTGATGGCAATTTGAGATGAGGCCTTTGAGAGGTCATAAGAGGTCATAGATGAGGTCATGAGAGTGGGACCCTCATGATAGGATTAGTATCCTCATGAGGAGAGACCACAGAGACACCAGAGAGCACTAGAGTTCTCTCTCCTCTCTCTCTCTCCCTCCTCTCTCTCTCTTTCTCCCTCTCTCCACATAAAGAAGAGGTCACATGAGCACTGAAGCATAATGACAGATGCTTATAAGCCAAGAGAAGATACCTCAGAATAAACCTTATTTTTCTGGCCCCTTGATCTTGGACTTCTGGCTTCCAGAACCATAGTGTTTATTGTTTAAACTACCTAGTCCAGAGATGACGAACCTTTTGAGCTCGGCGTGTCAGCATTTTGAAAAACCCTAACTTAACTCTGGTGCCGTGTCACATATAGAAATTTTTTGATATTTGCAACCATAGTAAAACAAAGACTTATTTTTTTGATATTTATTGTATATATTTAAATGCCATTTAACAAAGAAAAATCAACCAAAAAAATGAGTTCGCGTGTCACTTCTGACACGTGTGTCATAGGTTCGCCATCACTGACTAGTCCTTACTATTTCATTATGGCAGCCCCCAGGGAATAAGACTCAAAGTTTACTGGTGAAGTGGAAATAATCAATTAACACAGTGGTTCTCAACCTTCCTAATGCCTCGACCCTTTAATACAGTTCCTCATGTTGTGGTGACCCCCAATTTCATTGTTACAAATTGAACATAATTAAAGCATAGTGATTAATCACAAAAACAATATGTAATTATATGTGTGTTTTCCAATGGTCTTAGGCGACCCCTGTGAAAGGGTCGTTCGACCCCCAAAGGGGTTGTGGCCCACAGGTTGAGAACCACTGAATTAACAAATTTTAGATTCAATTTCATTTGTTTAATTCCCAGATAATTTTATTAGTGATATCATATGAAAGTGATACCATGGAAGTACTTCTATATCCTCTGAACATGGCAATATTCAGGAAATTGCTACTACTCCAGGCCCATTGGCTCCTACTCTGGAAATGTCAGAACAGACATAGTGTATGAGATGGGAGAGAAGAAAGAGACAAATATTCACCCCAATCAATTAATCTCAGTTCATCCAGACAAATTTAAAGGTAGTTTAGTTGTAAAATACATTCCCATATGGATTACCTGTACTATACCAGCTGATTAGGCTAAGCATCTGCATCTTCCCAGTGCTGTTTGCTGGTTAGAGATGACTCAACGGAATGAGAAAATCTTTCTAATAGAAGACTGGTCAGCAAACTTTTTCTATAAAGGACCATATAGTAAATATCTTCAGCTTTGCAGGCCAAATAGTCTCTGTCACAACCACTCAGTTCTGTTGTTGCACAGTGAAAGCAGCCAAAGAAGTCAAGGAATGGGCGTGGTTGTGTTCTAATACAACTTTATTCGCAACCACAGGCAGGAGCCAGATCTCGCGCAAGAGCTATAGTTTGCCAACCTCTGTTATAGAACATTATTTTGATCACATATTATATTTTCAGATAATCCACAATTACTTTATACATAGCACACATACGTAGGCAAAAGCTGAAATCATAGAGGATTTGCAATCATTACAAGATATAAGGTATTTATATAAATATGTAGCTGCCTGTTAATATTATTCCCACAGTGCCATCACCATTCATCTGCTAAAATGTCCCCAGTCTGCCTTTGGGAAACTACTGCTTCCTATCCACGGATCCTGGTGTGGCTCCCAGAGTTTGCCTTCCAATAGTCTGTGAGTGGCCTATACTGAGAGAGAAGTATTCTATTCTACTAGTCAAACAAATTAGCTCAAAGATAAGACCAAGTTATAAAACCTTGATTACATATGCATGCTTGGAAAGATAACTTTGTTCTTCCTCTAAAATGAGAGGGAGACTACAAAGATGATATAACTTGGGACTTAAGAATTATCTTCCAAGGCTACAAGAATGAAGTCATCTGAAGTATCAGTGATTAAGATCAATGAAATAAAAGAACAGAAAGAACATCCAGCATTGCAATGATATAATCTGAGGCTCAGAATCAAGCCTTAAATTACAGAAGCAATAGTAAACTTCTCTTTTTAAAATCCATTAGAAAGTGATTTTTTAATGCTTGGAAGCAAAGGGGTTTACACAAATTAAATTTCTCTGTAGATATGACAAAATCCCAATGAAATCAGGTAATTTCAAAAAGTAAGATATGCCATTATCATAATTGGACCAATGGCTGACTTGATTAAGTAGAAAGTGAAGAGTCATTTGGGGGCATAGGCTTGTCAGAAAAATTACAGAATGCCAGGCTGCTAGGAAAAGTTTCACTGTGTTGTGACATCACATTTGCATTATAATTTTAAAAGTGCAGAAAACTTCACAGAGACGATGGATTATAGATAAATGGATCATTCCCTAGTGTAGTATAATTCTATGGACAGGCGAAGAATGGAGGCTTTTGCAGTATTAAGGAATACAAGCATGAAGAAACATAGGAGTGCAAATATACTTGAAGAATAAAGATGGTCCCCGGATATGAGAGACTTCAATATAGCCTGGTTTGACTTTATTGACATGATTAAAAGAAAGATGTTTTAATTGGTAGG
Source organism: Myotis brandtii (assembly GCF_000412655.1). Taxonomy (NCBI): domain Eukaryota; kingdom Metazoa; phylum Chordata; class Mammalia; order Chiroptera; family Vespertilionidae; genus Myotis; species Myotis brandtii. The sequence goes on along the minus strand of NW_005370872.1, from coordinate 1,218,344 downwards.
GGAAGATGATGAGCCCTAGAAGCAGAGTGAAAGTTGCAAAAGAAACAGTCAGCTTCCACTCAAGCGCAGCACTGAGAGAAGGGAGGTTTAACCTTGTGTTTTTCATGCCCTAGTCCTTTTGGCAGGCATTGCCAATATTGAGCTGATGATAAGGAATTATAGTCCAATGGACAGTGCAAAACCACCCTTATGATGAGATTGTAAAATGAGATGAAGCCCAAGGCCACTGTACATTAAGCCCATCTAATTAATTTCATCTAACCACACATATTTTTTTAGCTGATTTTAACTTACTAAAGATGAAACTGAGAGTCCTCATGACTTTCATTAAATTTAATTTTAATTCCTAGCTCTAGAGCCCTGGCCTCATTCCTCAGTTGGTTAAATCCTTGTCCTGATACCTAAGGTTGCAGATTTGATTCCTGGACAGGGCACATACAAGAATAAATAATTAGAACAAGAAATCTCCCTCTCTCAAATCAATCAATAATTTAAAAAATAAATCCTAGTTCTAGAAATAATCTCTCTCTCTCTCTGTCTATAACCCTTAGAGACCTAGCATTTCCCTGGACCTGACTAATGGTCACAGGGTCAGGACCTCTGGCAGGCTGAAGATAACATCTTGACCTAAGTTATGTTTCTCTTCCTGAGCCCTAAGATGGAATAACCCGCTGGCTACTTTCCCATGAGACCAGAAGAACATGGGAAAATAACTCAGAGCTGTCCTCAAGACCTGAGGAAAGGATTCATTACGCCTACCTCACCTCTGACCAATCAGCTCCCAGAGTGATCCTGAACCCCTAACTCATGGTGTCTTGTTATTTTGTCCTATGAAATCTGTCACCTACACACCATTGGGGAGTTCAGGCTTTGGAGCATTAGCTTCTAGCTCTCCTGGGTGGCACCATTTATGATAAAATAGCCAATATTCTCCACTGCAACTCTTGGTGTCTAGTATTTGGCTCTGCCAGTGCTAGGGGGACAAACTCTTTCTGTTCCTTAACAAGGAGACTTTACATTATGTCCTATAGGACTGTAAGAAGGAATTTAACAACAGAGAAATTTCTGATCAGTACAGTGTTTGAGTATTCAACTTCCAGTGATTTCTCATTATAAATTGATGAATTGAAATTCTGATTTTTATGAATTAAGAGAATGAGTTGGGCTAATGTAAGTCTGCCTCTGGAAAATGAAACTATTCTCAGTGAGCCCACAAAGTCAGGTTTCTGAGCCTCCGGATAGGAATAGGATCCAGACCCTGAAACGTGGTAAATCCTCTAAGCCAGAGTCCCTGGTCTTTCAAAGACACTGAAGAGGGAGCTTGCCTGGTCTATCAGATGGAAACTTCCCAACACAAACACACGTTGTTCTGTGTCTATTCCTATGTCTTGTGGATCTGCCCTCTGAGATCTTGGTTCCAGGCTTGTGTCATCCCGCCTTTGACTTGAAAAATAGCTTGTATTTGAATGGAGTCATTTTCTCATCCTATTTCCTGCCTGTGGAAATACAGGTGCCAAATACCTCTTTCATTTTGTACTGTCTCTGTCTGTTTTAGCCCACTGGAGAGGCAAGGAATTCCCAAGACTGGGGAAGTTTGCCTAAATGTTCCTTTTGTTTTCTGTAGTTCTTAATTATTCAATTATTTATTCCAAGTTTCCAAACTTGGTGTTTCCATTGAACACAAAGGACAAAAGCTACTACTGAGGTCACATGGTTCCCTCAAATTTAGAGCCACATTATGTCTGAGGAAGAAAGCTTGACCAGATTTTCAGTTTTTGACTTTTCCATTGAATAATTCTGATTAATGATTAGAGACTTCAAACACATAGAATTCACTCTTATGCCCACTTAGAGTTTCACATCGGTAACTATTTCTTCACTAGTTATCCTGCAGTCCAGTTCTCACTTCAGTCTTTATACTGAGAAGTAGATGATGATAACGGTGATCAGACCAAACCACTGGTGAAAAAGAATTTGACCACTGGAATCTGAAATTATATGCTGTTGGTGGATATTTATTTCTGTAATAACAATTCTAAAGCCCTTGTTTGCCATAATATTGGGGCTTTTTTCCCCCACAGAGCATTACATCTCTGAGATTACAACTGGGTTTTGTTTTATTCCAATGCCAAAACTAAAATGCTAGATAGATAAGTTAGTGAGTTTAAGCCCCATATAAACATAAGTATGCCAAAGGAGATGTATCCAAAAAAGCTATTATCCTCATAAATGTGTATAGTAGATCAAAAGCGTTCTTAGCAATAAACTAATTATAAATAATCTGTTCTCTTTTGGAGGGAAGGAAATGTTTTGTTTCTAACAGCATCAAACAGTCATCATGAATTTTATTAAGGAAATGGTTATTACTTCCACAAAGTACCAATCACTATTTTTAGAAAGCATGTACTCCCGTATGAACACCAATGTTTATTGCAGTAGGTTGATATGGAAAAGCAAAAGGCAATGGAAGAATGTGCTCATACCCATAGCTGCTATAAGGGCCGCACTATCTGAGTAGGTGGTGGTAGGCCTATGGTGGTAGGTCAGGCCATACAGATATCTATACTGGCTGGTGAGCAGCATCTCATTCCACGTCCTAGTATTCATAGCTGGTTTACGTGTACCGCAACCTCAACTCCATCTCCATTTTTGCTCTTACTAAAAATGAATGTTCTAATGATACAAATAAAATTTCTCACCTCAGAGGTAAAAATGACAGTTCAAGGTTGTCGATTAGTTATGGTTTCAGTAGAAATGAAAAATGCTTGTGAGCTTTTCACCAATTCAAAGCTATCTTGTCACCAATTCAAAGGTGCAGAAAAGAAATGACCAGTGACACCTTTTAAATTATTCTCAGGATACATATATGTTTTAGATGTGTCCTTAAATACATTTGATAAGGTATTCCAGAAATATCAATTTAAAAAGTGGCCAAGCCCACAATGTACCAAAGCTTCCAGCACATCACTTTTGAAGAGGAGGAAAAAGCCAATAGTATTTTACCCAGTCTCCACTTGGACAGTTTTGGTTGACAATAATTATTGCTTGAACTCCTCTGATTTTCTCTCCATTCACTCATTTATTCTATAAATATTTATTGAGTGGCTTTAATTTTTCAGACATTTTTCTAGGTATTTGGGATATAGTCAGTGATTAAAGCAGAGTTTGCTGCTCTCCTTGAATATTCACATTTGGATCAGAGTGAAATGAGAAAGTCATACACTAAACATAAATATAATAGATAAGTCATGTGATCATTGAGATGATAAGCGACGTGTAATAAAAGATGTTTGAAAATGCAGGGGCTGGCAGGTAATAGAAGTTTTAACATGGTATTCATGATAAACCTCATTGAGAAGGTAAAATTAGAACAAAGATGCCAAAGAGTCAGCAGTCAACTAAGTGCACGAGAAAAGATGTTCAACATTATAAGCCATCAGGGGAATGCAAATCAAAACCATATGCGATTCTCCTTCACACCTACTGGGCTATAATAAAAAAGACAGATAATAACAAGTGTTAGCAAGGATGGGGAGAAATTGGAATCCTCATTTATTGCTAGTGGAAAAATAAACTGCTGCAGATGCTTTGGAGAACAGTCTGGAAGTTCCTCAGAAGTTAAGTATAGGTGCCATATGCCCCATGAATTTCACTTGTAGAGAATTGGAAATTCAAGAGAAATAAAAACATATGTCTACACAAAATTGTGTATATGGATGTTTATAGCAGCATTATACATCATAGCCAATAAATGGAAAAAAACCAAATGTTCATCAGTCAATGAATGGATGAATAAAATGTGGTATATCAATACCATGGCATATTATTCAGTAATGAAAAGAAGTAGTGACACATACTGTAATATGGATGAACCTTGAAAACATTATGCTAAGTGAAAGAAACCAGTTACAAAGGACTACATATTAAATTATTCTACTTCTATGAAATGCCCATAAAGGGCAAGTCTATAAAGGTAGAAAGTAGAGTTGATAATTCCCTAGGGTTGGAGGTGGGGAAAAGTGGTTATAAAATTTCATTCATTGTAATTGTTGCACAACTTTGTGAATATATTAAAATCATTGAATGGTATACTTTAGATGGTGAATTGCATGGTATATGAATTATATAGCTCAATAAAGCTATTTTGTACATATATATGCATATACATAGGTATATATCTGCATATATGAGTGTGTATACATACACAAAATAATTGAGTAGGTGGATATTTGACAAGATGGGAAGAGTGCATTTTAGGTACACTAACAGCTACATCGAAGACCCAAGTTAGAGACAGAGAAGAGGGAGAGTGGCTAGCATAACTGGTGCAGAGAAAGTAGTGGGAAAATAGAAGAGGACAGAGAGGGGAAAGAGAGGGGGCAGAGGCCTGGTTTTAGTAAAGATTATGGTAAAGCAAGTGGGGAGCAGTGTCCATTTTTAGAAGAGGTATGGCATGGTCTAAATCATGCTTTTAAAGAATATCCTTGGTCTCCCAAGACCTTTCCCAAGGATAGAGAAAACTGTTGGGAGGTTATAAAATAATCCAGGTAAGAAGGTCAAACCAATAGGATTTGCTGATGGATTTTATATGAGGCATGAAAGAATAAGAAGAATCAAGGATGACTCCAAAATTTTTAGTCGGGGCAACTGGCAGGATGAGAGTACCACAACCATATAAGGAAGGACATGGAAGGAGCAGGTGTGAGTGGATGAAAACCAGGAATTAGTTTAGGGGATATTGAGTTCCCTAGACATCTGAGTACAGATAGGAAGTAGCCTGATGTTGAGTAAATTGAAGCCTTCCTGTATTTTTTCTTTTCAGAGTGATTGCAATGCCCAGAAAACATCGTTTAAAATATCTTTAATAATACTTACATTTCCTTAGGAGAAATAATCAACTTAGGTTGCACTCCTATTGCTAAACAAAAGCATTGGGGAAGTCCAAGTGATGGGAAACATTATCATAATAAGAACATCGGTACTAACAATAATAATCATGATGTTTATGCACATGTTCCATATATTTTTAAAGATGCAGAAGATAAATTCAGGTTGCACTCCTATTGCTAAACAAAAGCATTGGGGAATTCAAAGTGATGGGAAACATCATAATAAGAACATCGGTACTAACAATAATAACCATGATGTTTATGCACATGCTCTGCATATTTTTATGTAAAGATGTGGAAGATAAATTACTAATCTTGCTCAAAGGCATAAAACTAAATGAGTGGTCAAGCGATGATTTGAACACAAATCTGACTGTTGTCCAAAGCCCCCATTCTTATACAAAACAGCACTGAAATACAATTTGGGAGCCCTGAGTCACAGGCCAGATACCTCTATCACTCATTTGAGAGGCCTTGGCCAAAGGGACATTTTAGGAATTATAGTCTAAACACTCTGTAATGATTATAAAAATACCTAGTTTATTGATTTTTCTGGAGACTATGTACATTCAAATATAAGGAAGTGCTCTGAATTGCTTTTAGCACTACAAATGTCCAAACTGCAGTCACTGAACTCATCGACCTAAACAGCATTGCCCTTGGTGATGCCAATAGCAAAATACTTCTGTGAGGAAATATCTGCACGTGCTGCCACAAGGACTATGTTGTAAAGAGAACCTTCAGAACAGCCAGATCCTTTTGCTTTATTGGACAGAAGAGGGAATTTTTTTATAGTGAACGATGATGAAAAAGAAATGGACATAAACCGGGGCAAAGTTTAGGGGAAAGGGAAAGCTTAGCAGAAAGACAGATGAAAACTGGCTGGTTAAAGCATGACATTAAATCTGAAGTAGTAACGCATAACAATTATTGCTCTCCAAAGCATATGTGATAGTTTAAAATATTATTTAAATAATGATTTAGAAATGTTGCTTTTTAAAAAGATATTGTTGCTGCCCTGGCTAGGTAGCTAAATTGATTGGAGCATTGTTCCTATATGCCAAGGCTGTTGGTTCGATCTCCAGTCAGGGCATATACAAGAGTCAATCAATGAATGCAAAATAAGTGGAGCAACAAATCACTCTCTCTCTCTCTCTCTCATTCTTACTCCTGCTCTCAAATAAATTAAAAATTAAATAAAAGCTGTCGGTGCTTATCTAGTTATTAGGGGCCTAAATTCATGCACGGGGAATGGGGGGAGGTCCCTCAGCCCAGCCTGCACCCTCTCTAATCTGGGACCCCTCAGACATCCCTCTCACAATCCAGGACTGCTGGCTTCTAACCGCTCACCTGCCTGCCTGCCTGATTGCCCCTAACTGCTCCCCTGCTGGCCTGATCGCTCCTAACTGCCTCTGCCTCAGCCCCCACACCTGGACCCAGGTTTCCCTCCTCTGGCCAGCCACAAGCACCTGAGACCCGGGCTTCCCTCCCTCTGGCCAGCCACAGGCACCTGGGACCTGGACCAGCTTCGCCCAGGCAGCCACAGGTGCCCGGGACCCCAGGTTGCTTCGCCTGGGCCCAGCTTTGTCAGGAAGAATGTCCGGAAGGTTGTCTGGAAGATGTCTGGTCTAATTAGCATATTACCCTTTTATTAGTATAGATTCTCTTTGAAAGTACTCCAAACATATCTACAAAAGACTTAACCTGCACATCTGGCTGCTGAACACAACTCCAGTGGATGCTTGGCCTCTGGGTGTCTTTCAAGAGGATTCATCTAACATTTTTCATAAGATATTCCCACTTATTTTTTGCTAAGTAAAATGCAAACATTCTCTCTTGAGCATGACAGGTCTCCTAGGATAAATTGGGCCTATTATACACTTCATTGATTCAATTTGCCATTGATTATTTGGCTGACATTCATACAGAAAACAAAGCTATGGCACAGATGATCCAGTTATCAAAAAATTCTTGCCACCTGATATGGAACAAGCTGACAAAAACAATGCTTACCAAGTGCCCATAGTATGGGAAAGTGGTAGCAAATCTAGGAAATGGGTTGTTGTTATTGTGAAATTCTTCTTTGATCATTATTGTGATGATTTTGATAATACCTATTGTGCTGAACCAACCCCTTCCATTTAGCCCAATAATATGATACACAACTATGCTTTTCTATTTGTTAATGAATGAAGTTACATATCTGTTTCTGTAGGGACCTCTATGAAACATGAGCTAAATATTTCAGCCAATTATTTTATTTTTGGCAATTCAACCCCTTCCATTTAGCCCAATAATATGATACACAACTACTCTTTTCTATTTATTAATGAATGAAGTTACATATCTGTTTCTGTGGTATCTCTATGAAACATGAGCTAAATATTGCAGCCAATTATTTTATTTTTGTCAATTCGGTGACACAAATAAATTATCAGAATTGTCTTGGGTGACTCATTTAGTTAAATAGGAAGTTGAACAATTAGGTCTGAGAAAGACGGGCTTCACGTAGTGTTGCCCAGGTCTTAGCTTCAGAAAGTCTGTAGGAAGCAGATGTAAATGAACAAAATTGGGTCACATGCAGGGGTGAGAGGAGAGAATTCTGAGATGTCAGCAGAAAAACAACAGATGATGGTGCCCACCTCCTTTATTCTAGCACTTGCATTTACCACTGACAAGTTCAGTCCTACCTCAGTGCCCTTACAACTTGCTGGTCACCCTCCCTGGATTGAGATGTTAGCATGGCTGGTTCCATCACATCACTTAAGACTCAGCTACCATATATGTTCCCTGTACAAATTAAATACCCTATAACAAACTACCCACTGCCCACTTCCTCTCCAGTCCATGGTTCCTGCTTTACTGCACTTACCCACACCTGACTTATTATATACAGGGTGTGACAAAAGTATGTTTATAGTTATTTGTTTGGAAAATAATACAATAATTAATAAATAATAACACAAGAATAAACCCTGCATTTCGAGTACTTACAACTGCAAACCTACTTTTGCCACCTGCTGAATCCTCCTAAGATACACACTCCACAAGAGCAGGGGCAGTCCTGGAAGTCCCGGGTGAGTCAATGAGTGAACAAACAGGTAAGAAAATGAACCATCAAGGTCATTGAAAATGCCTGATTCCAGCTTTTCTGACTTCTTGGTCTCCTTCTTTGTGCCCCTACTCCAATGGGTGTAAAGAGAAGCTCTGAGGCCCATACTATTTCCTCTTCCTAGAGACTACTCACAAAGGGGCAAAGCTTGCCTCTGGGGATTGTAGGCAGGAGTCTGTTTCAGGGGAAATGAGGCTGACACTGAGCTGGAGGAACCTAAGCTTTGGCTCTGCTTCCTGGTGTGTCCTGGGGAAGCTATTCAACCCCTCTACCATATACTAGTAGTTGTCTCCCTGTAAAATGAGGTGGAGGGACTGGCCCAGTGACTCTTGGTTTGGGAGCGGCACAGGTCACTAGGGAGTATTTTGAGAAACTCTAGTAGTGTTTTGCTGTTTTTTTCATCTTCAATGTAGTCATTCCCAAGCAATTATATGTTGAAATATATAATATTGTGATTTAACTTCCAATTATGCCTACTTCAAAGTACAATTAGGGCATTGTATTGATGTCCAAAATTATGTTTGTGTGTAGATAGGTTACACAATCTATTTAATTCAGGAGAGTAAAGAAATGTTCTCAAAATATGTGTTTTAAAGTAGGAAGCTTTGGGACTAGCAACTGGATAACTAGATGACTCCAGGGCGGGGGCTGGGGGTGAAAAGACAAAATACATGGCTTCCTACCTCCTCCTCTGCCAAGTCGCCTCTGCATGGCATCATGGTCTCATCTATTGCAAATTCTCAGACCAGACAAACCCATGTGCAGAAACGAATGCAAGCGCGCCTTCTGAACACAGACCCCGACGGCCTCCTGCACGAGCTGCAGCTCGGGGTGGTGGCCCCAGCCCTTCTGTTGCTTCTAGAGGCAGCTCCGCCTAGGCTTAGGGGCTGTGGTCACCGGAAAAGGAGCGGGAGGGTGACAGCAGGACAAGCTGTCCAGATGATAGTGAAATCCTGCGGGACAGTCCAATTTAAACACACATTCACACTCGCCCCAGCTGTCCCTCTGCATCGCTAAAATAGTCAGTCTTCCTTATCAGAGGGTTCCACATCTGTCTGCAAAATGTCTGAAAAAAAATATTACATTTTTGCTGACATGTATGGTGTAGTTAGGCCTATGATGGTTGTATCTGTACTGAACCTGTATGGGCTTCCTTTTGTTGTCATTATTCCCTAAGTAATGTACTATAACAACTATTTACATAACATTTATATTGCTTTGGTATTGTAATTAATCTAGAGATGATTTAGGTAGACTGGAGGATGTTATATGCAAATATTATATGTTGTATCAGGGACTTGAGCATCCTCGGATTTCAGGATCGGTGAGACGTCCTGGAACCAGTTCCTATGGATACGGAGGGGAGACTGTACGCCATTCACTCTGAACTTTATGTCCCAGTGTAAGACCTGAAGCCAAGCAGAGCGTGAAGTCTGCAGTCACTTGTTCACTTATCATCTGCAATATCCTCATGATTTTGTGTAGGAAAGGGGGTGGAGTTCCTCTGGCTAGCTACAATTCCTCTGACGGTGCCAGACCCTGTGAAAGCTGCTATCCTTCCCGTGGTTGCACGCCCCTCTCTCTGACAAGCCAGTGGTAACCACACACACTGACCAGAGATCTGTATTCTTTTTTGGCTGCTCAAGGTGTCTAATAAACAGTGAAATCACCCAAAGGAAGGACACTGAGAAAAAAATCATCTTAAGGATCAGACCACAAGGATTACTTGCCCTATACTGATTACAAAGATGACCCATTCTCTCGACTGCTCTGAAGTGGTATTGAACATCCCCACAAAATGTGTGCTTGCAGCTGGGCCAGGCCTCGCTTGTCAGGAGAGATTTCCATTATGGTGGTATGGACTGTGTTATGATTAGATTTGCATGTGTGAACAGGATTCTTAGGTTATGGAAATTGCTTGATAAAGGCTTGTTAGCTATTGACTGTTGTGAAGCAAATAAAGTGTCTCATGCAGTAAGATGCTCTCCCCTAAACATTTCCTCAAATTGGTAATATGTCTGAAACATCTCAATGTGCACCACTTATCACATAGCCGATACCAAACTAAGTTATAGAAAAAAAAAGGCTGGGTGGCATCAGGCTCTTAGCCTTCATGAATGTCAAATAGCGTGGCCAGGTATATGGGTTAGCCTTTATCTGCCAGCAGTCTCTTCATTGGGGGACTTCCCTTCTCTCCATTTCTGTTGTGCAGCTATCAAACGAATGATCCTGCAATCAGTCTCTCTCCACAGGGCTAATCCATTTTACTCTGGGTTCTTGTGACAAACCGTGTTGAAGAGCTGCGCTGTGCTCTTTCAAGAGAAAAGCACAGGAGAGAAGGAGAAGGAGAAAGAGAAGTCGGTGACCAATGGGCCTGGCCTTACTTGAATGAAGCACATGACCTCTTTTATTTTACTTAAGCTAGTTTGATTTGAGGCTTTATCACTTGCAATCAAATGTAAATATTAACTAATAAATGTGGATTAAATACTAATAATTATGAAGAAATAACACTTTCAACACTCTCATGTTCACTCTTTACTTCCTTGTGATATGAAAAGGACTTAACCATAGAACACACGTGGGCCTACGTATTCAAGGTATCAATTAATCTTTAATACATGAAGTAATACTATTATTATCTCCCTTATGATCAAACACACAGAGATTTACTGAAGTGCACAATCTCATACAAGTAGTCATTTTCAGAGCCGTGATTCCTTCTTGCTCTTTACCATTATGCAAATGTTCCTTTCTGAATGTTATCGAAACCCTGACCTCCTTCCAGAAGACCAGCACTCAGTGCTCAGGGGCAAGCATTTGCCAGCTCTTTTACAGCCAAGCTTCACAAAGGCATTCCTATAGTCTCCTCGGGCCTGAAATGGCTTGAAAAGTGCTCTCAGAGTTAATTAGAGCTGAGTTGAAATTCGAGCTTTGCCCTCTATTAACTGTGTTACTTGAACCCGTGTCTCACTTTCCTTTTCTGAAAAAAAAGCCATAAGACTACAACCTACCTCAAATAGTGGCTGTTAGAGCTCAATGAGCCAATGTACATAAAGTAGAGTGCACATAGTGGCTGGCACACAGCAAGTGCTCAATAAATGCCATCAACAGGACCAAGAACATTTGGCTTACCGGCACAGCCCAGCTCTTCCGCATGGTCTGCCACAACTGCTTACATTTCAGTAATTACTCTGGACCAGCATAAAGATGCCCCTTTATGAAGTATCCTAGATCATTTTTCTCATCTCAGTCAGTGATCACAAAAAACCTCAGCCACTGTACTTGCTAGAAGAATGCCCCAGAAGCCTGCCCTCCACATTCCTCAGTGCCCATCCACGAATCTTCAGATTTGCTGAAATAAGGAGTTTCCTATGTGATTTCTCACCCATGAAGAGCCTATGTGATTCCTCCTTTCAGTGTTTATTATCTGAGATTATTTCCCTTTGGCCAATCACCTAACACGATCTCACTTAAATAATGAGCAACTGACTTAGGAACATGCTAGGAGAGGTCGCAGAAACGAAGCTTTTGCAGGGAACGGGATCTTCATAAGGTTCCCCAACCATCACTTAACACCATTATAATGTAGGTCAGATCTATCCCTTCGAATGTAGATGATGGAAACTGGACTGGGAGATTTTTCTAAAGCCATATAAGGCTATAAAGTGCCCTTATCCATGTTTTAAGTGCAGGCCACTAAGGAAGGATTAAACTACAAAGCAATTTACTCAGGATAAAATGATGCAACCTTGGCTGGATCTGTAATAGCCTGGTAGATGCACAAGGAAGGGAAATGAGGTGCCAGCCTTCACCTTCCAGAGCTATCTGTCATGCCTGCTGACGCCCACAGATCCCTTTCCACTGCCTCATGTGTGAATTATTTATGGTTCACAGAGTCTTTGCTCACTTAATTATTGTTCAATGTGTCTTTGCAAAGGAATTAAACAAGTGCTTTGCAAGCTTGGGATTCACCTGCTTGCATAGCTGTAACCTGTCTGAGGCTGGGTTGTGCAAACCTTGTCCCTCTTACCCCCGGTGGCTTCTGGGATTGATTGCCACCTCAATCAATGTTGCTGCTGAGTGAAGGTCAATAGTCATTATCTCATCATGAAAATTAGGTATATTTTTCCCAATTCATGTCAATGCTTCTAGAGTTTAAAGAATCTAATTTGCACTAGGTCTGTGAAGAACTGAAAATAAAGAGCCTGTGTATCAGTAATATATCAACTTATTTATATTACAATAATTTATTATATATTTACATAATGTAATTATATTATAATTGTAATACATGTAAATGTATTGAAGACTAAAATATTTTATTATATTAAAATACAATGAATTTTTTAAAAAAGAACTTTCTAAAACATATATTTATTGATGTTTCTAAAAATAACAATTTTTTCCATTTGCTCCTTTCTATGAATTTCCAAAATTAAGACCAATCTCAGTGACATGTTTAAGGCATTTATTTTATTTTCCTCTGTACTTCCAAGTGCTTTTAGTGCAGTCCAGCTCTGGACTTGGGTGCTATTGACATTTGTAATGAATTGTGTTAGTGTTCATTATGCTGATTTGAAGTATTTATGTTCAGAATAGATGCTGAAAGATTTATGGATGTGAGTTAATGAGTAAACACATGAACTAATGGTCAGCTGAATGCATAAACAAATGGATGGATAAACAAGTTAATGAAGCCGGTGCCATCTCTACAGCAGCCCACACTATGTGCCAGTTGCTGCATTAATAACTTAAGTGGATATGATTGCAATCATTTCACACATCTGCCTTATGAGGTGAGAGAATTTAATTATGTCTCAATTTATAAATTAAAGAACTGAGCCCCAGTTCATTTAAGTTACTTGCAAAATGTCACTTAGCTATAAAATGGGCTTTGCCCATGGATTTCTCTGACTCCAGAGGCCTTGTTTTCTACCACTTCAGTGTTTTCCCCTATGTTGAACCAGGGCACACCCCCACAAACCCACACACCGACAGCAAGTGACCATGTACCCCCAAGGCACTGGGAGCATAGCTCAAAGCAGCCAATGACAGGATCCATTTTTCTTATATTTCATTTAAAAATCCACATAAGTTTTACTTATATTCCAAAATAGAAATGTATTTTTTTTACTATCAAAAGAATGTGGTTTTGCTGTTGCTATTGTTATTGCCCCCTCACACAAAACAAGGTTGAGAAGCATGGGGTACACCTGACAGGTCCATTTTGATGGGTTTTCAAGGGACATGGTGGCATTTCCTGGGGATAACTGACCCCAAGGGGTGCCACACTCAAGGGCTCTGTGTATCTTAGACCCAGCCCCAAAGCCCTGAGATTTTGAGAACAACAAAATAGCACAAAAATGGGAGAGGAAGACAGCCAGGTTGAAGTGAGGGGCAAAAAATAGGTTGCTTTTCTGTTTATTTACTTGTTTTGGTGCTGGTAAGAGGTAACTGTGGGTTAGCTGCCAGGGGTCTCCTTCTCTCAATGCCTCATGGTTCCTTACCTGTGGAGGGGCTCCATTTGTGTGATATTGTGACCTTTCTCCTTCTCAGGGGAGGAACACTCTTACTGATCAGGTCAAGAGAGGATGTGGACATGTCTGACCCTGCCTCTGCTTTTCCCTTTGCTCTTCAGAATCCTGTGCCCAGAAAGCCTGGTTCTGACGTGCTTGCTATGCTATAAAGTGTTACAGTATGTGAGAATACCTATAGTGGCCCAGCCCTCCTGTGACTGGTGGATATATCTGTCTCATCCTTGTATTCATTTGTCCCTGGACATATGTCACTTTCTCCAAAATCAGCATTACTAAAATTAAGATAGTATTTTCACCTGCCATCTTCCTTATTTCCCAGTTGGTTCTAAACTCAGGTAAAGAATAGGGGTACTCCAGCATTTTTATGCAGGGCCAGAAACTTTGAGGAAGAAAGAATGGAATTGGTGGATCAAAATAGCACATAGGGAGATGGGGGTGAACTCAAGGCGCATGGTTTTCTGTGGTCCTTGAAGTTCATTATGTAAAGTATAAACCAAAATAATGTAAAATAAAGAATGATTAGACTTTGCAATTGGAGAAACTTATATTGGATCATGGGGTTTGATGGAACCTAAGTTTGCAATTAACCTTTACGCTTGAGACCTGGTGTGTGGGTTTAGAGCTTAGTACGTTATTTGGAATTCTCACCTTGGCAGATCACTGCAGCTGAATGGTGGCTCTGTTCACAGGCATGTGGCTGCCTTGAGAGAGTTCGGGGTCTACCCGTTAGGCCTAAAGCAAGAGCCTTTCAGGTCTTACCTGCCTTGAGCAAATTCAACCACTTCAGCAGAGGCTCAGGCCCCTGATGCAGACTAGAAAAGGTGACCTTTGCAAAAAATAAGCCTGACTTATAAATATATGCAAGCTTTTTCTTAAACTTTTCATAAGAGAGTATAGCCAAGACAAAGATCTGTGTTAGGGAAAGGAGAAGACCACCCTAAGCAGCATATGAAACTATTACCATTTCATCTGGATCATTCAGAAGGAAGCAGGGAAAGAACAGAGGGAAAACAAACCTGAAAGGCCTGTCCCACTACTACATAAGATGTGCGGTAGACAGAACAACAGCAGGGCTTGGGGAGCAAGGGCACCCTTGGCTCTGAAGTTTGAGTTCAGGAATCAGCCAACAGCCACTTCCCAGCTGAATCATATGTAGAAGGTGAAGGGAATCTTCCCTGGGAGGTAGGTGTCATAGGACTATTCTATGTCCTGGCCAGAGAAACCCAGGACTGAAGATGCCCACTGATGTGGGCTAAATTGTGTTGCCCCACAAATTCACATGTTGAAGTCCCAACCCCCAGTTCATCAGTATGTGACCTTACTTGGAGATAGGCTCTTGACATGAATAATCAGATTAATCAATGAGGTCATTAAGAGGGGTCCTAATCCAATAGGACTGTTGGATTTACAAAAGGAGAAATTTGAAGATAGGCATGAGTACAGTGAGAATGCCATGTAAACATGAAGACAGCCATCTACAAGCCAAAGAAAGAACCTGGAACATATCCTTTCCTCACAGCCTTCAGGAGGCACCAATCCTGCCAACACTTTGATTTTAGACTTTAGCCTCCAGAAACATGAGACTTATTGATAAATTTCTGTTGTTGAAGCACCCAGTTTGTAGTACATCGTTATGGCAATCCTATAAAAAATAACCCACCCCCACAAGCATCTATGAAGAGTAGACCACTGGGACAAGTCTGTACTTCATCCAGTCCTCGAGAGCTGAGAAAGAAAAATTAAGAGATTTTTGGATTTAAAAAAATTGAAATTAAAAATTGTTTTTGGAACTTCAACAATAGCAAATTTCTGAATTTCTGAGTTTTCTAAGAAGGTAGCAAAGATTCCAATGCTGCCCTGTGAATATTCTTGTGTAAAGAGATTCCCACAAATAAGTGCAGAGAACCAAGGTTTACCTCCAGTTGAGAAAGTTCTACCAACTGAGTTTAAGCTCCCAGGTCATGGAGCTGGCTGGTCGCTCAATTAGATTAACAACCATTGTAGAGATGCTAAAAACCAAGAATTTCTCCTCATTTTGGATGTTAATCGTTGTAATTATTACTATTTTTTTTTTACTTTACACACAAGGTGACTTAAGGTTTCCATAGGACAAAAACAATGTTGGAGGGCTTATATTCAAGTTTGAAACATTTAATTTTGTCATTTTTTCACACTGGAATATGCTTATAACACAAGCTCTTTAACAATCTCTGATAGGCTAATTTGCAGGTTTGTGGACATAATTTGGGATCAGAAATAATAGGGAGAAAAACTTAGCCATGGGATTTTATTAAATTAATACCCTGTTCTGACTCATCTCAAAACCTTCTGGTAGGAGGAGTCTTTCCCACCCCCCAGAGGATGCAGGAGCACAACAAAGAGCATGGATGGGTGTTGGGAAATAGGCTCATGGACCAGTCTCACTTTTCAGACTACACAGCACGAGGAATTAGCCAGCCTGTCCAGACTACTCAGAAGGCACTATTTTAAAAGCCGGAGATGAAATTCCATTAGAGGAGACTGTCTTAAAGTGACTCTATTATTGGGAGACAATTAGATTAGACATGCTTCTCTAATCTTCTCCACAAAACAATGGTAACACCCTTCACAAGAAGCCAAATTGACTCTGTCACCTTCCTGCGTGTGCAGCAGCTGTTTAAATTCACAGACAGTTTCTAAAGGAGAGCTATATGATACTCTGAATTGCCTGTGATCAATCAAAGGGGAGATGAGCCACATCTCTGGAGTGACTGTGCCCAAATTGAAGCACACCTCGAGAAGCGTATGAAACATCATTTAACGCCAAGTCAAGTGTCCGCACCACTCCCTGAACCCATTTTCTCCTGGTTACAAGTGTTCCTCTCAAGGAGACATGCTCAAGTCAGCCTGAGCTCCACATGCTGACATGATAAGTTCTGTTTGCACCAGCAGACAAAGGGGGGCATGGCTATCCACTTGAAGCAAAAGGTGACTTTGAACTGTTCCTAGATCCATATTTGGCCTTTCCTCCTCAGCTGAGCTGTCCGGGGACCCGTATGGAATGCTCATGAAAAGCAGTCTGTCCCTGCACCAGCCCACCCTCCATGGAAGTAACCAAAGCTGAATCCACATGTATTTCACCAAGATTGCTCCCAGTGCAGGTCAGCACAGAACCTGCATCTCAGAAACACCCTACGTGTGGATGATTTAGTGTCTGAACGGTTGGTGAGATTGAACATGCTTACAAAGAAAGATGGAGGGATTAATAAAAGCCATCAGCTTCCAGTGTGGCTGATGCAATCCACTTCCCTTAGCAGAGTGAGAGCAAACATATATGGGAATGAAAGTGGCAAAAAAAAAAAAATTAAAAATGAGTCAGTGGAAACTTGCAACCATGTGTAATTCAACCATAACAACATAAGCAGAAGACAAATGGGACATATCTGCCAGAAACCTTGATGGTCATGCCAAGCTGATTCTGCAGCTATGGTCCAGAGCCAGTCTAATCGCCCAAAAAGAAATAAAATAATGATTTCAGTAACTCTGAATTCTGATCTCAATTCTCTTCCAATCACTTTAACCATCTCACAGGGAAAACGGTAATAAAAAAATAAAAGATCCAACAAATGCCCTTTTCAACCTTGATGAGAAAGATTGTGAAGCACTCTATCTGAAAACATGGGGGTTTTTAGCTCAAAAAATATAACTTTAAAAAATTAAAAAGAGGGAATTAAAGTAATGGGTAAATTAATTACCCATTTTAAATATTCCACAATTAATATTTGCACAAACTTCCACCTTTGCATATACTTAAATCTAGCATATATAATGGTAGTAGGATAATCTACATTATGATTTGCATTTTTGTTTTTTACTTAACATTATATTATTAGCATTTTTTAATGTTGTCTTCCTGGACATCATTTTCAATGTCAGCATAGCATTCCTCTACTCGATAGGATTTAATTCCCTTTTTATCATATAAAATAGTTCCTGTTTCTTCCTTTGTTGTTTTACTATAAATTTAATATAGTAAACACATAACTACTTATTAGTACATGAAATGCCCTGTTCGAATCACTTTACATGTATTAACTCATTTAAATTGAAGGGAGGGGAAGTGTGACATGGGTGTTTTTTAACCCCCAATTTAAAGATGAAGGAACTGAGGCACAGAATTCTCCCGTTTTCACATTTAACCTTTCAGTCTCTGTTATGAATCTGTCTCTGGTAAGCAGCATGTAATTGCTAAACTTTGATCTGAGAGCCTTTGACTTTTAATTGGGGGATTTAACCAGTTTACTTTTGTTATTATAATCAATTAGCTCTAAGTTTCTATTTTTTGTTTTAATTGCCCATTGATATCTCCTTTCTCTATGCTTTAATATATAATCTTTTTGTTTTGGATTTGATTGCTGATTGCTTTGCTTAAATTAATCAGTGTTTTTGAAGGCCTAGATGCAAGTAATAATTCTAATAGTTATCTTGAAGTTTTTCAGAAGCACTCCTTGACTTACATTTATCTAAAGATCAAAGACAAAATTAAAATGTTCATTTTGGGTCCTCTTTATATAAGATGAATAGCTTAGCACCCTTTGACTTTTCTTCATCTATTAATCTATTTGAAGTTTTACATCAAGAATATTATATTTATTCTGTGATGTGGAACCAGAATGTGCCATGAGATGAAGTTTTCAATAGTGTTTCTTTCTAACTAGGTATCTACTTAGCCCTCTTCTACTCCCTTCAGACTTCCATCCCTATCACATCTCCATCCATTTTTGCAGATAAACTCATCTCCTACTTCATGGAGAAAGGAGAAATCATCAGATAGGAATGCTCACTCTTTCCTTGACTACATCAGTCTTTTTGTCTTCTTATGGTTCCTTTTATTTCTACACTCATAATAAAGTTGTGTTTTGTTTACATTTATTTCTGCAAAAAAATGTAAAAAGCAAATACATATATATATATATATATATATATATATATATATATGTATCACATAAAATAAAACAACAAATTTGACACCCATTCCCAAATAAAATAACTTTAGTGAGTTTGGCACTTCTGATTTGCATTTATAAAATCTCATCATCTTTAAAATAAAAAATAAATCATTCCTCTCAAATGTGCATATTATTTGGATATTGATAAGGTTAAGAAATTTTTTTATTTTTTTATTTTCTGTGATTATGCTATTGTGGATATGTTTGCCTTAAAAGTCTTTATCTTTTTAGATATGCATATTGCAATATTTATTAATAAAATTAAATGGCCTTGGATTTGTTTCTAAATAATCCAATGCTGGGGAGCAGGTGTTGGGAAAAGTGGGTTGGAATAGGGAAGAAAAAATTGGACTTATGTTGATAATATTTGAAGCCAAGTGATGGGTATACAGGAATTCATTATTCTATTTCTCTTTCTTTTGTATATATTTGAAATTTACCATAATTAAAAGTTAAATAATCACATTAACAACATTTCAAACTATCAAACTCCGATGATTATATAAACACATATGAAACTGATTTTAACAATCACTGCCAGTCCCTTCCTATTACAACTCCTATTTTGTGTTTCTAATCATTTGGAGAACAAGTTCAGCTCTTTGGAAAATCTTCAGGAATTACTATGGGTAGTATTTTTTCAAAAAGGCTGAATGTGAGTTATTTATGAAAGCTAAGCATGAAAAGTTGTCTGATGTTCTCATTGTTTGACCTGGATATTCTGGAACTCAGGAAAATTTTGCACTGGCATCTGGCTTACTTATTCAAAGTGCTGGCAACTCGATGTAAATCTCCTTTGACTTAGACATAACAGGGGCCTGCTCTGAGGATTGCTTTGAACAGTGGCACACACTCGCGATCCCTAGGTCAAGTCTTGTGAGTCACAAAAGCATAAGCACTGTGACCTCGAGTACATGGGGGAGTTATTCATATACTCTGCTTGCTGTATTAAAACAAGTTGATACATTTTCTTGTGATATTACTAAGACTTCCTTCTGCTGACTCACAAATCCTAAATCTTTAGTTGACTGGACCAATACTGAGAGTGGGACAATTTGTGAAAAGTGGCATTACCAAACTACATCTCATTCTATAAAATCTTTGAGGTTGTAGGGTTTTAATTTTTTCTCAATGTCCTAATTAGTTTGAATTTTATAAGGAAAGGTAGAAAAGTTAGAGGTGTGTGTGTTGGTGGTGGTGACATAAATTTAATAGGAAAACTTGTGTTGGGTCCTACTGCATTCACACATCCACTAATCCATTCTTTTATTTAGAAAGGTTAATTAGTGTTTAGCTCATGCTAGGCAACTTGCTTAGCTTAGGGGTACCCTTCATACCTGCCTTCCTGGAATTTTCAC
Organism: Myotis brandtii; assembly: GCF_000412655.1. Classification (NCBI taxonomy): domain Eukaryota; kingdom Metazoa; phylum Chordata; class Mammalia; order Chiroptera; family Vespertilionidae; genus Myotis; species Myotis brandtii. Next base: position 1,198,457 of record NW_005370872.1, on the reverse strand, counting down.
CTCAGTGTTAGGGGTTTTTATCGGGGAGGATAAAGCGCCTAAGAGGTCAGGAAGAAAGTAGGACCCAGTGCTCACATGTCTGTAGTCAGGAACCCAAGATCTTTCCTCACCGTGACTTTCTGCTTAGGTATGGCAAATGACTTACCAGGGGTGGGCAAACTTTTTGACTCGAGGGCCACAATGGGTTCTTAAACTGGACCGGAGGGCCGGAACAAAAGCATGGATGGAGTGTTTGTGTGAACTAATATAAATTCAAAGTAAACATCATTACATAAAAGGGTACGGTCTTTTTTTTTTTTAGTTTTATTCATTTCAAACGGGCGGATCCGGCCCTCGGGCCATAGTTTGCCCACGGCTGACTTAGACCAATGGTTTTTAATAGGGGATTCATAGACTATTTATGGATCTTATGAGGGTCCATGGAGCCAGTTAGTGATCTGAGTATTCTTCCTGCGAAACAATCTATCCATAGATTTCATCAAAGTCTCAAAATAGCTTGTGATATTAAAAGGGTTGAGATCCACTGCCTTGCCAGTCTATGTTCATAATGCATTAATAATGAAGATTCATTAATGGTGATATATCAATTCCTCTTATCCACACTTCACGGGGGAATTCTGAGAGGCTGCTGATGCTTTCTAGTAGCAGAATACAAGGAGATCCATTTAGAATGACAAATGATTGAGCAAGATGAGGGTTTTTAATCAGTCCTTTCTTGGCATGCCTCATTTTCTTCTGAAATTTGCCATTAATTATTAGAATTAGTGATACTCATAGGATATGAGAGTGTACTTATTAAAAAATAGTGAGAGAGTTCTTTTGTTTTAAATGTTGATATTTTAAGTTTAGTGCAATAATCTCAGATGATATTTTTCTCTTTTTAAGTTTAATACAGAACATCTAGGCAATATTTATTAAATTTAATTTCTTTAACTATGATTTGGCATAATACAAAGCATTCTTGATGATATAGTAGAGGTTAAATGATCTTTACAAATTGGAATGTGATGCCTTTGACTCTAAATATTTTAATGGCCACAAATGTGTTTTTACTATAAACATTAAATGCATGTTTGACACTCTACATTTTGTGTAATGTCAATACCACAAAATATGTAAACTATATTATGCAGATGTGGAAAAATCTAGCTGATATTTAAACAATACTTTGCCCCATTAACAGTTTTATGGCATGAAATGTACATAGTAACTTAAAAATCTTAGTTTTGAGCCCCTAAAGCGCCTTTGACATACCATTGTATTGCTACAAATAAAACTCACAATGTATAATTGAAAATACCAGCTGCCTAGTATTTGGGCTATAACCCAAAACATGAAACAAATATCCTGAGGTCCATACAAATATAAATAAGTGTTGCATAAATAAATGAGGGAGAAGAGATCATTTTCTCATGCAGAATAATTTCAAATACTTATCTGGATATTCCACCATCAAGGAAGGGAACACAACTCACCACTCAAGTGCAGGCTTAGCATAGTGACTTCCTTCCAGAGAGAACAGCATGGAAAGAGGGAAAATAAAAGAGTGACTTTACAGTAAAGAAACCTGAGCTTCTCATAAGAAAAACATCAGACAAATTCTAGGTGAGTCAAAATACATCAAAACTATAAAAAGTCATCAAAACCGAGGAAAGTCTGGGAAACTGTCTCAGTCAAGAGAAGACATAGTGACTGAATGTAATACGATATCCTGAATGGGATCCCGGAAGCCAAAAAAGGACATTGGGTAAACCACACTCTAATGCCTTCAGAGTCTATGACCAAATCTCATGGAAAGAATAGCTTTAGATATTCTTCCCATTCATTTTCCTGGTGATAGCAACTTCTTTTAAAGCAGCGGTTCTCAACCTGTGGGTCGCGACCCCTTCGGTGGTCGAATGACCCTTTCACAGGGGTTGCCTAAGACCATCCTGCATATCAGATATTTACATTACGATTCATAACAGTAGCAACATTACAGTTATGAAGTAGCAACGAAAATAAGTTTATGGTTGGGTCACAACATGAGGAACTGTATTTAAAGGGCCAGAAGGTTGAGAACCACTGTTTTAAAGGAACCTTTGGGTCATTCTCATAAGAGTTTTTAAGACCAGCATCTACTACCAACTATTAATAACTTACTTCCTGTCACTTGGCTGTAGGGTCTAAATATCTGACCTGAGTTTCTCCATTAGCAAAGGCTGTGAAAGATGTGCTCATAAACATGACCAATTTGGCCACTTGTCAAAATATTCTAAGTCACTCAAAAGATAAATCTGCCTATCCAACATATTGATTTATTAACCTGAAATAAAATCTTGCTTTCACATAATGAAGAAGTTTGAGTTATAGGGGTCTATCAGGATATGAACTGCTCTATTCCCCAACTTACTTGGCTGAGTTCCATTTTAATTTTCTCTCCATTAACCATGGAGAGAGATAGAGATAGAGACAGAAAGAGGAAGAGAGAGAGAAAATCAGGAGGCAAAGAGAGAAGAGAAGGAGGGAAGAGGGAAAGTGGGATGATGACAGGAGGGAGGGTAGAGAGACAAGAAGGCATAAGCAGAGAATATGAAAAACAAGCAGGGAGAGAGAAATCACTGAGCAACCTTTATTAGATGAATTTCTTTGCAAAATTATTCAAACAAAAAAATAAATGTCCTTTCTCATAAGAATTGATCGATTTTAGCTTTAGGAATCAACATGGTATCATTTACTCATATCACATAATTCATTTAAAAATGATCTTGCAACATCCCAGATTCAGAATTCAAATACAAGTGCTTTTTTCAAATATTCTACCAGAATCTGACCACTTATTTAGTTTCTATTTGAAAACATTTGGCCACCCATATATAGAGGGTATATACAACTCTTTTTAGGAAGGATGTGGGAGGAGAATTCTTAGCTTGACTGTGCAGAAGCTTTTTAGTTTGATAAAGTCCCATTCATTTATTTTTGCCTTTGGGTTCAAATTTATAAAATCTTCTCTAAGATCAAGGTCCATAAGTTTAGTTATCTATGTTTTCTTCTATGCAATTTATTGTTTCAGGATTTATATTTAGGTCTTTAGTCCATCTTGAATTAATTTTTGTACATGGGGGCAAACTGTCATCTAGTTTCATTCTTTTGCATGTGGCTTTTCAATTTTCTCAGCACCATTTATTGAAAGACTTTTTTTTCTCCATTGTATGTTTTTGGTTCCTTTGTCAAAAATTATTTGCCAATATTCATATGGTTATATTTCTGGGCTTTTAATTCTGTTCCATTGGTCTGTGTATCTGTTTTTCTCCTAATACATGCTGTTTTGATTATCATTGCTCTGTAGTACAATTTGAAGTCAGGCTCTGGTTTTGTTCTTTTTTTTCAGGATTTCTTTAGCTACTTGGGGTCTTTTGTGGTTCCATACAAATCTGATGAATTTTTGTTCTATTTCTTTAAGAAAATGTCTTTGAGATTTTGATGGGGATTTCATTAAATCTGCATATTATTTTGGGTAATATAGGAATTTTAACTATGGTGATTCTTCTAATCTATGAACATGAAATATTATTCCATTTCATTGTGTCTTTTTAAATCATTTTTAATAATGCTTTGTGGTCTTCAGTATATAAGTTCTTCACATTCTATGTTAAGTTTATTCCTAGGTATTCTATTCTTTTTGTTGCAATTTCAAAAGGAATTTGTTTTCATTTCTTTTTCTGAACTTTCATTGTTAGTATATAGGAATACAATGGACTTTTTGTGCATTGATTTTGTATCGTGCAACTTTACTGTACTTGGTTATTGGATAAACAGGATGATATATATATGAGAGAGAGATATAGATAGATAGATATAGATAGAAAGATATAGATAGATATATACAATGGAATGCTACTAAGCCATAAGAAAATATGAAATATTGCCATTTGTAACAACATGGATGGACTTGGAAATATCATGTTAAGTGGAATAAGTCAGAAAAAACTAAGAACCATATGATTTTACTCACATGTGGAACATAAGATGAAACTCATAGACACAGACAAATTATGGTGGTTACCAGAGGGAACAGGGCAGGTGAAAGGTTAGCAAAGGGTAAAAGGGGCCAAACATATGATAACAGAAGATAATTTTACTTTGGGTGGTGGGCACACAAGGCAACATATAGATCATATGTTATAGAAATGTACACTTGAAACCTATATAACCTATTAACCAATGTCACCCCAATAAATTAAATTAAAATTAGCTTTATATATTCAAGAACTTGACTTGGTAATAGATGATAGACTATCCAGTAAAGATTCATCAGAGAGCTCATGAAATCTTTTAATTCCTATTTTTTATTTAATTTCCACCAATGAACTTGGTTATAAAACCCTGTAGTTAAACAAATTAAAAATTCTATGTAGTTAAATGGTGAGAACATGTGAGAGTTTTAAGGTAAGTTCTAGAAATCTAAATTTCAAAGGTCATCATATTATTATATCCCAGTCTTTTAAAATAAAAACACCAACTGTATTTTTCCTAGGAGTAACAATTTCTTGACTATTCTTTCCAAAATTTCAAGGATCCAACTGAAAGTCTTCAACAATGGACAATCTATCTACTTTTAAAGGGCATTCACTCTACTAGTCATCCAAGAAAAGCTAAATGTATTCACGCTTCTGGGCTTGTATGCTTTTTAATAACCCAATTTCATGCCATACCAGGCAGACATTCTTCTAAAACCAGTTTTCTCAGCCACAAAATGGCAACATCACAATACAAAATCAACAGACCATTTTCCAATTAAAAATTTCATGGTAAGGCTTTTCCTGTGGGCACATGTATATTGTTACAGCCCAGGCTATACTGACCAAGTGCTGGATGGTTCTTTCCTTCACAACCCTTTCACATGAGAGTAAAAGAAACAAGTTACAGGTGGAGAGAAGTGAGAGCTGAGGCTGTGAAACTCATAGAGTGGGATCAATGACACGAAAGACTCAGTTCAAATGTGGAATTGGGAGGTGCCTTCTAGCTAACTGAGCCCTCCTATCAGAAGTGGAACAAAATCAGGAAAAGCTTGTTGTTGGAAATAAGTGTAAAAATGACTTACCATAACAGTTACCACGAGGATAAAAGTGTTGGTAATTCCCTTATTGCCTTCTTTATATTTCTTTAAATAATCTGATGATCGTGATAGCTGTCTATAGTCAACCAAAGCATCCAAGCACATGTGTACACACATGGACCCTCACCAATACAGCACTATGCACACAGGCAACTTCTAATTCTCCAGGCTCCCCGGGAGCTCTTCAACCATCCTGCCTGAGGATGAGCCACTGCAGTAGTAAGGGAGGGAGGTGGCTTAACTGACACGATATCATGGTTCTCTGGTTCCTTTGGCTTTGCTCCTGTCCATGTTCCCTCCATAACTACATAGCTATGTGGACATGCGGACCTTACATGCAACGGACTGATGGACTGCAGCTGGGAACACAAACTAAAGTAGCATGATGCTGGATTGAACTATTCCCTGACATGGAATGAACACTCTGGACACTGGCTTTGATTTTAGCTCTATTAAAGTCACAGCTGCACTTCCGGACCTTGGAAATTCAGGGGTAATTCCACAGAAATAAAGCTTTCTGCAATACCTCATCCTCCCAATCGAGTCCCAGAAAATTCCTTTTCTCTGGATATCACAAGAATTACACTCCCACTAACAACAGGAGAGGTCAAGAACCTCTCCCCGACGGTAACATGTTGACTGACAGTTCTGAATCACAAACATCTTAACACTTAGACGACAAAAAAAAATAATCTACTTGTGAGATTATTTGCTACAGCAGCTTAGGTTGTATTGTAGACAACATCCTAATTTACTCAGATATTGGATTTATTGAAATTATATTGGGTAATTTACAAAATTATTAGTAATGTTCAAAACAGGCTTGGGAAATAGTAATTAAAGGATATAGGACACAGCCAAAAATTCTACCACAGCCTGGTGAGGTCATTCCTTTCCTTTGAAAGCACGAATCTGTGGCAGCCAACCACAAGTGCTTCCTGAATAACCCCAGGTTGCAATCCTTCTTCTACAATTCACAGTTTAAATGCTGGGAAGCCAAGAATGACAAATGTCCCCCACAGTCTACCTTTAGACATGGAATAATCCCGTACATCTTCTTCCTCATTCTTATGCTTAAAAATAGAAAATGTTCCACTAAAATTCAGTTATCACTCACACAACTTGATATAGATTCACACTCTTCCCAAGAAGAGGATGATAAAGCTTCATGAGCCTCTACAACTTAGAGCTCAGTAGCCTCTCTACTTCTGAGGGGATGACCATTTCTTTTCTACCTATGGGGCAATTCCATGATGACATCATGGACCATGAACAAAATGGTGACATTACTTAATAGTAAACCTGGTATTAATAGGGGGAGTTGAAATAAAAAGGAAATTAGTTAAATGTACAAATATATCCTTAACACATTAAAAAAGGAAATATGAGTTGATGTTTCAATCCTCATATCTGCAGTTATCATAAGGCCACAGCAGTAATAAAACTTTCCATTCTCCAACACCCATCCTATATCCCCATTGATTGAACACAACATGTCTGCTGGTCAAGATACTTGCCTGGGACAAAGCTGGATGGTTTACATTACCTCAAGGAAAGGTTGTCAATCATACTGTAATCTCTAGTAGTTGTTCTTTACCAGCACTGAAAAAACAACAACAACAACAAAAACAAATCATTAGCTACATGTCAGGTCCCAAGGGCTCTTTGGATTTGTTCTATTAAGGAGACCACATATGGAGCAGCAGCTTTAATTGGTGTCATCCTGTGATTAAACTTACAATTACTAATGGGCTCTGAATGGCCAATCCATCTTCCCCACTGGTCAAGCTGGAAACTGAAGTGGACACAAGCTAACATTGCAACTTTCAAGACTTGAATTATGGGGCTGCCCTCAGCATCTATATCCTTATGCTTTTTCCCACTGAGAATGTTTATTTTTGACATAATATAAATCTTACATAAAAGTTGAAAGAACAGCAAACTGTCTGATCCTTTCACCCAGCATTATTTTATTCTTTCTTTCCTTTTCCATGATCTCTTTTTCTTCTTTCTCCTTCTTACTATTTTCTCTCTTATTATCATTTGATTTTTATTCATTTAAAAGGAAATTGCATACATGGTACCTCTTTAGCCCTAGATACTATAGTGTACATTTTTTTTTAAGTTTATAATTTTGTTAAATATCCATAACAAATTAAAACGAAGACACTAACATGAATGAGACATTGTCTAGTTTCACAGATATCACTAGATGTTGCCAATTCTGCAGTAAAGGCCTTCATAGTAAAAAGAACAAATACAAACAAACAAATAACAGTAGAACAGATCAGTTACTTCATAGACTGTCTTCAGTTCCTGTTCGTTTGATAGCTCCTTATGGTCTGATTCAAGTTATGCTTTGTTGGCAGGAATACAATAGAAACGAGACTGCCTTTTTAGTGCCTAACATCAGGAGGTACATGCTGTTGATTAGTCCAATTACTAGCAATGTTAATTTTTTAGAACAATAAACACCTTTATTCCATGAGCTAAGATAGGAGGGAGGAGGATTTATATGCCTTTCGGGCCTTAATTTTCCTCAGCTACAACCCCAGCTTCTTGACCTACTGCACATTGCCATCTGTGCGGCTACATTGACCTGGTCTTGAAGTAAGGCTGCAAGGAGATTGCCCTGCTGGAAATGTTCCTCTAGAAAACTGCTGATTTGGATATTGCTTTTACTTCCATCATATTTCTTCTGAATATTCTTGGATTGATTTTTGTTTAAAATCTCTTCCTCCTCAGGAGTCAGCTTGGCCCCCATCTTGTGACCCAGGGCAGTGCCTAGCAGGACTGTATCACTGTCAACACGGTGTGTTGTTAATGAGCACCTGTTTCAGTTTTTTAACAGGGTCTTGGCATGGGCCAGTTCACTGTTGGACACATAGAGACAACATCACAATCCTTGTTTTGCTCTTGCAACCCTGGGAGAAGCTGCAGCAGCCAGCCTCAAGGCTCCGCACTTAATATTGACTCCCACACACATGGACTGTGTGTTTGCCCCAGGTCGATCTTAGTGTTGGCAGTGTGGTGTACCATCTCACATTTCTGCTTTGTGTGGTAGGGCTTTCTATTTCTCTGGGTCCTATGGTGTTTGCGCTAGTTGTCCTAAGAGATGCTTGAATGTGGGAGCTGGGGACAGAGGCTTGAGTCATGAGATGTAGAACCAGCCCTCCCAGCTCCAGAATCCCACACCAGGTGACCAGCAAGCTCAGCTCTTCAAGCTGAGCACCAAGCACTCGGCAGTTTACAGTAGTACCAAGGTATCATCATACACATGCAGCCCAGCCTGCACCTTTTCCCACCACAGCCATGTTGCTGCCCCTTGCAGTCCCGTTGGCATCCCAATGACAATGATAATTTTGACCTTTGGATCACAACATATGATCTATCCTGGATAACGTTCCATGTGTGCTTTGGATGAATGTGTCTTCTGCGGCTACTGGACAGAATGTTCTGTAAAAGTCTGTTAAGTCCATCTGCTCTATCATGTATTTTTACAGAGAGGGATAGAGAGTTAGAAACATCGATGGGAGAGAAACATCGATCAGCTGCCTCCTGCACACCTCCTATTGGGGATGTGCCCGCAACCAAGGTACATGCCCTTGACCGGAATTGAACCTGGGACCTTCTAGTCTGTAGGCTGACACTCTATCCACTGAGCCAAACCAGCTAGGACATCTATCATGTATTTTAATTCCTATGTTTCCTTATTGATTTTTGTCTGGATGACCCATCTATTGTTGAAACTGGACTATTGAATCCCCTACTATTATTGCATTGTTGTCAATTTCTCCTTTCGAGTATGCTAATACTTGCTTTATATATTTAGGTGCTCCTATGTCAGGTGCACAAATATTTACAAATGTTATATCCTCTTGTTGGATTGACCTTTTAATAATTTTATAATGACTTCCTTTGTCTGTATTACAGTCTTCAGCTTGAAGTTTATTTTGTCTGATATAAGGGTAGCTACCCCTGCTTTTAGTTTCTATTTATATGGAATATCTTTTTCTAAACCTTTATTTTCAGCCTGTATGTATCTTTTATTTCATTCTAAGCATATTTTTTTCCCATTATTGAGGACATATAGCTTTCTTAAAATATTTATCTGCTAAATCTAAAATCTGAGTCATCTCGATTTTGGTCTTCCTTTACCATTTTCCTCTTGACAATGAGTTCTATTTTCCTAGATCTTCTTATGTCAGGTAATTTTGGATTGCATCCTGGACAGTATTGCTATTAAGGAGACTCTGGCTTGCTATTATTTGCTGATGAGCTGATTTTCAGGTTTATATGTTTGTTTGTTTATTTGTTTGTTTTAGCAGATATCTAACTTGGTTGGACTTCAACTGCAAATTCATTCCTGGAAGCTAGCTCTAATCTCAGATAAAAACTTTTAAGGTAAGATTTTTGGAGCCTACTTCAACCATGCATGGTACATAAATCATCCTGAGATGGGGGCAGACATGAATCAAATATTCCTTCTCTGGCTCTTTTTTATTTGGAAATATATCTCCCTCTCCAGTGCCTATGTTTTTCCCAGTCTGAATTTGCTGGTTTCTCTAGCCAGAAAGACTGTAATTTTTCTCTAGCCAGAAAGACTGTAATTTTTTCCACCAGTGCCCCTAGCAACTGCACCTTCCCCAAACTAAAACTAAACAAATAAACAAACACCAACAAATCAGAGAGAACTCACTATACAACTCTTGCTTCCAATCATGGACTCCATAAAATCTGCCTGCTTCTGTTCTCTCTCCAGCAACCATCCTTTGTATTTTTTTCAGAGTTTGTAGCTGTTGTCTGCAGAAGATTTTGTCTAGCTGAGTTTTCATAGTCATCACTGAAAGTAGAAATAACAAATTATACTTTTAAATACTATTTTTGTTGCATTATTGTTGTTTTCTTAAATCTCCTTTAGAATGCCAATTACACGTTATTTCTTCTTTGCCTTTCTTTCATTTCAACCACTTTCTTTCTAATCCTTTTGATTGTTTTCTTAAATCTAATTTTTATTATTGTCTCTGTTTTCCTGTTTTTCTTAAATGCCCCTTATACTGTTTTTAATTACATTTATTCTTTCTCAAGAAACTTGTAATTTAATCTTCATTTCTGATATTACATTATCTTTTTAAGTTTTCTGAGTTTAATAGACTTTAATTTATTAGAAAAATGTTCATCATTGGAACTGTTTGGGTTTTAATTTTCCCCAAATCTTAAAAGTAGAAAGATCAATAGATAAATAGACTGGCTGTTTTTGTCTCTCTGCATTCTGTACAAGGGGCGGGTGGTTGAATGGGTTATGAGATTTCAGGTTCAAAAGCATATCTTTAGTCAGTGTAGCAAAGAATTGTTTCTTTACTAATTTGGGAGAAAGGGGGTAGGTGGGAGAAAAGAGAAGCTCTGTGTACCTTTTTATTTTTAGTTTTTAATCTTGAAGGTTACTAAATTTTCTCCTTTTGCTTATTTTTCTCTTTTCTGCTCAGTTTCCAAAAGTCACCCATTCATTCCATCTAACCCTCTTTTTCCCTTGAAACATTACTTTCCCAAGTCTGACTCCACAGATCCCAAAGCACTTTAAACCTTTCCTATAGGCTGTGCTCTGAAACAAAAATGCAAGTACGTTTGTATTTGTGTGGATTTCCTTTTAGGTAATTTTTTTACCATCAATTTTAGGCATGCCATAAATTCCTATATACTCTCTTTAGTGCAATTTTTCTAGAACCATCTTTGTATTATTCAAATAATGTGGCAAGGACAGTGGGTAATACCTTGGTTTGGTAGGATTTTGTGTTTATTTTTCTACTAAAAAGTAGTTTAAAGTTTTCTAATTATGTTGAAAGTATGGGTTTTCTATAGTAGTTTTGTTTGTTTCTTTCTTTGAGAAGTTAGGAGTGGAGGTTCTATGTGCCCACTACTGCCTTCCACTACACAGAACTTTATATTTACTATATTGCTAAGAAATGAGAGCCTTTATTACAGTACTTCATCTGTATATCAGAAAATAAGTATGAGAACTCTTATTGTAACTGAATATTTGTGTATCAATATTTAACAACTAGGAAAATAACTTTAGGATGAGCACAGAGGTGGACCTGCTTATAAAGCAGATTCTTGTCAAATTTCCATACATCACTTGATCCTTTAACCTCCAAATATAACTGAAGTTTTAAGGTTTCCTCTAAGACTGTGATAACCCCAACCTCTAAGTGTTCTCTTGTTCAATGGCTGCAAGTGTCTTTAAGGAAGACTGAATGCAGATTTCTATGCACAAGCACATGACGATTGTGGGAGGTTCTTCTATATGGGTTCCTAGGCACCCACTTTACTAAAGCTTTGGAACTGACTTATACCTGGGAGTTGGAAAAGGAGCTATGACTATCAAGGAAATCTCAGATTGTTTTGCTTGTCTTTTTGTTTAAGTTAAACAAATCAAATAGCTGCTTAGTGAGTTATCCCCAATGTCAATCCCTGGGACTCTATGATCAGAATGTCATAATCAAAGCTCACTCTGAGGCATTTAGTACCTTTCCCACTATGCTTCTAGTGATTAGATGGCTGTTATTGTGTCTGACATCCTATATCAGTGATGGCGAACCTTTTGAGCTTGGCGTGTCAGCATTTTGAAAAACCCTAACTTAACTTTGGTGCTGTGTCACATATAGAAATTTTTTGATATTTGCAACCATAGTAAAACAAAGATTTATATTTTTGATATTTATTTTCTATATTTAAATGCCATTTAACAAAGAAAAATCAACCAAAAAAATGAGTTCGCGTGTCACCTCTGATACGCATGTCATAGGTTCGCCGTCACTGTCCTTTTATAGCATTGAAAACAGCTCATTTCAATGTCATCGTATTCCACCAGCATCATCAGCTTACAGAGAGTATAGTAGTCCCTCCTTTCCACAGTTTCAGTTACCTTTGGTCAACCTCAGTGTGAAAACATTAAATGGAAAGTTCCAGAAATAAACACTTCATAAGTTTTAAATTGTGCCCCATTCTGAAAGCGTGATGAAATCTCACAGTGCCCCACTCCATCCAGCCATAGGTGTGAAGCATCCCTTTGCCCAGTGTCTCCACTCTGTGCACTCTACCCACCCATTAGTCACTGAGTAGTTTTCTCAGTTATCAGATCAACTATCAAGGGATCGCAGTGCTTGCCTTCAAGTAACCTTTGTTTTACTTAACAATGGCCCCAAAGCGCAAGAGTAGCGATGCTGGCAATTTGGGTATGTTAAAGGGAAGTCATAATGTGCTCCCTTTACATAAGAAGGTATGTATGTATAGAAAAAAGCAACAGTATATGTAGGGCTCAATGCTATCAGCAGTTTTATGCATCCACAGAGGGTCTTGGAATGTATCCCCCATGTATAAGTTTGGAACTATTGTACCACTAAGATATTATTGAAATGCTAGCGCTCCCCTCACAAATGACATTTTAGGGCCTTGGGAAGGGCAACTGTTCTCTGCCTTCCTATAGACTATACATATAGTGAGTGGTGAATGGATGGCACAAGTAAATTCACTCCATCATGTCTCCCTTATTATACAGAAGAATTTACAGCATCTCAAGTTACATTCAAAACTTCTTCAACTGCTCCAGCATATTGACTCCAGAATCTCTTCTGCCTTCCAGATTTTAAAACAAACTAGTCTGATCTATATTTATATTTTTCCTATTTGTTCTAACATCTTTGGAATCCATTTTCACACTTACTGCTCACATTTTTTTTTCTGATACAAATTAACAAAGAACTGTAATTTTCTCTGTGTGTGAGTCTTCTTTAGACCTATAGGAAAAATACAATCTGACTCTACCTAAAGTTCTATACAAAACAAGAGGTGAGAGGGGAATGGGGAAAATTGACATCTTTTTGCAAATAGGCAAGAGAGACATGAGGTCTTTAAGCCAAGGTGGAACGGTCTCTTTAGACAAGAAAAATGAGCTTGTTTAGGTGGCAAGGCAGGCATAGCTGACTTGTGAAGCTTGGGGAGCAGCTCCGGTTCTTACAAATATTATCATGTGAATCACCATTCCAATTCTCAAAAGCCCATTTCTCTCAATCAGTGTTCTAAAAGAGTTGAAAACACCAGATATTTAACCAATGTTGTAATTTGACAAAGCATGTAATCCTCTCTATTTTTTACTTTTAGCTCACGACCTCAGCACGGCAAGTATAAAATGTATAAATCATATTGTTTTAGCAGTCATATAAGGGTTTTTTGGCTTTTAGTTTGTGCCTTGAGATAAAAATATAATGAGTGGAGCCTATTATTCTTTTTTAAATAATCCAGTGCTATTAGCTGTGAACACCCCCCCCCCATATTTTTTGAATAATGTATGTCCTTTATTCTATAGTAGTACTCACTTCGTGCCCTTCAATGGGGATTCCATTCTAAGTCAAACAGACAACAATTTAACAAACCGTGTTGCAACTATATCTCATAGGTCACCAGGTTCCTATCTATATATATATATAAAAGGCTAATATGCAAAGTGTCTCCTCAGGAGTTTGACCGGAAGACTGGGAGTTCAATCACTCACTATAATGTGTGCTGACCACGAGCGGGTGGTGCAGAATGAAGGAAGGCCCTGGCCGGCAGCCAGAAGGCCCCGATCAGCCCTGATCACTGGCCAGGCTTAGGGACCCTACCCATGCACTAATTTCATGCACCAGGCCTCTAGTCTTTTAATATGCAGCAAGACACCAGGTTTCCATTGCCTTCAGCTCTGTGCAGGCCGGATAACAATCTAAGGTTTCCCTATAAAGAAACACAATTCACTCCCTTAATAGTCTCTGTATTATATATCAAGGTACTTGGTTACAAAAATAGAAATAAACATTAATTTAAGCAGAAAAGACTTTAGTTGAAAAAATATAGAGAAATGTATATATGCTCAATTTCTTTACTGTCCTAAATTCTTCACCCTTCCCTATATACATAGCCTTAGGTTTTGCAGAATCCACTTCCTGTGACTTTGCAGTTCCTTCCACAAAAGGCAGTGTATATTTTCCTGCTCCTTTGATGTTGGGCTTACCCATGTGACTTGCTTTGGCCAATGACATGTTAGCAAATGCTTGCAATATGCTTGCTCAGCAGGGCCTGCTGTTGTACATTCTTGCCTTTTACCATCAGATGGAAATGCCTCTAATAGCTGCTTATTCGTGGGAGATGAGGAGAATGTGGCACAGACTTGGGGCTTAGATCCATGCCTCATTTAAGTCCAGCCTAAAAGAGCCAATCCCCTATCAACCTGCATTCATAGGAATTTGAAACAAATATTTATGTTAAATACCATTTTCAGGTTTTTTTGGGGGGTGGGGAATTGTCATGAAGAATTATTGTGGATATAACTGTTAGACATATAATAGAATCATTAGAATGACTAGAAAATCAAGCTTGGGAATATAGACAAGAGCCAAAAGAAGATGGAAATGGACAAGACTCCACCTCAGAAATAGTCTATTTATGATGCTACTATTGATGCCATTACCACTGGAGACTGGCTACTGTCCCACCATATTCCATAATCCCCAGGCACACACAAAGTGCACTATACTGTCATTCCTATCATAGCCCCAGAAAATAATATTTAGTGATCTCTGTTCTCATTCACCACTTCACTCATCCATATTCAAAGCCCAGGCTGGAGCATCTAATCAGGCAACCAAGGTCATGTCTCCACTTTAATGCCTAGAAGTTGGGAGAAAAAATATCTGCCTCCCTAAAGCTTGTATCAATTTTGTGATTCCTGCCAAATGTAAAAGGTATTTAAATTCTGGGTAGCCAAAACATGACAAATGTTCATGACATGTCTTCTTGCCTGGAGGGAAATGCAAATGCAATGGAACCCACAGTCCTATTTTCAGTCCAGGCCGTATCTAAATACAACAGCAGCAATAATAGCTGAGGTGCATTAACTATGTGTCAAGCACTATGTTAAAAGCATGATATATACTTTTATTATGGATAATATATCCCTCTATAGAAATGAGAAAAATTAGGTTTAAGAAGGTTAAGTAACCTCCTCAGATTCACATAGCTCATAAATGTGGTAGAGCCGAGAGACCAACCAGGCTGGTCAGATTACAGAACCCTGACTCTTAACCACTGTGGTGCACTGTTTCTCAAGTATTAAAGAATCATTTCCAGGAAACAATGAGCTCTCCACGCTTTTAAGATTAAGAGAGTTGTGATTTCATCTGCATCATCAATATCCTACCCTAAGTCTTAATTCATAGCTAATAGTTTTTAATTGCCTTCATGCTGTATTTTAAGCCAAGTTTTTCTTGTTCTGTTCAGAGAAGAAATGGTAAATAATTGTTTTCCCAAAAATAACTGAAAAGCTATTATTAAGCTTTCTATATGCTTCTCTTATCTAGATTTGTCTTGAAATGGAGTATGCTATGTCTTCTATATTTTATTTCCTTTAATTATTTGGAAACTTTTGATTTTTAATATGTTTGTAGAGTAATAAATCTTAATTTTACCTAAGCCTTGACTACCCATGGAAGTTTCTTGAAGTTGGTACTGTATGTGTGTGTTTGTGTGTGTGACACCCTATTGTTGCCGTTGCTGTTGTCAATAGCCTCAGAGAAGCCTGACCATTAGTTAAAATTGTCTTCACTATTGATACCTTGACAATATACAGAGAAAAATGAGTCATAATAGAGAGGAGGGTGGATTTGTAGACCAGAGCCACATGGCTGAAATGCTCATGTGTCCATTAACTAGCTGTGTGTCATTGGTAATACATTCAAATTATTTGAGCATTTACTCCATTGTTTACATAATAGGATAAAAAAAAAGAAAGAATGCTGCATATAGCTCAGAGTTTAATGCAAGTGGGTCCTCAATGATAGCAACTATCATTGGTATTATTGTTGCTTTGCTATTATTATGGTTGTTGCTATTGTAATGATGATGAAAATAGCTGTGGGTATTCTGGACATGCTCATTGGAGCCCACTTCTTAAATTTTCTTTTCCTGAACAATGAGTAACAATAATATTGATAATAAAAATATATGACCACTTTTTCAAGCAGTTAAGATTCTGCTGAAGAATAATAGTCATATTCCTGAATTTTTAAACTCATTGTCCTATGACATTATTCTTAGAGAAACTTTATGAATTGGATATTAATGTGAGCATTATTTGAGTTATCTATGCTGCAGTTCTTATGTTATCCCCAAATAACTGAGTAGGTTAAAACAACTAGCAACCTACCTGTGATCTAGTAAAAGTCAGGTCCAGGATTAGAACAATTCACATCATATCTCCTTACTTGCCTCACCTCCCTAATGTTTTCTGCTCTTAAAGTGGCAGCTCCATTTTGAAGGATTCCTTGTAATGTAACCATTGAAATATGGCCTATATGAGGGAGAAGTGAGTTCACAATGCTTGGGCAAGAATATTTGAAAAGAAACCAGTGAGGAAACATTTACATATGTTGGCCAGAACTATTTTCACGTGTATTCTTTTCATTTTCTTCAACACCTGAAGCATGAAAAATATGGTGGCTACAGGACCTGAAGTCAATGTGTTTTCAACAACTCTATAAATTATCTTTCAGACAACCCATCACATTAAATAATGGAATTACTAAGTAAATAAGGAGCCAGATGACTCAAAATGTGTTATACTTGAGGGAACATCATATCATATCATGGAAATATAGAAAATCAACTTTATGGAAGGTTGGGATTTCTCCTTTTTAAGTTATTACCTTACGCTTCGACTGCCAAGTCTCAAAGAGGCAAGAAACAAATGATGTCAGTTTGAACTGAGGAATGGTTTTCCTTTGAATTTTATGACCCCTTCATCAGCTGCACAGCAGGAAGTGACATAATTTGTATTCATGGAGACAGACAGGATATCACGTATACCGGATGCCATGTTGTAGGCAGGGGAAAAAATAACCATGGCCTCATTATAACTCATAAAAGTTACTAGGTGATTTGCTCCCTTTTAGAAGTAAGTAGAATATAGAGCTTTAATTCTATAAAAAGCAAAGTGTATTAGGTACCATAGTTAAGTAATGTCACTATATAATACTAAAGTATTTTGACAGGATTGAGATGGGAACAAAATGAAAATTGTATTATTGAATGATAAACTAATTAGCTGGAGAACTTCAGAAAGGGTCTAGGTGATTTATACTGAAGACCAAAAATAACCAAAGGGAGATTTAGAAATAAAATATTTTTTTGCCTAGATAACATTTTTACTTTTATTATATATTACTATACATATTCTTCTATTTTTATATAAAGTTACATACAGTAGAGAAGATGCTCTCAGACTCTATTTGTTTTCTGGTGTAATATGAGAAACAGGGCTGAATTGTGCACCAAACAAAATAAAGTTATTTTCCTCTAACACACATTCCAGTAGGCATCTGGAAAACATTTGAGGGTCACGCTCCATGATCCTCAGATGAAAGAATTGATATGAATGAGAAATGATGGTATTCCTCCAAGGAATGAAAAGATTTGAAAATTATTTTTTATCTTTTTTTCCTAGATGCATTTTTCAGTCCTTATTGAAGGCCAAGTCAATGGTCTCCGGACTCAACAGAGCATACACATGTGAGCTGGGCTTGGACTTCTGCAATCAGTCAAATAGTCACACTTAACCAGATACTTCAAAAGAGTGTTCTTGATGCTCCCCTTACTCATGACATTTTACTCCCAGTGTTTTGGTACCAGCTTTCCAGGATGCAGTTTTGGTACTTCCATTACCAACTGGAATTGCAAGACCAGATGTCAATGACCTAACAGCCCATCCTACTATGGCAAGACCTATCACTCAAGTGTTCCATTGCATATGGAGCAAAAGGACAGTGGGGTGTGTGGGAATGTACATGCCTTCCAATCATGGGACTATTTTTGCACACTCACTAAAAGAAGGTTCTCAACTCGCAGTTGTTCATGGATAAAATTACATTAATTTGGATGGCAAAAATTGTCCCTTTATTTTTTTCCTAACTTCTGTTTGAAATTCAATTTTATTTTCACCTTACAATATTGTTCTGGAAATTTCAGAAAATAAAGTGTTGTCTTCTATTCCATTTTATTTCCAGTCTCTTTTATATTATTTCTTTTCTCTTCATTTTTAACTATATAATTTTAGCCAAACTGAAGGAATTCAGCCAATTATGCATTCAATTCTCTTTTGCATTTTCTAAAATAATTGAAATTCCAAAGATTCCATTTAAAAGGGCTTTCAGCATGAAGGCTCCTTTTTATTAACTCAAACTAGAACATTATACTATGGAATGTTTTTTGACTAAAATATATCTAAATATTGATCAATGCCTAGTTATAGATTGAATGCACTGGAATGTATTGTTGATGATTGTGTCACCAATGTGATGACACATGACTAAGTCGTTTGGTGGAAAAGGAGTACTGAGCACAGAATCACATAATAATTGACTAACTACATTGTACAAGAACCTGTAGAGAAAACCCTGGTCATGCATTGTAGAGGAGCATATTTTAAAAGTTATTGCACAAAATATACTGAATCTACTAAATATTGTTTCGAGAAGAGGCAGGTAGGATTCATCAGGCTCCCAAAGGAGCCCATAGAATAAAAGATTAAGAATTCCTGTTCTAGCCCTTGCTGGTTTGGCTCACTGGATAGTGCGTTGGCCTGGGGACTGAAGGGTCCCAGGTTCGATTCCGGTCAAGGGCATGTACCTCGGTTGCAGGCACATCCCCAGTAGGGGGTGTGCAGGAGGCAGCTGATCGATGCTTCTCTCTCATCGATGTTTCTAACTATCTATCCCTCTCCCTTCCTCTCTGTAAAAAATCAATTAAAAAATATATATATATAGAATTCCTGTTCTAAATCACAGTGCTTTGTCCTATGCTTTTCTTTGGGGAGATAATGGAGGAGGGGCTGGTGAGGGCAAGGATAGACGTGGAGCAAAGCCAGCATCACAGGGATGTGAACAGTGCTGTAGCACATGACCCCATGCTCAAAAGAGGGCCTTGTGCTTGGAATTTATGTTCTGCAGTGACCATCTTGAAATTCTTAATAATTTTATCTCTGAATTTTGCTTTTGTAAATGAAGCCCATTGGGAGAAAGGAACATGCACCAACTCTTGGAATCCTAGCTCATTCTGGGTTCATTTTTTAAATTTATTTTCTTTCCTTTATTTATTTATTTATCTTTTTATTTTAAAATGTATTGGGGTGACATTGATTAATAATACTATATATTTCAAATGTACAATTTTATACAATTCTATACAATTCTAACAGCTTCTGTATATTATACTGTGTGCTCACTACCCAAAGTCCAGTATCCTTTTGTCACCATATATTTGACCCCCTTTATCTTATTCATCTTCTCTCTACCCCTTACTCCTCTGATAACCACCACACAGCTGCTTGTGTCTATGAGTTTGTTTGTTCATTTGTTGCTTTGTTTTACATTCTACATATGAGTGAAATCATATGGTTCTTCTCATTTTTTGTCTGATTTATTTCACTTAGCAGGATACTCTCAAGATCTATCTATATTGTCACAAATGACAGTATTTCATCTTTTCTATGGTGATAGTATTTCATCTTCTTTATCCCATCATTCATGGAAGAACACTTAGGTTGTCTCCATGTCTTGGCTACTTTGAATAATGAATGCTACAATAAACACAGAGGTACATATACCTTTACAAATAATTGCTTTCAATTTTGGGGGGTAGATACCCAGAAGTGGGCTAGCTAGGTCATATTTTAGCTCTATTGTTAATTTTTTTAGGAACCTCCATACTGTTTTCCATAGTGACTGTACCAGTTTACATTCCCACCAACAGTGATTGAGGGGTCTATTTTGTCCACATCCTCTCCAACACTTGCCATTTCTTGTCTCATTGATAATAGACACCTTTACAAGGTGTCTTTATTTTTTATTTAAATTTATCTTTATTGTTGAAAGTATTACAGATGTCCCCTTTTATCCCCATTGACCACTTCTAGCCCACACCCATCCCCCACTCCAGGGCTTCACCACACTATTGTCTATATCCATGGGTTATGCATATAGGCATATAAATTCTTTGGTTAATTTTTTCCCACCCACTCACCCCTGCCTTCCCTCTGATATTCCGGTCTGTTCCATGCTTCTGTATCTCTGGATCTATTTTGTTCATCAGTTTATTTTGTTCCTTAGATTCCACATATGAGTGAGATCATGTGATACTTGTCTTTCTCTGACTGGCTTATTTCACTTAGCATAATACTCTCCAGTTCCCTCCATGCTATCTCAAAGTGTAAGAGATCCTTCTTTTTTACTGCTGCATAGTATTTTCCACTCAGTAAGAGATCCTTCTTTTTTTACTGCTGCATAGTATTTTCCACTTTCTTTGCCTTCCTACCTCCATGAGACAGGTTCATATCCATCCATTAGCCCAACCCTGTCCAGCTTTTCGAGCAATGGATATCACATTTTAAAATATTTTATTGTAGAATAATTTTATATTTGAAATATAAAACTGTGAAGATGGTACTGAGAGGTCTCATATGCCTGACATCTAGTTAATGAGTGGTGGAGTTGGCATTTAGGTGAGACAAATAATAGTGTATCATGTGTATGAGGTCCTAAGAGTCATAGTCATGTAAACTGATGAAACCATCATTTCTTCCTGGCCATGGCCTTGAAAGGATATGCTGTAGGCCATCTAGTTCTCATTGAAGTTTCTATAAGCCAGCTTCCTTCTCCAGCCAATAGCACTCTCTTTCTTTACGCCTGCCTTTAGGGTTTGGTTTGGTTTTGTTTTGTTTTCCATAGCCACCTTTCCATGGCAACACAGAATTCCAAATATGCAGTGGCAAGGTTCCTAAAAAAAGGTGAAGGTTGAATTGCCTAATCTCACTTTTTTCAGAAGTGAATTTCTGAAGGGATACTGACATGCAGAAGTCATCAGTATCCCTTCAGAGAAGGAATGTGGCAGGTCACTTCAACGCTGGGGCAAAGAATGCTCCAGGTCTGAGACCTTACAGAGAAAAGATCCAGCAGTTGCTGTCAACATCTAACCGTCCCAATCAAATCATTTTTTTTCCAGCAGAAAATTCTCCTTTGCCAGCTCTCCCAAGTGCTGACACTATTATTTATTGTATTACCTATAGCAATAGTGTTGGTCATCAGTCTCAAATGGTGCCTAATTGACATCTGCTCCAATTAAAAAAAATCAAATCAGGCCATGCCTTCAGCAGTTCCCGGGATCTGTCTCTCGCTTCAACAGTGTTTGGATGGAACAGATCCAGGGACACCCCTTCTTCCAGCCTCCAACCTCTTTTCCAGTCACCACCTTCAGAACCACCTCAGCTATCCTCAGCCTCTGAGACCAGCCAACACTGTTTTTTGACCTTAGCTCCTTATTGCAGAACAACCATGAACTCCCAAATTCGTCAGAATTATTCACCAAGGTGGAGGCTGCTGTCAACCACCTAGTCAACCCGCATCTGTGGGCTTCCCACACTTACCTCTCTGGGCTTCTATTTCTCCAGTGACGATGTGGCTCTGGAAGGCAAGGGCCGCTTCTTCCAGGAGTTGGCTGAAGAAAAGCATGAGGGTTCCAAGTGTCTCTTAAAGAGGTAAAACCATCACGGTGGCCACATTCTCTTCCAGGATATGCAGATGTCTTCCCAAGATGAGTGGAGTGACACTCAGGATGCCATGGAAGCTACCATGTGTTGGAGAAGAACCTGAACCAGGCTTCTTTGGATCTGCATGCCCTGGGTTCTGCCTGCGCAGACCTTCAGCCCAGTGATTTCCGGGAGAACCACTTCCTAGATGAGCAGGTGAAACTCAACAAGAAAATGGGCAACACCTGATTCACCTCTGCAGGCTGGCCCGCCCCCAGACTGGGCTGGGTGACTATATCTTTGAAAAGCTCACCCTTACGCATGACTAGAAGCCTTTGGAGCCCAGAGACCTTTGAGATGCCCCTCTGCATCCCCTGGTGTCCAGCTTCTGCCTGAGCCTCTCCCTGAAACCAATAGGCAGCCTTTTAGCCACCCTGGAGCCCTCTCCCATGCATTGGACCAAATGGAAACAATAAAGCTTTTTGCAGAAAAAAAAGTCAAATCCAGAGTCACCATAGTTGACAACCTCTCCTGAGCTCCTACCATTTATCAGAAGTAAGAAGCATGAACACATCTGTCCACAGAATCCTCCAGCCCTGGTCTGTCCCCCTCAGACCTGCAGCCTCCCCCATACAAGTGTCACTGCCACATGAAGAGAATAGTGATTAACAATATGATTGAAGCTCAGCTTGGCACCCAATCTGCCTCCAGCATAGAATAGTCATTAATCATGTTCTAGCTCTAGATTTGTTGGAAGGGAAGTAAAAAGCAACTCTAAGCATATTAGCGGAAAGTATTTGGCTATGTTAACTAGCCATTTTTCACCTGTTTCTATGGTTAAGTAAGGCTGCCTTCTCGCATCATCAGAAAAATAGTCAAGAGAGCTCATGATGTGAATTTGAGCATTTCTTCTTGGGGGTTAGCTTTGAAGTTTTTCTAGCATTTCATTATTCTCCAGAGCTCTGAAATATCTCGTGTTTCTTGAAGCTGCACTGAATCTGGAATCAATTACTTTTTTTTGCTTTGGTGGAAAATCACTTAATAGCAGGTAGTATCCAAAATTAAAACCATGTTTGCTAAGTCTGAGACACCAGAGAAAAAGCGAAGGTGTATCATCAAGTGAAACTATTTCCATTAAATACCCTTCTCAAGATCATCCAATTTTTCTTTTCCCTTTTAAATGTTTCCAAAGCATTTCTTTATTTCTTTCCCATCCTACATACCTGTCTTTCTGGGGGGAGACATGGCTGAGGTCAGATGAATAATGTAATTTCTGGGAAAGAAAAGGAGACGTACAACATGGAACTCACACTTGGTAACCTTGGAGCAAGTAGTAGGAGAAGTTCCCAAAATGACTTCTTTGGGAGAATATGCTTGCTTTGCTTTTCTGTTTCCATAGGATACATGTGACCGGACCTAGAGGACAGTGACATAAACTGAAATCACCTTAGGTTATACCTTATCCTTAGCTGGTGGGAGAATAAGGCCAAACCACAAACATCATTTAACAATAATAAAATTATTTATATTGCTCTTATTTTTTATTATTTTTTTTTTGCTTTGGTGGAAAATCATTTAATAGCAGATAGTATTCAAAATTAAATGTGGTTTCTGTCTTTTCAGCAGCTCAAAACACATATTCAGAACGTGAAAATAAGGTAATGCCATGAACTGTTTAATACAGAATCTGCTAATATGAAAACATGTGGATTAAAGATTTGTCTCAAATTTTCTTCTTGAGAATGTCCCAAAAGTGGTAAGAAAATGAGAGAATGAGTATTAAGGGGAAATTTAAAACCCGTCACTGATGAAACTAGATAAAATTGTCAGCTAAGTAAATATAAAGAGACGTGCTACCCGATTCACGGAGCTCAAGGCCTGAGAGGCATGGCTGGGCAGGGACCCTCATGACAGGAGAGCCAGAAGAGCTCCATTCCTAAAAGCAAGTGGCAAATCCAGACTCTCCTCTTGGGCACAGCCGACAGGGTCACACAGGTGGGCAGCAAGAGCTTCTCTGAACCCTTGTAGTACACAGTTTGAGAAGCAATGAAAGTGGGTATGAATGAAGAATCACCTGGTAAATCAAATAAGCCCTAGGCCAAAGGTTCTCAACCTTTGAGTCGCGACCCCTTTGGCGGTTGAATGACCCTTTCACAGGGGTCGCCTAAGACCATCCTGCATATCAGATATTTACATTACGATTCATAACAGTAGCAACATTACAGTTATGAAGTAGCAATGAAAACAATTTTATGGTTGGGTCACAACATGAGGAACTGTATTTAAAGGGCCAGGAGGTTGATAACCACTGCTAGGCCATCTGCCAAGGAAGCTGGGGGAAAATCCCTGCAGCATCTCACCTCAGTTAGGTGGGAAGCAGCAGCGTCTAGGAACTCACATACATAACCTTGAATTACAAGGACAATTCCCACTAGTTAATGGCATGGTCTTTGCTCCTTCCTTATTCAAATTTATGAAATAGCTGTTCAAGGTAACAGTTTCAGTCCAAGCCTGAGTAACAATAATATGATTATTCATATTATGAATCTCATGGTAACCTAAGGCTCATGCTATATTCCAGGCAACATGCTAGGCATGATGCATATGGTTAATTCTCACAACAACCCAAAGTTGGGTGCCTCTCTTATCCCCTCTTGAGAAATGAGGAAACTAGAGCACAGAGAGGTTAAATAACCAAGTGGCGTTAAGGAAGTTGCCCAGGGTTATATAACTAGACAGTCTGGCCCCAGAGTGTATGCTTTCATCAACAGATCTCCGATGTCTTGGTCTCAGGACCTCCTCATACCTTAAAAATTATTGAGAATCCCAAATAGCTTCTGTCCTTGAGAGCTATATCTATTAATTTTACCATGTCAGAAATAAAAACCAAGGGATCTTAAAATTATTAATTTATTTAAAATTAATAAAAATAGACCTATGAAATTTTAACATCAATAAAAAGTTTTGATGAAATATTACTATATTATTGAAACCAAACCAATACTTAGTGAGAAGAGTAGCATTGTTTTACATTTTTCAAATATCTTGTTGTCTGTCTTAATAGGAAAAAAATTGGATTCTAATATCTGCTTTGACCTATGTTGAGATCTGCTATTTTTGTTGAAGTATATAAAGAAAAGCTGGCCTTACACAATATGTAAATGGAAAAAGAGCAATATTTTAATATAAGCCATTTCAATAACTGTGGAAATTCTTTTTAACCAGAAAAGTTTGATAAATTGTGGTTTCTTTTTTAAAAAAAATATATTTTATTGATTTCAGAGAGTAAGGGAGAGGGAGAGATAGAAACATCAATAATGAGAGAGAATCATTGATTGGCTGCCTCCTGCACGCCCCACACTGGTGATCGAGCCCGCAACCTTGGCATGTGCTCTTGACCGGCCAACACTTTATTCACTGAGCCAAACCACCTAGGGCAGGTTGTAGTTTCTTAAAGGATAGTTGCAGTGTGGAATATAAAATCATAGCAATGACTTTTTCTTACTCTCTTACATTAAAATCCATTGTTTTATCATGTACTTTGAATAAATCCTTTACCTATATAATGTCATGTATTGGTCATCTGGTTCACTGAATAATGTGAATATTTTAAATGTTGACACATTTTATTGTACAATATTGAAAAATATTTTAAACATCACTACTGAACTTATCAGAAGAGTTGCTAAGTTTTGAGGAAGATTTCAAGCTCAGAATGCTGAATAATTGTCTTCCAAAATTCTAACTTTTGCTTGAAAGTTTGAATCTTTTTATTGGCAACAAACATTATCACTTGTCTTCTTTGATGTGACAGGTTCATTTTCAAGAAAAAATTCACCAAATGTTCAAATCTCAAAAACCTTAGTTTCTCTGTCAGTTATTCTTTTATGCAAAGATGATGTTCCATGAACAAGGAGCTTTTCTTTGGACAACCATCACACTTTCATATCCCAGTGGGATGGTTGTTAGAGATGGAGCATTTAGAAGATAATTAGGTTTAGATGAGGTCATAAGGATGGGTCCTCATGATGAGATTAGTGCCCTTATAAGTTATACTGGAGGATAATTTCTCTCTCTCTTTTTCTCTCTGCCTTCAACCTTCTGTGTACAGAGGGAAGGTGGCCCTCTGCAAGCCAGGAAAACAGTCCTCACTAGAACATGACATGCAAGTTTTTTGGTGTCAGTTTCCCCATATGGAAAATGGGAATAAATAATTAATAGTGTTTCAAATAAGGTCACAGTTAGTTACTATATAAAACATAGGACTGTATCTCACATATTGTCAGTGCTGTACAGTGCTGCTTACTATTAATGTTGAACTTTCATATCATACTTTGTAGTACAGGGCTTAGGCTGAGAAGTAGTACCCAAAGAAACACAATTGGGGAAGAGCAGAGGGTTGGTGAAAAATAAGTAGTGATCTTCAATTATCTATCCATTATCTAGCATGGCTCATCATTCCACATGTGGGAAATCAAAGCCCGAGATCCCAAAAGGTTAAGTGGTTTGCCCGGGCCAACCCTCTTCTAAGTGACAAGGCAGATGAGTGAATGGCTCCAGTCATACAAAGAGCAGACTTGCTGTCATGAGAAGCCAGAGTCTAGACTGATGGAAAGAATGCTGGATCCAGACCTGACCCTGTCACTGGTCCAGGAATTGTGGGCAAGTCACTGGATCTCGCTAGGTCTCCATCTGGGGAAAAAGCGCTAAACCATTTTTCTAAGGCCTTTCCTCGTTCTCAAAACTTATAATTCTAGGCATTACTGCTCTCTTTGGGCACATGCCTATAACTAAACTGAAAACATTTGCAATGTGGTAGAAACAGAGCTTCATAAAGTCAGAACAGAAGATTTAATGTTTCCTACATCCAGGCGTTGACCCTCCTCTGTACTCTTGCCCAATCATTCTCAGGAAGAAATCTCTTTGAAGTCTTTCTGGCTCTGTTGATTAAGAAATCAGTTGTTCTAATCCCCCAGACTTTGATCCCCACACAACCCAGATAGTTTCAAACAGATGAAATCTCTGTTCCACAGTCACAGACCACGCTTGAACGCAGCCAACAAAGCCACTGCAGCTTAGTGAAACTAGCGGTGAACCTCAGGAAAGTGGTCCAAGTCCACAGCCGTCACTACTGTAAAGCCAAGTCATTAATTCATCCTGAAAGTATTCATGGGATCCATCTAAAAGGCAGGCATGTGGTAGGTACTTAGGAAATTTACAATCTAACAGAGGATCAATAGTCATTGTTTGCAGAGTCCGCCAATAAAAGCACAATTACAGCTATGATAAGTGCTAGGTAGAAAATACTCATGCAAAGTACAGGGTGGGACTTTTGACCATTCCTTTAATGGTTGAAGACGTATTATCTATGGCATAGGGATTGGGTTTAAGACTGAGAGACTGAGGACAGGAAGTTGGCATTGCTCCAAGCAGAGAGGACAGCGTGGCCAGAGGCCATTGATGTGAGCATGTGAGGAACCAGAAGATGAGCAGGACACTGAAGCACTGAGAACAGCAGGAATGCAATCAGCTCATCTGGGTTTACTTCAGGATAGCTCGAAGAGACTGTTTTCTCAGTTATATTAAGACTCAAGTCTCCCTTGATCCCGCTTCCTGCATTTCATTCAGCAAGTGGAAACAGCAACATGGTCTTGGTTCAGACTCTCTGCATAGAGCAGTTGCCAGAAAATTTAACCAAAGGCAATCCATAGCTGTTCTCTCCAAATGCTCTTCCATTTCCTACTAAAAAACTATGTTGATGATGCAGTTCCCATCATCATTAACCAAGGACAACACAATCATACTGAAATGCTTTTTCACAAATTGTTTTTCCCCCAGATGGTATGTTTTCCAGTAGAAATGGCTTTGTATATTACCTGATGTTAGTGAATATCTCATACCATATTGTGTCTTCTGGGAAGAATTTTCACCAAGGAAACCAACAGTGTGTTTGTACTTGCTTTCAGAAATTAAAGAGCAGCAGAAGTAATTCTTAAATTTACATGTTCATTAACAAACATGAGAAAAATCTGTGAAGGAACAATTATTCCCTAATTAAATCAACATGAGAAGGCCATTCTTAAAACAATATATTGAGATTACTATTTTCCTTCTTCTCAATTATAAACACATTTCCTTAGATGACAAAATGAAGTTATAGAAGGGAATGTCACCAAATAAAGCCAGAGATGTGATATCTCCCCCTGGAATAACAACCTGGTTGTAAATATTAATATCCTTTTTAAAAGTTGGGAAACCAAAGATACATTACTAAAAAGGATATGATAGTAAAGAACTGGAGGGCATTCTCAGGCTGATATGTACAAAAATGCTGAGGGCAGATAGATATAACAGGTCCTGAAAATAGTAGGGTTTTAAAAACATTAGAACAATCAAAGGACTTGTCTGCAGGCATATAAGCATAACCAATGGACACAGACAGTAGGGGGTAAGGGAATATGCTAGGGGGTGGGAGCTGCCACAGAGAGGTCAATGGGGAGGGGTGGGGGAAGGAGACATATATAATACTTTCAACAATAAAGAATTCAAATTTTAAAAATAAGCAGCAACTATCCTTTAAGAAACTTTACTACATTTACTACGTTGTCCCATGCACCAAAAGGTTGGAGGTTTGATTCCTAGTCTTGTGGGCCTGATCCCCAGTAGGGGGTGTGCAGGAGGCAGACAATTGTTGTTTCTCTCTCTCTCTCTTTCTCTGTCTCTCTCTTTCCCTCCTCCTTCCTCTCTCTCTAAAAATCTAAAAATAAATAAAAATAAAAAAATAACCCACACACAGAAAAAACCGTTAGCACTACCCAAACTATTAAGGCTCATTAATTTTTCAGAGAAAAAGAGAGTTTCCCCAGTCCTCTGATGGTAGCCCATAATGGAGAAAAAGACAATTTATAAAAAAAGGAAACTTGAATCATAATATAACAAAGTCTGACCTTTAAAAGAAAATATTGAATAATCAGCCTGGAAAATAATTTTTAGTAATAAATTTTCCCAGCTGCACAGAAGTTCTTTGGTTGTTGGCCAGTCGAATACTAGTATGGGCTTTTCCTAACAGAGTGGCATTGAAGATGCTATTTAAATGCTGCAGAAAGATGTGCCTCCACAGTGAGGCAGAGGAATCCAATTCTTCAGCACAGCACAGAGAACACACAAGACAAAGTGAGACACAACCACAGGACCTGGCGCTGTAAACACAGCAATGTACCACAATTCCTGCTTTATTGGCAAATCCCAACTTCTGGCCTTCAAAGACTTCTTCTGTTTGTGATGTGGGGATTTTAGATGGATCACACTGAGATGCCTGGAAAACACCAATTCCCAATGAAAAGAACAAGGGGCTCCATAAGAAGACTTGTGGGTAATGGCTCAGACCAGAGTTGGCCCAGCCTGGGAAACTTGGACTTAGGACTTGGCCAATGTTGTCACACACAGAATGGGCCCTGCTGCCTGCTTTGAACTTCCTTATTTCTTTAGTTCTCAAACTGCCTGTCTCACAATCTCATTTCCCTCACCGAAACCAGTGATTACCAGACACCAACACAATAAAAGGAAACAATTACAATGAAGAAATGAAAGATGAGAAAGGGCGAATTCAGGGGAATTTTATCTCTTTGCAATGCATGTGTATTTAGGAACCATGTTAATTTTATTTCACAAGGAAATTGGAGAAATTTAAATGAAAATATACCTCAAAGAACTGTCTGCCCTGTCCTTGATAACCACAGCCCTGGCTGGCCAAGAAAAGCCAAGCCCAAACAAGGAGGGCTTCCCACAGGGGCAAGCAGAAAATGTGTTGAATTTGGAATTGAATCATTTGAAGTGATGCCCTAATTTGCCCCTCTGAGCCAAGAGCCCTGAAGTGTGACTCAATATTACTACCCATCCTATCATTATGGGTCGAAATGTATCCCTCTCAAATTCATATGTTGAGGTTCTAATCCCCAGAATGGGACCTTATTTGGAAGGAGGGCCATTGTAGATGTAATTAGTTAAGATAAGGTCCTAATCCAATATGACTGATATTGAGAAGGCTAAAAAGGGCTAATGCAAATGTAATCCTGATATTTGGGGGGCTAGCAATTGGAATTCATGCCAGAAAGCTCAGTGTGCATTCTTGATGACCTATAATAAGGTCATTGCCTCCCTCCCAGAAACTGGTCTTGCAAGGTGTGTCAGGCCATAAACTGTGAACAATGCATTGCCCTGGGGCGGGGGGGGGAGGGGAGGTCATCATTACTGGCCCCTGGACAGATAATCGACACCTGGGGGCCTTCCTGTAAGCCCATGAAAGGGGGTGGAACCATTATCTGCAAGACAAGGTTATAAAAAGCGAAGCCTCTGTGTGTTACTTCACTCTGATTTGGAAATTATTCCCGGAGTCCACTAGTGTTAATAAATGGGTTCCTCCCTTTCTCTAGGAAACGTGCTTGGTATTTCTTTGCTCTTCTGTAACAATATCATTATAAAAGGGGGAATTTTGGATACAGATAGACACAAACACACACACAAGAGAAGGCCTTGTGAAATGGAGACAGACAGCAAGGTGATGGAATCGTAGCCAAGAAACACCAAAGATTGACAGCAAACCACAGGGAAGTAGGAAGAGGCTTCAAACAGATTTCCCTCACAGTTTCAGAAGGACCCAACCCTGCCAACACCTTGATCTCAGCCTTCTAGCTTCCAGAACTATGCGGTCTCAGTTGTTTAAACCACCCAGTCTGTGGTGCTTTGTTACAGCAGCCCTAGCAAACTGATACACTTGCATACCAATGGAGTTAATGTTCTCTGTTTTGCTCATTACACAAGCATTTACAAGTCCCTCTGATGTGTCAGCCACTAGATTGGTTCCATGGATGCGGATAGAATCAGGCCATGCTTGTCATCTCATGGACTGTGTCATCTCCTACAATAGTCAGATGTGGCTATTGAGCACTTGACGTGCTATAGAGACTGAAATAGATACTAGATATCCAAGACTATACAAGAATGTACAACATCTCATTAATGCATATATTGATGTGTTGAAATGATATTTTAGGTCTTTGGGTTAAATAAAGTATATCATTAACAATCATTTCTTCTGTTTCTTTTTAATTTTTTAGTTTGGATACTAGAAAATTTGAAGATACACAGGTGGCTGGTGGTATAGCTCTGCAAGGCAGCATTGTTCTCAAAGCTCTCAGACCAGGGGTGGTCGACTTAGAAGCAAGTGTAAAGGCAGTAATGGAGGTGCCTCCACAAGTCTGCAGGATCCTGGAGGCAGGAGCTGAATCAGCCAAGAGGGGAGCATTACTTGGCATAGGAGCAGGGCAGACAAGGCCCCGGGGCAATCCTGCAGGTTCCTGGGAAGAAATGGAGACAGTGAAAATTCAATAATGGCGGCTTTAACTGAACTTGTGCAAGGTGCCAGCCCTGGACCAAGTGCTTTCCATTCACTCACTTGTTTAATTCTCACTGTGGCTCTATGAGTCAACACCTTTTCTTCTCATTTTACAGATGAGGAAA
The DNA here is from genome assembly GCF_000412655.1 of Myotis brandtii. Taxonomy (NCBI): domain Eukaryota; kingdom Metazoa; phylum Chordata; class Mammalia; order Chiroptera; family Vespertilionidae; genus Myotis; species Myotis brandtii. Next base: position 1,167,234 of record NW_005370872.1, on the reverse strand, counting down.
CTGAGGCCTGACATGGTAAGTTCTTTGCCCAGGACAATGCAGAATAAGGGTTTAAACCTAAGCCTGGAATAGTCAGTGAGAGCCAGCTTGCAAAGAAGCATGTATATCATACTAACATATAAAATTAAAGGAGAGCAGGAAGGGGAGGGGGAGGACAATAATTAGTTTTTCTTGCACACAATAAGGAAGCCATGCAAAGACTTTAAGCAAGAGTCTGACATAATTGAGTGAGCAAAGAGTTCACTCCAGTCCAGAGTCACTTTTTATGGAAATTTGGGATCAATCAAAACCAAAGCTCAGATATGAACCATAGTGGTTCTGATTTCAGTTTTTAACAGAAAACAAAATCTAATAATAAACTTCATTTGGTTCATGTGGATGATATTATGGGTGTAAAGATACTTTAATTGGGGGTGTAGGATAGAATTAGACCTTTAATTCAGTCTTTTGCCAAATATCTTATTGCCTTTCTCCACTTTAATTGCAACAGCTTTTCATAGAATTTAGTACTGCACTGTTAGAAATTAGTACAGTAAAACCTCATTAATTTAGATAAAGCTAATTAGGAGCTTGTGGTTTTAGCCTTGAAAAGCTCAAGTTTTATGAGTATTTAAATAAGCAAATAAATAGGATGAATGATGTTATTGGAAGTGTTTGCCTACTAGGGAAAACACTTCTGCATATTAAAATAACAATTTACTATACATACTATAATTTCAGTATAAGTGGAAGCTGGTACAATTGAAATTGGGGCTTTGATATGCTGGTTTCAAGACATTCTTTATTTATTTTAAAGTGGTTCTTTGATAAGCAACAGATGGTTAATGCAATTCTTGGAGTCAGAGCCCTTGAGAGTAATAAATTTATTTTAAAAATACATATCATTTACATACATCTTTCCCTTTAGTTAGTATAAATGTTTGGTCTTATTCATCAAACACCCCTGCAAATAATTTAAGTGGCTAACTCTTCCTGTTTCTCATAGAAACATAGCTATTAAAGTAATTAAAATTATTTTTCTGATCATCCAGCTTTACTAAGTTTCCATTTGCTACTGTTTTTTTTTTCTTAATTATCAAGACACTAAGTTATTGTGTCCCACCTTAAGAAGCTCTGTGACTCTTCCAGATTATATAATGGATCAATTATGGCCACTTATATTTAGTGGTCTCCTTTGTATTTAAAGTTCTACATTGTATATAATTTTTCAGTAAGCTTAGGTTTTTATATAGTTTTGTTCTGGTGATTGTTATCAGCTGACACCTCTTCAGAAAAAGTACCCAAAGTTCTTGCATTGAATAATGCATCACATAAAATTACTCCAAAAGCCAAATCTTGGCAACTATAAAGACAATTTCTTGAAGATCTATATGAATATGACAATTATTGGGATCTTCGCCTTAACTCCAGTTCAGCCTAGGGTTTATCTAGGAAAAGAAAAGAAAGCACATTTTTTTAAATGTAAGCTATGAAGAATTAAATTGTCACCATGCCCATCTGACTGAAAAATAACAAATAAGAGCAATTTAGGGTAATCGGCAGTATTCAACAATCTTGTTAAATTTTGCATCATGAGTCAAAACACATGATCTTAGATTCAGAACAGATATGCTCTTCTTCCCTGCTAAAAGAAAAGAAAAAAAGTCTGCCCTAGCTGGTGTGGCTCAATTGGTTGGCCATCATCCCATGCACTGAAAGGTTGCCGATTCAGTTCCTGGTCAGAGCACATGCCTTGGTTTCAAGCTCAATTCCCAGTGGGGGACCTGTGGAGGCAGTCGCTCTCACATTGATGTTTCTCTTTCCCTCTCCCTTCCACTCTCTCTCTAAAAAAAATCAATAACAATTAAATTAAAATCAGAGAAAGTCTGCAATGGTGTCATGCAAATGATTAAATAAAGTAGGAAAGTGGGGAGAGGAAGAGAAAAGGAACAGTGAAAAACAAAAGCAGAAGAGAGGACAAAAATGTTTTCTAAGGTACACATTTTGGGAAAAGACAGTTAAATTCATATGCTTCATAGAGTCAGAAAATAAAAATGCCCTCCCCCATCACTCTGTCTTCTCTTTCCGTGACAAAAACAAACAAACAAACACATGATAAGAATTCTGTAATCCTCTAAATGCAGGTGTCTTAAAGCACATTATCTGTCTACTTCCTTGGGATAACATGTGTTCTGTTGCCATCATGTAGCTGACATTGAGCATTATTCTTCTATCCATAAGCAGCCACCAACTCGTTCTGGAATTAGGTGAGTGATGATGTTTTTCTCCAGTAAAAAGCCATTTGCTCACCTTTAAAGAAAGTGGGCAGGAAAATCTTCCTGGGTTCCAGGATTCTGGGCTACAACGTGCAAATCAAAGGCTAACATAGTGATTTTTAGTTCTGTCTGTCTGTCCCTCCATCCATCCAGCTAGTAGAAACTTATTGAGTTTTCCCTACATGCCTGGTCCTGCCTTAGGGGCTGGGCATAAAACATGAAAGAAGGGGCAAAATCCGCATCTTCAACACTCCAGAGGCTTAAACAAGTATTTACATAATTATACAAATAAATATGTAATTAAAAACTGCAATGATTGACAGGAAGGGAAATTACAGGATGCTATAGAACCCTGTAATGAAAGGATTTGATTCTGAGTTTTCACATGTCCTGAAAAAAAAAAGAAAAAGAAAACATGCATCCTGGTTTTAGGGGTGGAGAGAATATTTCGTCTGTTAATCTCAGACAATAAAATACAATAAATAAAATAAAGTGCAAAATCTCATGTGATATTAATTGTGCTGAAATCAAACTTCTTGGGCTTTTGCTTTTAAACTCTATTGCCATCAAAAAGACTTCAAAAATGAAGAGTAAACGATGTTTATTTATAGTGGTTTAGTATGTTCATTTAAAATAAGCTAGAGTGTTTTAAGAGGAATGGAAATAAATCAAAAGTGGTGGATCTTGCCCTAACCGGTTTGGCTCGGTGGATAGAGCGGCGGCCTGCGGACTGAAGGGTCCCAGGTTCGATTCCGGTCAAGGGCATGTACCTTGGTTGCGGGCACATCCCCAGTGGGGAGTGTGCAGGAGGCAGCTGAATCGATGTTTCTCTCTCATTGATATTTCTGACTCTCTATCCCTTTCCCTTCCTCTCTGTAAAAAATCAATAAAATATATATTTTTTTAAAAAGTGGTGGATCTTGCCTAAACAGAGCAACAGCCCTGGACCAGAAAGAATTCAGTGGGTTCTAGTTACCTTCCAACACATCATAGCTGTGCTGTCTTGGCCAATTCTGTAACCTCTCTGAGCCTTGATTTCCTCATCTATAAAGTAACTGTCATAGTCACCTGCAGGGTCCTTCCGAGGGGCATCTGAGTGAATGTGCACAAAGTGCCTTGTGACAGTCAGTATAGAAAGGAGAGTACAGAAAGGAGAGAACCATTGAAAAACATTAATGCCAGTGTGAACCATCCCTCCCTGGGGAATTAGTATTGGCTCTCCCAAAAGACTTCATTAGCTATTTGAAAGACGCCGTTGTGCATTTTTCCTTAAATTGCTTACTAATCATCTCAAACAAAAGCTCCTGCCAATATTATCAGAGTCAATTCCTTAGCACACCACACCTCACGTAGTACCCTGAAAAAACAAACAAAAAAACAACAACTAGCAAATGTTTTCTGTAATAACTAACCATATGTGCACTTGGGATTCAACTTGTACTGATAGAGGGAAATTGCATTGTTTTGAAATATATACTGGCTGGGTTTGTTATTGCTTTTTTTCTCCCCACTATTAGAAGCATATTCAAGGATGATAGAGTAAACCTGAAATTGAAAAGAGTTCAACTTGAGAGAAAATGCCATTTTAATTAGAGGAGTTAGTTATTCTCAACTTGAGTTCATGCCTCAGGAGGCACCATATCTTCACTGTAGAGGCTCCTACATTTGTTAATGATTCACAAAGGGCGTTGCTCAAGACACACAGACTCCAGGACACCTGCCTTGCCAGAAAAATGGGCCATTCCGGGAAATCACGGCCTGGAGGAGACATTTTTAACCAGTCGTGTCAAGAGGAATCACTCCATGTTTACCTTCCGGGATTTCAGTGCGGGACTCCAAAGATGTAGGTGAGATTTTACAAATTCCAATCATCTGCCAAATGTTCCTGAAGGCTCTCCTCTGAAATCAGTTCAGCACCCTAAATAACTGTGTTCATTTTTGAACATTACCATCTCAGTTAAGGGACAGCGATCAAATATAAATCGAGTGTTAGAAAATAAAATGCAGCCACGGCTGGTGTTGCTCAGTTGATTAGGCACCATTCCAAGGTTGTGGGTTCAATCCATAGTAGGGCGTGTGCAGGAGGCAGGCAGCCAATCCATGTCTTCATGTTTCTCTCTCCCTCTCCCTTCCTTTCTCTATAAAAATCTTTTTTTTTTTTAAAAAAAAAAGATAAAACACAATTTTTTAAACAAAATCAAGGAATGGGTTATTTATGACCAAGTTTGAACATGTGCTTAGATAGAATTCCTTATTTACTTAATTTGCTCTATTTTTACATAAATAGGAAAGACATAAAGTAGGAAACGCCTCAGCTTTATTAATGCAAACATATTTTATTAAAGAATGAATGCATTTATGCTAAAGAATAGTTTACATGTGTTGGAAAGCAGCAAGCATATCTCCAAGGGGCGGGTTCTCCTCAATATGACTCCATGCTAATTCTACATGCCTTAAACCCAGACCCACACATGGGGGTACATACATAACACAGGTGCATATAGGGACACACAGATACAAAGACCAAAACACTAACACTGTTGCTCTCCAGATGCTATTAACTCTCATTTAAGGCTTCTTTCTATAAGGTGCCCCAGTGCCCCTACCATCACCAGGATTAAAAACCAACTTTAATCAATGAGCATTACCTGGGAAACTAGCCATCTGCTCTCAGCCTTAAATGTTTGTATTTTAACAAATCCTCTCAATTTCATACAATGATGACCCTTGGCATTTTATAACATTGAAAGATCCAAGAAACAGAAATCTCAGCTTTAGTGAGAACTTCTCATGAGAAACAGTGAATGCACTGGCGATCCTGACTCTGAGATGTTCTCGATTTGAAGGTCACGGGTCAGATTTCTCTTTAGATTAAGTTGAACGTAGACAAGCCAAGTTTAGAGAACTCACTAGAGTGCAAGGTTGAGTGATGGCAGCAAGGCTTCCTTGGTGACACCAAGTCAGATTTGAAGCTTGCCTGGAAGGACTCGTTAGACAGGACCATAAGTTACCACAAATGAGGGTTGAAAGAAAGGACAAGCCTGCATGGAGTTTGTTCACTTGCTGATAACTCATTCCCTTTTTCCAAGGTTTCTGTTGTGGTGGTGGTTGTTTTAAACTCCTAGCTGGTTTGACGGTTGATTTCATCTGCTCGGTGATTTTCCTCCCTTTGGGTGTCCTGCAGTGTATATTGAGAATCCACCCCTGTGGGGATGTTGGCATGGGTTAGAAGGGGAACAAGGGTGGATGGGGCAGGAGGACGGAAGGGTCATTAGTAGTTGCAAGGATTCTAAGAAAATAGATGAAGTGAATACAATAAGAGGGCACTACTTGATATATTTATGTAAATAAAAGCATTATCTTTAACTGTGAATTAACTGCCAACTATCAGACGGTTAGTTGTAAAGCTCAATGAAGGCTGTGCTGATTGGCTTACTGAGGAGAGGGTCTGAAACATGGGAGAGGAGTCTCAGGCTCAAATCCACCTGACTTTTCCTTTAGCCCTGCGACTTCCGCACCAGCATCAGTACTCACCCCCCTGCCCCCTTGACTAATGATCCGATAAGTGCATCTAACATTCTTGTTGGGTTTCATAAGGCAAACTGGAATTGTCCATCACATAACAGCCTCAGTGTCTTTGCCTGAGAATGGTGAAAATCAGCATGGAACTCTCCTACAGGGAGGCACTGGGGAATGAGCAAAGAAAAAGAGAGAGAGTCTAGAGACCTTTCCTCCCCATCCACACTCCCACCCTCCTCACAGTCACAGCAGCAGCAGATTTCAATGTAACGTAATTACTTTAATAATACATTTCTTTAGATTTAGAGTTGCTCTTCTGAATTTTAAAAGCTTGGTCGGCCAATAGTTTGGCAGTCTTTCATCTGAAATTTGAATCGTTGCATATTCATATGGTCTGGAATTCCTGGACCAATGCTGCCTTTTCTGAAGCCCCCTAAATTCCTTCAGCCGTCATCGGATTCTAATCCCTGGGAGACCTCCTCAGAGGAGCTGTTCCTGTGGATCCGGCCATCACTCTTCATACTGTGGAAAGTCTTCTTAAAAGCCTCCATCATGGCATGGGCCAGCTTCTTGGCCTCCAGCTTGCTCTCGCACTCAACAGCATGACAGTCCATCTGGTAGGACAGGTCGTCGTTGATCTCCCTGTAGACCCAGGCGAAGATGTTGGGGCTCACGTTGTGGTCGGCAGTGCAGTAAGCGATGCGAGCCACTTGGAAGGTATCCATGTGGACCGTAGCCTCCCCTTTGTGGTCAAGATGATGAAGACACACTTGGAATGGTCGGATTTCCAGAAGGACATTGGCTGGAAAGATATCTTCTCGGGCTAGTGTGTGCTTCTTCCAGAGCTCAATGACTGGCTTTTCTGTGCAGCCTGAAAAAAACTGCATGCCTGTGGTAGGGACTTTACCCAGATAGGTAACCTGCAGAGGAAATAGAGGAAGAAAAAGGGAGAAGTCAATAGTAAAGTCTTTGTGCTAGTTGTTCATTTCAATGTTCTCATTCATGGTGTCACATGGAAAGGTGGAAAGACATTTTTCTTGCTCCCTAAATGTCATAACTGCCATCAGAATTTTTACCTTTCTCCCTAACAAGTGGCCCACTTGGCAAAAATATTGAAATTCTTTAAATATTAGAGTTGGAGTTTAAAAATCTAGTTCTAGAGAACTACTCTCCCTCTTCCTACCCCCCTTTAAAACTCATATTAGAGTAATGATGGTATTTTATATAATTTGTCATTTCTTTACAATCATACAGGCACTTGAAGTTTATTTTCAACCAAACACAAGCAGAATTTGATGATATAAAGGAGTCATAGGATGGTGCATCTGAAAAACAAAATCCTTATTAAACATCTCCTAGTCTGGTTCTCTTTCCATATCTGTCAATGTTCACTTTCCCTTGAGCTTCTTGCTTCTAGCAAATGCCAAGGACACAGGAAAAAATGTTCTGTTTAAATTATGTCCTAAAACATGATTGGTTTCTTTCCAAGGTAATTTTTGAAAATATAGCAATACAGTTGTTTTTCAACCTAAACAGTTTTGGAATAGATGGGCACCATCTGGTTATAGTGATAATAAATGAAAGATCTACAGATGGTTGGAGACTGAGAATGCTTGCTTATCAAATAGCTAGATGGGCAGTACGAAAACAAAGGAAAATAATTCCAAGTGATTCAAATAGTGACTTCTTAAAAACGTGTTTAAGAATACCAATAAGGGATTTTTTTATTCTTTCATTTTTTTATTCATCAAAATAGATAGAACTGCTATCATTATGGAAATGCATAACACTGAAGATATAATTTAAGAAATAATACAAAATAGTATATGATTTGGTGCAAAATTAGTGACACAGATATAAATACTATGGATTTGAGGAAGAAAAGACCAGAAAAAAAGGTCCATAGAAATGATGAGAAAGGACATTTTGTCACAGTGATTCCAAATCAATATTGACAATTAGTGGGACTATAAAGGCTACATACAAAAATTTTAGCACACAGAAGTAAAGTAGTTACAACTTCTTGTGCTTTATCTCTTAAACAAGAGTTAATTGGATACTCCCTTTAAAAACATAGCTCCTTAGTAAAGAGGCATAAAAGCTGCACATTCTAGAAATATTCAGAACCTATCGATAATAATAAAATCATAATATGCTAATTAGATTGGACAGCTGAACGACCTTCTGGACGTCCTTTAGGATGACCTTCCAGATGAAGCCAGGGTGGCTCCGAGGGCTGAGGCAAGCCACCAAGGCTGCGAGGGCCAAGCCCCTTGCACGAATTTTGTGCATCGGGCCTCTAGTTATACATAATGGCAATATGCCAGGTGGGCATGTGAGAGGGGTAAAGTGAAGATGGGGTGGCCCAAAAATCAATGGAAAGCAAGTGGATATTTGTTCAGAGGCAGGCAGAGTCAAGATTTAATCCTAGCTCCACGGTTCACCAAGTGGATGGATCATTCTGGACACCACTAGCCCTTTGCACATGCACAGACATCATTATAATCTAAGGAAGACCATGAAAAGGGCGGCAAGGAGTACTACATAGTATCCTGAACATTCAGGGGAAGGAAGTGTGGTTCCCTGCTGGCAGAAGGCCTCAGAGAGAAGAGCTATTGGATTTCAAGGCATCAGGACCTCAAAATCCAGATAGGAGCCCAGCAAGTCAAGGTGGTATGAGAAGGAGGAAGCAGAAAGGCAAGCAAGGGCTGCAGTGGGAAAAGCCCCAGGTGGGCAAACAGGCTGCTTTGGCCTGACCACACATTAATTAGGTTGTGGCATAAGCCAGAGTAGGGACTTCTTTCCTCTTGAAGGAATGCCACTAAAAATCTACAGCCTGAGGAAGGCCTGGATTTGATCAAGGTTGAAAACTTGGAAGACCTGATGATGCCACGAAGAAAGATGGATGGGGAAGGCTGACTAAGAGCAGAATGCTCGGCAAGATGTTGTAGCAACAACCCAGCCTGGAGGCAAAGGTGAACTGAATTACGAGTGTCAGTAGTGGGAAAGGACTGAGGAGACACATGGCAAAGATATTTCAAAGATAAAACTGACAGTATACTGTAGGGGGAAAATAACTCAGATGCTGCAAATGCTCAAGCTCCCCAAAGAGGGCAACTGGTTGAATAGCTCTGTGTCTCTCTGGATTGGAGTCAGATAATAAAGATGGCTTTGTGAGCAAATGCACAACACAGGGTTCTTCAATACCATTTACTAAAAATGTACCTTCTATATGTGGTACTTTGTGATATCTTTATTATTTTTAACAGCTTTATTTTTTACTGACGTGAAAATTCACATCATATAAAACTTAACCATTTTAAAGCATATGATTCAGTAGCATTTAGTAGTCAAAATGTTGTACAACTATCTGCTCTAACTGGCTCCAAGATATTTTCATCACCCCCAAAGGCGACATAGTGCCCATTAAACAATCTTTCTCCATTATCCTGTCTCCCAAGGCCCTGGCAACCACCAATCTGCTTTCTGTCTCTATGGATTCCCTGTTCTTCCTATTTCATATAAGTGGAATCATACAATATGTGGCCTTTCCTGTTGACTTCTTTCACTTGGAATAATGTTTTCAGCATTCATCCAAGTTGTACCTGTATCAGCACCTCACTCATTCCTATGACATCTTTACTTCTGGAAGTTTAAACGCAAGTGTTGGGAAAATAAGTTTCAGTGCTTGGAGTAAAAGCATATTCTCTTTTACGCTCCACTGAAACTAGGAATAACTTTATATTTCTACTGAAACTAGGAATAACTTTATATTTCATACAAAAATTCTTCTGATGGAGGAAAACTCCTTTGATTTGCCAATAGGATCACACCTTTATCCCACCTCCCACACACAAGTTTTAAAAATTATAGTGTCTTCTATTGCAATGTAACCAAAGGATGAGCTTTAAACAATATTAGAAGTGGTAAATGACTCACTCCAACAGGAAGCAATTTCATAGTGGTAAAATTTTGACAACAAAGACAAAACATAATCCTCCCTTATAAATATTTATTACTTAAAAACTAAAGATTTTAAGGGACATAAAGTTTTATTGTTAAAGTGTGCTTTAGAGAAGAGTAGAGCGGGGATTAGTAGCTCAAGAAGTTTATTAGGCAATAATGAAAGCTACAAATAATATGCAGACATTTATAAAAGCAATTTTGAAACACTGAGGTACAACATAATACATAGCTGTAATCTCTTGAAATTAAACTTACTATGGAAGTGTCTTTATTCAGTGGTCCCCTTTCACCATGATCATCTGACTAGCACTCTACACATTAAACCATAAGGTCCTAAGCCCCTACTGACATACATCCTCAACCAAATCAAGCCACACAGACACTGAAGAGTAGTAACAAATATTTGTGTCACACTTCAAGGAAGAAGCACATGGTATATATAGGTTCACTGTGATTCAGGATCTAATATTATTATCACTAACCCATTTTAAAAGACAAGAACCTTAGGTGAGGTGGTAGCACTGGGAGACATAACTTATACTTCCAAGTGTTGGGATTTCAGGAGTATTTTGATTATTTGCGAAGAAAATTGCTTAGAAAAGACAGCCTGAAAAGACACGTGTTGAATTCCTGGACCATTTTGCTATCAGATGAGAGGCATTTACAACTGATTTCACTTTCAGCCAGTTATTCATTTTTCCCATCTTTGTACTATCAGAGAAATTTTGGATTTATATGAGCATCCAAATACAGTGGGTCTTTCCATAGAATGAACATTTTTTTGTCTGGTGCTTTTGCCAATGACACTCTTCTTCATGACAATATAGGCGTAGGCAGTTCTTTAAAAATGCATTCTGTTTTATAATTGCAGAAAGTAAGAAGCAAAAACCCTAGAAAGTTGTCAGGTAAAATGGTGTACAAATAATAAAATAATACATGTATATGATATACTATTATATTTTATATAATTTATTTATAATATATCATCTGTTTTCTAAAACTCAAAAAATATAGAATATACTTAAAATGAAATCAAAGAAAATAAAAGTTAATCTCAAGAACTCCAGACTTTTGGAATTTTCCCACATGTTTTCTGTGCAAAGAGAAGCCTAAATATGTTCTTAGCACTGATCCTGAATATTCCATTAGCTTCATCTTGCAGAGTGTTACTAAGCCTGCAGATGGAGGGAAGCTGTAAGTGGATCATGCGATGACTCTGCTCCACGGGGATACTGACAAGGGCCAACAATCACACCAAGTGTTCCCAGGAACCACAACTGATGTCTGCTCTCAATTTGTAATGAAGGCCACAGAGGTGGTGGTGGACAGACAAGTCCTTCCTACCAGCACAGAATTAGCAAAAATGCCCCCGACGTGCCAACAAATGGCCGGTTCCCTAGTGACAGCAGCTCCTGCTGCTTAAATGTACAGGGGTCCCCTCACCTCAGGCCTCACAAGGCTCTTGGCTGAGTCTTCTCTTGATTCCAAGGAGCTAACCCTGCCCAAACCTTTCTAAACAGTTCCAATAATGAACTGGTTCCTGCAGGATCTGCTCAACACAGAGCAGGAGTCAGAGGGTAGAACTTACGCTGCTGGGTAAACCTTAGTAAGTCAATGAAACTCTTGTCTGTTGCCTTTGTGGAGCAGATAACATTGTCTAAAATCCCATGAGGTTTTGTAAATACAACGACATAAAGTCAACAAGTTGAGACTTCTAAAAGACATATAGGAAAAGAATGATCGAATGATCTGACTAGATTTTCCCTAGATATGGAATAAAAATAATTATCTAAATAGTTTCCTTAAAAATGGAATGTGAAATGATAAAATGAAGTCCCAACATAGCTTCCACTCAGAAGGATCCCTGGCTTTGCCTGTGCACTTCCCCTCGTCAGTCAATTACTTGCTATCTGTCTGCCCATTTCCTAAATCTCCCACTACTAGTAAATTCTCCAGAGTCTGGCATTAATCCATGTAGCTGCCTATAAGTCACTGAAGAAAAAAGTGAGTATATATATCCTATATAATAAAAGCCTAATATGCAAATTTTTCGGCCAGGCGTTCAACTGCTCACTATGATGTGCGCTGACCACCAGGCGGCAGCGTGGGACATGGCAGGCTTCTCCGATGCAGCACTGGCAGCGGGTGGCAGTGGAGGTGCTGCCGGCCCCAATGGGCCCCAATAAGAGTGGGCCTGCAGTGGGATGGTGGAGCAGATGAGTGGGCCAAGGCGGGTGCGAGCGGGGCCCGATTGCCCCATCGATCCCCCTGAAGATGGTGACCAGTGGCAGCGGGGGGCGGGGGAGCTGTCTGGCTCCCAGGCACTGAGGGAGCTCGGTGGGTGGGGCGGCCCCCGATTGATCACCCCACAGGTGGGATGGTGGAGCAGGTGAGGGGGCAGTGCCAGACCATGGTGGGGTGCCAGGCAGGGCTGCGAGCTGGGTCTGCAAGTCTGGGGGCGTGATCTGGGGCCTGATCCCCAGAGGCCACCCCGAGGGACCCCACCCATGCATGAATTCATGCACCAGGCCTCTAGTATCTATACACACATACACACACATACACACACACACACACACACACACTAATAAAAGAGAAACACGCAAATTGGTGTCACTCCGCTACGCCCACCAGCCAATTGGAGTGACTATGCAAATTAAACCAACAAAGATGGCAGTTAATTTGCACACACAGGCACAGAGCAAAGACTGAAGGCTCTGGCTGGAGTGAAGACTGAAGACTGAAGAGGCTCGGCTTCTCCATTGTGGCCACAGTGGAAAAGCCAAGCCTCACTGCAGCCGGACCAAAGGCCTGGGTCCCGGGTGCCAGAGGAAAACCGGTGCCAGCAGCCAGGGCAAGGAAAGCCTATTGTTCGAATCTTCATGCTACAGGCTTCTAATTATATATATATATATATGGTTTAGAAGGAAGATAGCGTATGGCTCTGCTTTTCAAGGGAAATAGAGTAAAAACTTTTTTAAAATTAGTTGTCTCAAGATACCAACGATTTGCTCTTGCTGTGCATGCAGCCGTGCCCTCTGTGGATAAGGGACCACAGAGTACATGTGTCTCACTGCAGAGAAACCATAAAATGTAGGTGTTATTCCTGTATCCTCCTATGCCATCGCTGTTTAAGGGACTTACTCTAAAGGTATTGATAGATCACTTCTGGCCACAGTATTCCTGTGGGGGACTCCTTGCACACCCTTCTGTGGGCACTTCCTCCTTGTGGGTAAGAACAGAAGACTCAGTATTCAAAGCTGCTTCAGGAGGACCCACCACCAACACAGCTGTGCACCCACCGATGTCAGGTCTGGTTAATGAGGATCTTGTTGTCCTGCTCGCCTATGAAAGAGGTGAATGTCTGCTAGGTGAATAAGTCCCTCTTAGCCTCATCCGTAAGAACTGCAATCTTCCATAGCCACAAAGTAGACAAGAAAAAATCGAGTCAAGAAATTGGTCACTAAATATGTCCAAAAGGGTAGACAGATTTGTTTTTTTAGCTGTCACCTCCCAGGGTGCTGGAACAAGGGGACTTGGAAGATGACAAGAAGACTCTTTAGGAGTAAAAATCAGGTGGAAATATGCAGTAAATACTAGCATCTTTTCTCTGGTTGCAGAAACAGATATTGGGCAAGAAATGTATTAAGAATGAATCATTCTGAGAGAAATCAACAGAGCAAAAAATGAAAGTTTTTCCCCATGTGTCATTCAATGGCATAAACCAATGCCCCAGATGCAGACAATGTGTGAATTCGCTAAACCCAGGCCCAACTAAAGACATTTTTTTTAGAATATTCACAGCATGTGGAAATACATAGAAGCCATGGAACCGTCGGGCGCGCCAGAGTGTCTGCAGCGTTAATAGCGTCAGATCAGGGAAGACCAGTGTCCTCAGAACCTCTCCTTCCCACCCATGAGTTTTCCAATATCCCAGCCAGCTCTCCATTCATGAGTTACCATTCCCTGCTCATGTGTGGCAAACAAACCCTGGTTGCCGAAATGCATCCTTCAAGCTGAGTGGACACCATTCCAATCCTTCCTCTGGGTGGCCGGTCCATATTTCATTCTAACCTGAAAAACCCTTGTTTAGGATCTTGACTAGCCTTACCCTAAAAAGGGCAGTCAGATGGAGTGGATAATGATAAGGTCCCCTAAACAAGAATATGAGGTGAGATGGATGATCACAGAAGACCCCAAGCACCTAGTTTCCTGGGAATCTTCCACCTTCCAGGCTGGATCAACCCGGCTTCAAAACCTCACGAGCCCAGCTTTGGTTTGGTTTACTGTGGGGTTTCTCTGGGATGACATGACAGGAACAAAGACTCCATCAAGGTCTTTCTTAGGATATGAAAGGTCTTGGTGTTCTTTCATTGTCTGTAGGAGACTTCCTTGCCCCATCTGACATAAAATCACATTACATGAACACAGGATGGAGACACCTTAACTGGGCATCCTAATAGCCTTTGGGCTACAAGACAAAACATGAGAGGAAAAAAAAGAGCATCTCTTAACCTGGGGTCAAATACTAGAGTCAAGCTCTTTGCTCCCACATTAATTCCCACCTGCACATTTCAGAGGAAGAGGAAAAGACAAAACCCCAAGATTTATGGTCCCTGCTTGAATACACTCCTTCTTTGCCCACCACAAATTCATTAACACTTTGACAAGTGGAGATGGACCCATATACCAGTCACATAATCCACAATGCAAACACAAGCACAATGCTAATAATGACCTTGAACCTGTATTACATGCTTTAGGCTATGAAGAATGTATTAAAGGATAAATGTTGGTTACAGTGAAATCCATGAAGTTATTGTGAGAAATATAAAAGTGATAAGCTTTGGGCTTAAAAATTAAATTTCTTTATCTGTACATTCATGTCATAAGTGTTTGTTGAGCACCTACTAGGAATCATGTATACTAGTGAACAAAATGGACAAAACTCCTTGCTGTCTTGGGGCTTACATTCCAAGTACACTGACGATGCTTAGCACTAAGTTCACAGAACTCAACATTCCAAGAGCAAGGCTGGCCTTAGGGAGAAGAGCACACAGAAGCCCCCCTGAGTACTTTCAATGAATCCAGAAAACTTCTCTTGGGTTCAAAAAGGTCTTAACTCTTACATGGCATAATTAGGACAAAAGTACCCCCAGTTTGGAGTTCATCCCTTGGATCAAGCTGTGTTCAAAGAAGGTTCATTCGTCTTGATACTCACTGTAGTTTGGCTTTCTGAGATGCTGCTGCAGTAGAAAACCAGGCAGGTGAGGGCTTTAGAAGAGTGCCAAGGGAGAGGGGAAGGCAGGTGAGAGCAAGGAAGACATGGAGGTAAGAGATGAAGGCAGACTTGTCTCCCAAACAAAATGGACTGGCAGCAAGAATGCCATTGGTGACTTTACATTTGCCCTGACTGGACAGTTAAGGTAATAGACACCTGTGTTTTCACTCTTAGGATGTTTCCATCTTCTCTTCATTGTAATCTTATAGCAAAATTATAAGTTGTTTCAGGCTGCCCAGGATCTATTCTACCTTTCTTTGTTATCTTCCTTCTTTATTTTGGAGAACTAACTAGCAAATTTTCTCAGGATTTAAACTCAAAATACTGATATTTATTATATTTAATTAATTGTTGATGCTGGCAGCAAGAATGCCATTGGTGACTTTACATTTGCCGTGACTGGACAGTTAAGGTAATAGACACCTGCATTTTCACTCTTAGGATGTTTCCATCTTCCCTTCATTGTAATCTTATAGCAAAATTGTAAGTTGTTTCAGGCTGCCCAGCATCTATTCTACCTTTCTTTGGTATCTTCCTTCTTTCTTTTGGAGACCTAACTAGCAAATTTTCTCAGGATTTAAACTCAAAGTACTGATAATTATATTTAATTAATTGTTGATAATTCAAAGGTATATCAGCATTATGGGCTTTTTAGAGCTAAATGGTGACATTCATGCCAATCAACGCCTTGTCTGTGGTGCAGA
This sequence comes from Myotis brandtii, assembly GCF_000412655.1. Lineage (NCBI taxonomy): Eukaryota > Metazoa > Chordata > Mammalia > Chiroptera > Vespertilionidae > Myotis > Myotis brandtii. The sequence goes on along the minus strand of NW_005370872.1, from coordinate 1,151,509 downwards.
GATGATGATTCTAATATTCAAGGAGATAAGGGCATTTACCCCAAAGAGCAAGACATGGAACACAGGTCCTCCACCCCAAAGCCAAGAACCTTTCCACTACTCCAATTCTTTCCCTGAAGGTTACACAGACCCCTTATTTTTCATTTTTATACCATCTACTTTCTCTTTGGTCATTTCTTCAAGCAAACACCTGAGATCGAGTCCTGGTCAGGGACATGAAAAGGTGTCAGACACTCTACTGGGTCTTGTTAAACACTCTGAAAAGGGTTTGGAGTCAAACCTTTAAAGAGTCCTTAACCTGAGATATGTTTGCATTGCCAAGAGATTTACATTCTGATGCTAGCATCAATAATTAAAAGGAGATAAGAATGCATACTTAATATTCAGATATCATATTCCTCAAGAACTTTGAGATGGTGTTTTACAAAGCAAACAATCCCCACTTCAAAGAATAACTCTGAAGAGCAAATATCAAACATGTGCTCAGTTGGCCCCAACTCTGCTCTTGTGGGTCAATTACCAACAGGCCAGACAACATATGATGCAGAATTGCTGTGGGCACCAAACGCCATGCTGGGCAGGGCTTTGCACATTCCTCAACAAAGGCAGCTGAGAGCCTGGAAGGTCAGCATGAGAGGCCTGGCCTCTGCTCAGAGCACACCTGGGCAGATAGCTCTGGGTTCCTATCCTTCAGCCCCCCAGGCTTCTGTGGGTCATTTACAGGAAGCCCAGATGATTCTGAAACAAAACTAGGTATTGTTGTTTTTTCTCCAAAGTGAGTCATGGGAGCCATTCTAGGGTCTATTTTTTGGCAGATCTACCTGACACTCATTAGTGTAAGAGTGGACCCAACTGTCCTGTGGCCAGACTGGGATGAGGACCAATCGTTACTGTTCCCTATAAGGCTACCCTTCAAAGTCTTCTGCCGAATATCTGAATATCTGCTTGGCCTGGCTTGGTTGGCTGACCAAGAGGCAGCAAAAGAGCCGACTGCCTGGGGAGAACCTGCCTCAAACTTTAACAGCATACTGTTGTTAACCCCAAAGGAGATAGTGATGACCCAGAAAGGCTTACAGACTTATTCTTAATGCTTTTTTAATAGTAGCAACAATGTTGGCAGCAGAATGCAGATTTTCTAAAGTCCATATTTTCTGGGACATTTTTACACATATGCCTTTGTTTAGTGATTTGTTTTAAATTCCAGTAACTTTCCTACAGTCACAGATATTGAGAATACTTTTTTATTGTTTAGCAGTTCTTTCCAAGTATTTTCTTGGGTTATGTTTATTGAATCTGTGAAAATATTAATAGAAATATAACTGGGGAATATGTTTTCTTTTTATTATGTAAATGTATACCATGGAGGAAGATAATTACTAAGACCCAATGCTGAGGGATAATTAAGGACTGTTTTTGCACTCTAACCAAGATGAAGGTTGCTTCAACTGTAAAATACAGCATATGTCTCACAATTAGGTGTTTAAGTGACAGATTTATTTCTGTTACTCATACTGTAACTTAGTTCCAATGATGCAGAGTGATTGGAAATGTTGTGTCCCACTTGTGCTTATCAAAGCAGTCCCCTTGTGCAATTTGTCCTGTCAAATGGCTCTTAGATGTGTGAAGACAGAAGTGATTTATCTGAAAGGCACCGAAGTATGCTCCTGAAGACAAAGTCACTTAATAAAAATGACACCGCAATGAAACACACATTCCCTCATCTGGCCCCTTCTGGTGAGCTTGCCCAATGGTCAAACCTGGCACTGTTCCACTCAGTGGCAAAGAACAATTTATTTCTCGACAAGTCTGATCTCTCCCCTTCTGCTTTCTAAACACTAGAGTGTACTGGGAAGGGATAGAAATTCAGCAGATCTCTCTAGGCCCTAAAATGTTCACAACAAGAATATTCTCTCAATGATAAATTGCTATCAAACACACTGCTTGAGAGTTATCCTGACAAATGGATTCACAGGGCAAGCAATGTGGCAGGTGAGAAATGTTACCAATTTTTGTCTTTGTAGCACTTTATCAATTCATTTTTCTTAGTGCACATCTCATTAGGAGTGGACCAGTGAAGGCACTAAACATTTAAAAAGAATAATGTTGACACAACATTTGCTTGGAGTTAATAAAATAAACACAATAGTCTATTGGCTACAAGTCTACAGCTCTTAACAGAAGGCCAATAGAAATTTGAAAAGAGAGGTAATATGGAGGTTAACTAAACATGGTATTACCAAGCATTCCAAAGAAATGAAAACTTATGTTCCAACAAAAACCTTTGTATGAATGTACACAGTAGCTTTATTTGTATTCATCAAAAACTGGAATTAGTTCAGATGTCTTCAACAGGTGAACAGTTAAGTAAACTGAGGTACTAGTATATTCATTCCATGGAATATTACTCAGCAATAAAAGGAATGAACTATTGACACACCAAACAAATTGGATGAATCTCCAAAGAATTCTGCTGAGTAAAAAATAAACAACAATAACAAAAAAGATCTAAATTGTTGCATACTATTTTATTCCATTTATGCATCATTTTTGAAATGACAACATTTTGGAAATGGAGAACAAATTAGTGGTTGCCAGGGATTAGGGATGGGAGAGAGGTGGGAGTGGTTATAAAAGGGCAACAGGAGGGGTCAATGTTGTGAAAAACATTTGTAGTATCTGAGTATTTACTAGATGTGAAAACATGAATTTACACATGTGAAAACTGTATAGAACTAAGTAAAAACATGAAAAAACAAACAAGTAAAACTGGATAATCTTAATAACATTGCGGGAGTGCATAAATGTGATATCCTATATAATAAAAGGCCAATATGCAAATTGTCCCCTTGACCAGGAGTTTGACCAGAGGGCGAGGCCAGCTGCCCAACCACCCGGGGCCCCTCCCCCTCCCCCAATCGGGGCGGGCTGGCCAGACCACATCCATCCACAAATTCGTGCCCTGAGCCTCTAGTTATACTATATTTTGCAAAGTGTTATCATTGAAGAAAACAGTATAAAGTATATATGGGATCTCTCTGCATTATTTCTTAACTACTACATGTGAGTCAATCATCTCAATAAAATTTTAATTAAAAAAGTCATCTCATCTATCTCATTCAGCATTACTTTTCTTTTTTTAAATTTATTTTTATTGATTTCAGAGAGGAAGGGAGAGGGAGAGAGAGATAGAAACATCAATGATGAGAGAGAATCATTGATTGGCTGCCTCTTGCATGCCCCACACTGGGGATCGAGCCCACAACCCAGGCATGTGCCCTTGGCCTGAACTGAACCCTGGACCCTTCAGTCCGAAGGCTGACACTCTACTCACTGAGCCAAACCAGCTAGGGCAGCATTAATTTCCTTAAAAAATACCTTTTATTTATAATTATTTAACAAATTTTAAACATATTTAAACATATTCTAATCAGTGGGTATGCATACTAATTATAAAGACAATTCAAACAATTAAACTCAAAGATATATGGTCACAGAAAATAATTTTTGAAAATTTCAATTATTCATATTGTTTTCTTGCACAGGAAATATGATACGGTAGAATGTAAATGATTAAGCAACAGTTCTGAAATCTGTTCTCTCCCTTCATTGGGGAAAGGGGAGGTGACCCAGAAAAGAAAGAAATGACCTGGTCTAATCTCCATGTTAACTTGACCATCTGCTGTTTGCTGGCAGGCAAGTCCTGACCTACAGAATGCCTTTTGCAGGATGTACCTGCTTGCCTAGAATTTCTGATGGCCAACAAATCCGAAATCTGTGGAGTTATGGAACATGGCTTCCAGGAAACTGTCTCATACTCTGTGTAACTAAGTATAAAATAAAGATGTTAAAGATTGAAAGGGCTCTCTTCTGCATAACTAACGTAAGTACATACAGTATTAGGTATCTTCTGTGTTAATGTGGGCGCTAGACCATTTATGATGCTGTGAGAAAGGACTGAAAGAGCCACACAGAGGGCCCCGGATGTCACCATGTTTTGCTTGTGCCTTCTGATTATTTGTGTTCCCAAAATTATTAGTAAAGTTTGGTACTAGAATGAGATTTCTGATCTGAATATCTAATTATTTGTGTAATCTCCGAGAGTAATCAAGAGAAGACTTTCCAGCATATACTTACATATACTAGGATGACACTGGAGGGGACGGAAGAGTTATTAGAGACCAGGAAGGAAAAGAAAACTCATAAAATGTGATTGTTAAAGAAGAGCTTGTTCATGATGTTTTTAAAAGAGATCCAGTCTGGTTTTTAGATTATATTGACTGTATTAAAAAGATCCATGTAGCAATTTTATTTAAAATACAGTATTTACAATATGATAGAGATTATATCCTTTGCAACTATTTTTTTTATCTTTATTGTTGAGAGTATTACAGCTATCCTCCCCTTCTGAAACATATGATGGAAATATGGAAATATCTTCTGTACAGTTAAAACTGTGATCAAGTAGAATACTGATATATTTTATAGAAAACTAAATGAAACTCATAGACTATGTCTTACCTGACTGATTTTTACTTAAAAGTTCTACTTGTAATTAGAGAAATGAAAAATAGCCTGGCTGGCATGGCTCGGTGGTTGAGTGTCAACCCATGAACCTGGAGGGCACATGTTCTGGGTTGTGGGGCATACAGGAGACAGCTGATCAATGATTCTCTCTCATCATTTATATTTCTATCTCTCTCTCTCCCTCTCCATTCCTCTCTGAAATCAATAAAAACATTTTTAAAAGAAAAAGAAAGTGCATTGAGATACCTATCAGATAGATGAAAATTTAAAAACATGGTACATATTATGTTGACAAGGGTATGGAGAAACAGAAACTCTCACATATTGCTGGTTGGATTGCAAACTTATACTTCCCCCCCCCCAAGGGATTTGGCAACATATAACAACACTACGCATGCCTTTTGACCAAGCAATGCCTTGTATGGGAATTTACGCTGAAAATACCCTCCATTAATGTGAAAATATACAATCATAAGTTTAATCCATTATGACATGTTTTATAATTATAAGATATACAGAAAATCTAAATGCTCATACAAAATCAAACAGTTGAATAAAGTATAGTACATCCATCTAATGTACTATTACAGCTATGTACAAAAGAATGAGAAATAGCTTTTGTACTTATATGGAGTGAATGATAGGAATATTATGTGAAAAGAAGCAAAGTGAACAAACACTATCTATTTTATGTAAGCAAAAAGGGGAAGTAAAAACATACATTTTATGTCTGTTCATTTCTGAGAAAAGAAACACAAAAAGAAAAACCAGAGATTGGTTACCAACAATGAGTGGTTGAGAGTAGGGTTGAAATGAGGGGGGAGGGATGGTGTAGAAGGAATAGAGAAGTGACATTTCTCCAAGTACATCTTTTGTGTAGTTATGACTTAGAATCATACCAACCATATAATGTAATCAAGAGATATGGGGAGAAAAATTCCAAATGGAAAAAAACAAAAAATGAATAAAGCTAACCAAATGCAAAGAAACAACACAACTTCAGCGAAGAGAGGAAAAAAATATCCAAGAAACATTTTAACAGAGTATTTTGACTATTTGCCCTCAGGTTAAAGACAGAAAGGACTCTAAACCAATATTGAGATTTGTTAGTAAGTTTGTTTTCCAAAGTGGTATCTATTTGCAATTCTGAGCCTACTCCATGTGTATTAAAGGATTAAGCTAAAAATAACAATATTGCAAATATTGAGAACCGGGTTCCTCATCATCAGAGAAGTGCATTACAAATATGAAAAGGAGAAAGTCTAGAAAAAAACCCTGTGGCTTCAGACTGGAATTGGAGTAATCCAAACAAATTATGGTTTTCAACATATGTAGACAGGTAGATATTGACACTGATATAGAGGTGTGTTTTTGTATAAATGCATTCATCACTCACAAACATATTTCTTAGGAGTGCCTACTGAGGGACACTGTAAGCAGTGACGTGTCACTATAACAAGCATATCTGAAGCCCAAATCCAGTGTTCTAAGTATCAGTCTACACAGCAAGGAACCAGCCCGCCCTCCTTGGAGAAACATCATGCCGTAACAGAAAGTAGCAAAGTATTCAAAGAATGACAAAAACTTGTCCAGAGGAGAGTCAACTTAAAGGAGTTCTTATTGGCCAAACTGGGGGACAATGTGACAGAGAGTCAGCTTAAAGGAGTTCCTATTGGCCAAACTGGGGGACAACTTGACCATCAAAATAAATAATAATAATGATTAAAACCAACAATAGAAAAAAGAAGCCATGAGTTAATATTGATATAGTTTAAAAACAAATTAATGGAAGGAAAAGTTCTTACAGCAGAATGCAAATCTATACAGTCATAAAGAGATGATGAGATTAGAAAACTAGCATTTGACAACTACCACAGTAATAGTTGTTTCAGGCAAGAAGAGGTTCCAATGAATGCTAAGACTAGGAACTACAGGTTTGATGAGAAACTGGATATTTATGTAGCTTCAAAGTACCTCCCCACAAGATACCTATTAATTACAAATGGGAAGTAATATCTTCAGTGGAGAATCCTAGTAGACACCATTACAGCCAAGTGATAAAGTAGTGTACACTGTGAGGACATACAGACACTTCTGTGACCTCCCTGCCGATCACCTGAACCTAATCATGGAAATGTTGGACACACCCAAATGGAGGTGTGTCCAACATTTCCAAAATATAAGAGACAAAAAGACAGAGAAATAACAAGGATCTGCTCCAGATTAAGACTATGAATAAGGTCTGTGGCTTAGATACTACTATTACATAAATGTTAACTTTCCGATTTTGATAATTATATAAGAGAATATCTTTATATATGAGGAGATATATATATATATGTGTGTGTGTGTAATAATATATATATCAGAATGGTAATATAAGAGAATATCCTAGTTTGTAAGAACTATACTCCAATATATAGGGGCATAATGTCTTGAGAGAGAGAGAGAGAGAGAGAGAGAGAGAGAATGAATAAATAATCAACTAAATACTTGGGGAATATAGGTGAAAGGCACACATGGAAATATTTTATAAGAACTTTTCAACATTTTTGTAGCTGAAATTATTTCATACCAATAAGTTAAAAAGAAGATCAATTAATACATTTGCCCCTGGTTCAATGCTAATTTAAAATAAAAACATTTCTATGAGTATATTTAGTTGACTAAACAATGTTTATATCTTAAAGAGTAAATTTAGTTTTAAGATACATCCAACCAAGGACCTGTTTGTGAACAAAGTCCACCCCCTCAAGTTGACTGGATCAATCTATTTTAGTGCCTTGTGACACATTCTAGTCTAAGTGTCCTGGTGCACCTATATGCAATAATTGAAGTGGACATATGACAGGTTAAATTATTTTCCATAAGCAAGCAGCAGCTCTTCTGAAATAATGCCGCTGGCAATCAAATCTATAATCACTCAAGAGCTTTAAATGTCACATTTACTTTCTGCTTCCAAATAAAAAACAAGGCATGATGTGAAAGTAATTTTTAATGACTAGCCCATCGCATTTTTATATTCTTAGTTAAAAGTCATCTTGGAACCATATCGTTTTTGTTTTCTAACTACTGAGCTCTGCCCAAGGAAATATTGTGACTATTTGATCGTGTTGTTACTATTTTAGTATTGATCTCCATACCAGAATTATCACATTGGAAAAAAAATCCTACAGCATTCTCCTTCTAGATTTAAGAAAGGAGAGTGATGTCAAATATTTAGAAACACAGAAGTACTTAAAATATAGAAGCTTACGTATTATGGCTTTGAAAGATGTCTGGTTAAAGTCACTACTGATTAATGTATTCTTAAAAGGAGAAAAAATGAAAGTTACTTTCTTTTTGAATGTTGGGAAAATAAGAATAAGGAGTGAAGCAGACTCATAGGATAGTTCTGAGATGAATGACCACTTGAGTGAGAACATTTAGTAAGAGTGCACTTTCACTGGAGTAAGTTTCAAATGTTGATGGATTAAGAAAAAGCAAGAAGCTCTTCTGTTATTTTTCAAGAAGCACCTGCTCTGCAGTCAAGAGAGTCTTACTCTCAGCCTCAGTAGGTTGCTACTAGCAGGTGTGCAATCACTGTCCAGGAGACATTGAGAATGCTTCCCTCTGATTTGCCCAGCAAAGAGCCATGGAAGCCATCACCCCAGGTAAGCAGAAAATGCAGCCCAGCAATGCAAGGTGGAGACCTGTGAACAGCATCAGAAGGGAAGTCTGTGTGGTCATTTCATGTTACCTGACTGAGCCATGGAGTGTCCAGATACTTACTTCAACATTATTCTGGGCATGTCTGTGAGGGTGTTTCTGGATAAGATGGACATCTGAATCCTTAGACTGAATAAAGCAGATTGCCCTGGCCAATATGGGTGGGCCCCATCCAACTGAAGGCCTGAATAGAATAAAAGGTGGAATAAGGGAGGATTTTTCTGTCTGAATGTCTTTAAGCTGGGACATTGGTTTTCACAGCAGATGTCTCGAGCCCACACTGAGACACCTGCCCTGCCTTCCCAGCACTCTCCCTCATGGATTAGTTCTTCTCATCCATCTCCTACCACCTTCTCTGTCAGTTACAGTCTCTGTGTTTCATGTCAAAAGCAGTAAACCTCTACACAGTCATTTAACGTGCCTTAAATTTGTGCAATCCCAGAATTGGCAGATAAGGCTCCTTCTGTGACCAGAAGGCCTGCCTAGAGTGTGCACAGCCCAGATCAAACTCAAAGTTGTCCATCTCCACCCATTCTTCTTGGCCTGGTGGCAATTCAACGCAGTGGCAAAAGGAGAAAAAAGGCTCTTGGAGCTCTTCACTGATTCCATCAAAGAACCCTCCCACCCTACCAGGAATCATATTGCAGCAAGACAATATTTCCTATTGTAGCCACAGCTACACGTTTCCTTGTTGGGACTCAAGAAAGGGGAAATGGGATCTTGGAAACTCAGGGATGTAATTCCACATAAATAAAAATCACTTATTCTCCTGTGCAAGTCTCAGAAAATTCTTTTTCTAGGGATATCACAAGAACTCCACTCCCATGAGCAACAGGTGGAGATGAAGTCCTCCTCACCCCCGAACAATATAAGGTATTGTCATTTTGCTGGAATGTGCCAATCACCACATGATCAGAGAAATTCAATGCAAACTCTATATATTGCATTTTTCTATTGTACATCTGATTTTCACTTTAATCAAATTTTCAAAGGGATTAGCAATGCAAAAAAGGAAAAGAGGCACTGCCCATAGTAAAGTCTTAGAAGTAGAACTATGAACTGTGAAAGCAATGAATATGCACATTTTTTCGATTTTGATGTATATTTTAAAATTGCCTTTTAAAAACATCTTGCCAATTTTTATTCCCAATAGCTACTTATGAGACCCTTTCCACATACCAGACATTTTCAATGATAGCCATCATCATTTTTAACATCTTTCCAAAGTTGACAGATGAAAAATGCTACCCTGTTATTTTTTTATTGCTAGTAAGATTAAATTATTTCGTATGCTTAATAGAAATCTTTATTTCTTCCTTGGTAAATGACCTGTTGAATTACTCTGCCCCTTTTTTGTTTCTGCAGAGGGCTGTTCATCTTCTTTCCAATATCTATCTGTCTCTCACTTGGTTTTACATCTCACTCCATTGGTCAATATGTCCAGAACAATGATTCCTAATACAAGTGATGATGGCAATCCTGGTCTGTAGCCTGAATTTATTGGAAATGCAGCACAATTCCAGAACGTCAGAAACACACCTGTGAGCATATACAAGCAGCCAAATGCATTTCACCAACTTATGAGTTACCTAGTAATCAATTATCAGTAGCTCAGATAACTGATAACCAAGAACTTAGGATACAAGAGGCATGTTTTCATTTCTTTCCCAAGTTTGACAACTTAGAAATCCTGAGATTAATTTTCTAGCACTCAGAAGATCATAAGAAATGTTCTGACTGTATTCATGCTGTTTTAAAATGCAACCAGAGAGGGAAATCAGAAAAAGTCATCTATAACTCTGGGAATAATTTGCTGAATTAGAATCATGATATTGACCAGTCTTTTCTCAGAACACTTAATTCTCTAACAATCAACTTAGTTTATCATGATTTTAGAAAAAAGTATATGCACTCAGATGTATACATACATATACATATAAGTATGTATATACACACATTCATATCTACATGAACATATTTAACCTTGTGCAGTCAAAACTCTATAAATATTGATTGTGGAAGAGAAAAAATAAAAAAGAATGCCAAAGCAATAAATAATTTGGCTATAGAACTTCTTCCAAATGACGGCTCCAATTCTTCAAGTTATCTTTCTGTGAATCTCAACAGAAGTGTGTTTTCTGAAGCATTCGGAGACTGTGAAAATGTAGCCAACCATACAAGAGGCACTGCAGCCATGTCTGTGAAATCCTGTTAAAGCATAAGGCCATCTCCCTTATATGTTACAGTGCAAAAAGAGGGCCATGACTGATGAAAACCCTGGTACCTTCTCCAGCTGTAAAATTATAGCCTCTCAGCAGAGTCCTGAAACTCCACCAGTTCTAAACTAGGGACTCAAGGGCCTGGGATTGCTAGGGCAGCAAATTCATGATGCGCAGGTGAGACAGACTGTGTACATTAGGAGAGTTTTTAAGCTATGCTGAACTGAGTCATGGGTCCTTAACAATATTCCCTTTTAAAAAAAAATTGTCTTTCCAAATATTTACATGATAAATATACTCTCAGTTCACAGCCAAATAAAGGTGGATTTGGAAAAGTCCCAGGAAACTGTGGCCACTCTACATAAATGCTGCATGTATACTGGTGTGTATTATACAGTATACAGATTCACCTAGACTAACCATGGGGTTATGTCCTGATAAACCCATCATAAGTTGAAAATATCTTAAGTCGAAAATGCATTTAATACACCTTTACCTGCCAAACATCATAGGTTCACCTAGCCTACCTTAAACGTGCCTAGAACACAATATCCAAAAAAATACCAGCAACACAGTACACTGTAGAGTACTGGCTGTAACCCTGTAGCTCACTGTAACTGCCCATCATCATGAGAAAATATCACTACTCAGGAAAAGATCAAAATTCAAAATACAGTTTCTACTGAACACACATCACTTTCACATCATTGTAAAGTCAAAAAATCATAGTCAAGTCAATGCAAGTCGGGTACTTGTATAAGACTCTTTCAGAGACATACCTATGCTGCCTTTAGCCACCTAGCCATTCAGTGTCTCATCTCCAACTAGCAGTGAAGCTGGATATAAGTCACATAGGCCCACTAATGAACAAGCTATGGCACCATTACTAGCGTGGCATTGGAATCGGTGTCATAATGTCAATCACTGCTCTTCAAATGAAAAGTCTTTGAGAATCTCCTAAGATCTGCTATGAAGAAAATAATCACTTGTTATCCACCTAGATTAGAACCTGCCAGGCCTGTGATGCCTATAACATAAGAGAAAAGCTTGAACAGAAATTGGCAGAAGGACCAATTGGAAAAAGTGATCTGACTAGTATTTCTTAGTTTCTAGCTGTCTTTTAGGTTCTCCACTTGCACTTTCAACCGTCAGGAGCATGCTTTAGCCTCCAGCTCCGCTGGGTGACAGAGAAATGTGAGCTGAGTCCCACAAGGGCCCCAAATGTTCCTGGCTTAGGATCCTGCTGCTCATCATGTCTGGAGGATCCTGGTTAGTTCCTGCCCTCCACTTCCTAGCCCCAAAAGATAGTTTTGCTAAAGTGATTTGACAATATTATAACGTCAAATAGTCAGGAACAGGAATAAACACAATTTTTATAGGGAAGCACCTGTGGATCCCAAGGTCACCACTGCTGAGAAGAAAGTACAGGCAGAAGTCATCTTCCCGAGGCTACTGGAACTGCACACAGAAGTGCACAGACATGTGAAGGTGCCCATGTTTGAGTGTCCCTGTCAGAGAACTTTTAGGCATGTTTATAAGGCTGGAGATGGGGTCATACGCTCCAGTTGTTTTTTCTGTTTTACAGATAGTTTTATTTTAACCAGTATGGTTAGCAATAAGATTCCATTTTTAGTCTGCACTCCTCTAAAGAGTGAATTAACTATTTCTACTTGCGCCCAAGGCACTTCCTAACTAATTGCTGTTTTAGTTGGAGTCTGGCTTAGAGTTCCTCTTTTTCAACAAATGGAGATCATTAAAGTGCTTGCTGCTTCGAAGACAAATTTGTGTGTTGGGCCATTTTCTCCCCCAGAAGTCATCATAGCTGAAATACATTTACTTGGTTATCCGTTGTCTAATTTGACCTATGGGAAATGCTCATGTCAAGCAGGAAGAAAAAATATTGGCCTGAAAACAACTTGAAGGCTACCCAGCATCTAGTTGACACAAGGGAGAAAGGTATCCAATAATAATTCCAGCAGCTGGTGGCATTTGGATATTGATAGCGGATGAAGAATAAGAAATCACAGAATTTTACTTTAAGCCATCTAAAAAGTTTCCTTTATAGTGGGAACTGTATTCAACAAAAGTATCTAGTACTAAAATACATCTTTGTCTCAAAATATTTTTATTCTTTTATGTGTGACAAATATAATTATTGTAAAAGCTGTATATCAATAAGCAAACGATTTCAAGTGATATCTTCACCAACTATGATAGGAAGGAATAAAAGCTTGTGCCACAAAAATCTAATGGAACATTCATTAGTAAACATAAATATAATATGACTCCTTCTAGGTAGAACGCAGATTCCTACCAATTAAAACATCGGTAGGCATATAAGAAAGTATAAATGTGTAATACACATGTGCCACATTTTGGCTCAAATTATATTAACTTCTCTTTTTCTTGACTGGACATTTGTCATAAAACTGGGATTCTTGTCTGAGTTTCTGTATCCATGAGGGGAAACAGTTTAATTCAAACACCACCAAATCAGGATTTTCAAACACTGTAAACTCAGAAACTATAAATACAGCATGTTGATCAGAGAATGAAAAATAAGCATTTGTTTGTTCAATTTTAAACATTTTCAGAGCATCTGAAATAGGCCAGAGGTTGTTATAGGAATAGAGAGACACAAGTGAATAAAATAGACAAAAATCTATGCTTTCTTAAAGAAAGAGAAAACTCTTCCTTCTCATTTGCTGTGGAGCAAACCAGAGCCGGTGGCATCTGCCACTCCCAGAGGCCGAAGCAGCCTGAGTGAAAGGTCTCCACAGCGAGCCCAGACGGGAAGGACAGCCTCCACTGCGCCCTCTCTTCCCGCACGCAGTCCAATCGCTTCATTTTGTATCAAGGTGAACTTTTTACCTTACAAATTGGAGTATCACATTTGGACATAACATAAAATGTAATTTTGTGGATTATTTACCTTGAGCAGTTGCTCTGATAATGAAATATCAAGTGACTGCTCCCAAGAAATACATTCTAGAATTTCTAAGGTTAATAAACCCAACCAAAAAGTCAAGGCAGACCCATGATATAGGTTTCAGGATCTAGGGGAAGGTTTAAGGATTAAGATTCAGAAAAAGTCCTTTGTCTCTATCTCCCACCATTTATTTAATTCTTATTTTAATCATACAAATGAATGGTAACCAAGGATGGGATAATCAAAACTTATATGCATATATGCATAGCCCGTGGACACAGGCAATAGTGCAGTGATGGCCTGGGGTGCAGCAGGGGTTGGGTGGAGGGGGGCAAATAGGGAGAAAATGGGAGACATCTGTAATTCTGTCGACAATTAAAAATAGATTTAAAAAAGAATCAATAACATTTTTAAAAAGAAGTATATAACGTATGGTTTTATATGCTCACACTGTGGCCATAGGTAACTGAAATACCCTGTCTTTTGTTAAGCATTTATATGCTCACAATGATGTTAGGCAGGGTATAATCAACAAAACAAAAGAGTCTGCAATCAAGTTGGACTTGGCAAACATGAAGTGATTCTTAACAATACAAAGGTAGCAGGTGACTAAGTAATGGTTGTTTGGTACCATCCATATACCCAACAGGAGGTCAGAAGAGACTAAGTTTAACAAGGTTGAAAACTAGTCATGAACAGGGGTTGAATAGGTTAAAAAGGAGAGATTCCACAGAAGGCTTGGCTGAGAAATTACACATGTGGAGGACAGGAGGTAACCTGACTAAGGCAGGGTTTGGGTTTTAGAGAAAAGTGGCAAGCAATAACAGGTGTGGAAAAGATTACAAAGAACTCAATGAATGGTAAGGATTCATTCTAGATAGAATCAGTGACAGAAAGCCAAGGAAAATTGGGTGGGGGTGAGTCAAATGATGAAAGCAGTATTTATGGACATATAATCTGGTAGAGGTGGTCAAAGTCAACCACAATGTGACCAGGCAGTCACAGAGAAAAATGCTGTGTCTCCATGGAAAAGTAGGCATTTTCTAGATGTTAGAAAAACAGCATTCTGAATTATCAGATGCTGGTTTTATGGGAAGAACTTCACAATTCTGTAGATTGTAAGAAAGTAATAGCAATGCCTAATAATTCTTGTATATTGATCTGGAAATTCTGTCCTGTCCAGAAGTGGTTTGAGTGACTTCCCATGCCCCCTTCCAACCCTGCCCAGCAAGGGAAACAATTTTGCTTCCATTTGTACATTCATCTCAATATCCCTCATATAAAATTCCAGTGAACTCTTAATAAACCAGAAAAGGCTTACTGTACTGTGTACAGTATATAATTCTGAGTGATAGGGCATTTCTACCCTTAGATAGTTTCTTATTCTCAAATGGAATCTTATGGCTATTCTCAGGGACACTTTTCAAATCTCCTAGATCAAGATTAGCCCAAGAATATTGTAAAACTATGAAAGCTACAGAGAAAGACCACCCTATGGGAGACTGTCACACTCATGGTCCCAACTAACATCCAAACCCTTTGCCATGTAGGTCTACAATACTGCTGCCTAACCAGCCGCCAAGTTTTGGGTGATTTGTTATGCAGCCATATTGTGGCCATAGGTAACTGAAATACTCTGCCTTTTGTTAAGCATTCTACCTACCTGTCTTTGACCTCCGAACATATCTTTCTGAGAAGAAAGACTTATTTTGATGATTAATTGGCCTCTCTTTAGGAAAATGGACTCTACAATGCTAAATGTAGCACATGAATAAGGCCTTAGGATAATATAATATACATGAATCTTTTTTTAAAAAAATAAACATCTATCCTTGACTACAGCCCAGAATCAAATTATTTTCATCTGATTCGCTTCTTTTTTTCCCCTTTCCTAGAAAAATCAACATGTTATCTGATTGTCACAACTTGTTCACATGCTTCCTGCTAAAATCAATTCCAGGGTAATAAATTGCACTGCCAGCATGATTAAAATGAACTCACATCAGTGTCCCTAGTGGTCCATCCTCTCATACACTCTAATATTAGAGACCCTTATTTCTGGGATGTTCATCACCTGAAGGGAACAAAGGAGAGGTGGAATTGCCTGCTCCCTCTATGACAAAGGAGGAGCTGTTCCTTTCTTAGTAGGAAAAAAGAGACAGAGCTGTCCATTCAGCTGAAGGAGGCCAGCTATACTGGACACAGTATTTTTCCAAGATACTTTCTCCCAAATAAAAAGTCATATACACAACTTTAACCTCACAGACAGAGATGATTATTTTTGCTGCCCTCAAGATGTGCTGAACACCACTGTGGCAACACCAGAACCAGGCAAACACCAACAAGCCAGAGGAGCACACAAGTTAATAAAAACACTCATTTTTTCATCTTTGGTTCTGTCTAGTGCCCCTTCCTCCTACAAACAAGCTGCTGCTTTTCACTTCATCTAAATAAAGCTAAATACTGAAAACAAAATTAAGCCTGAATGAGAAAATGCCCGACACCGTGATAGCTAAAATTATCTATGAAAAAAATCGGAATCTAACAAGTAAAATACCTACATATTATATTAGAACTATCACCAATGAATGAGAGTCAGTTAAAATAATATTGTAGATTTGGTCAGTTGGTGGAATTGGTCAGCCTTAAGAACCATCTATGGGCCCTGAATTTTCCAGAGGGAGGTTGTGAAGGCACACATAGAATAATGACCTTCTCAAGATGATCACTGCACAGAGAAGGATCATAGCCTTTTCTAAGAGATGGTAGGAGCAGAAGACATTTTAAATTAGTATTCAAAATGCTTTAGAAATGGGACAGCGATATTTTGCTGACCTAAATGTTTACAAAAGAATTAAAAGGCAATTAGAAATTCAAAGCCTTCCTCCCTCTGAGGCAGATACAATTAGCAAGGTCAATTACGCCTTGGTGAATGGCTATGTGTCCCCATGGTAGAGTTGCCAGAATAAAAATCAATTCCCATGAGCTTGCAAGAACTGCCTCTTTACATGGACACCTGAATACTGGAAAACCACTTCCCAAATCTCTCCATTACATCATCCCCGGATGAATGCACAATAGACTATTGTTGAATGTCTCCTTAGGAAATCAACAAAAACACAGTCAGCATCTTTGCCCACTGCCTTTAATGTGTTCTATTTCTCTAGTGGAAACTACCACATTCTGAAAAAGAAGAAAAATAAATGGGTTCACAGCAGAAACTCTCCAATGTTTTATCCTTCCTTTATCTGTTTTAGTTTCTGGCTGTGGCTAGTCGTTTTTCTAGCGGATAAGTAGTATGATTACTAATTACAGCTCAGGTGTGTGCTAGTGTGGAGAACAGGTATCTCTTCTAGTTAATGACTGTTCACATTTAGGAATGATGTATACTGGGATGAGGCCTATCAGATAGATGCTGCTGCTAACATGCATTCCAGAACATTTTTAGGGGGTTCTCTCCAGTGCCTATGTGAGAACTACAGTTCTCTGCTAGCCACTCCTCTTCTTCTAACCTTAGAGTCATTGTATTTCAAAGATGCTTGGGAAGCCCTAACTGGTTTGGCTCAGTGGATAGAGCGTCAGCCTGTGGACTGAAGGGTCCCAGGTTCGATTCCAGTTAAGGGCATATACCTTGGTTGTGGGCACATCCCCATTAGGGAGTGTGTAGGAGGCAGCTAAATTGATGTTTCTCTCTCATCAATGTTTCTAACTCTCTATCCCTCTCCCTTTCTCTCTGTAAAAAATCAATAAAATTATTTAAAAAAAGATGCTTGGGGAAAAAATGCCAACTCAAAAGATGTGTCTTTTATCTTATTCATTAAGCTAGTTAAATTAAAGTAGGTTTAAAAGGGGGGGAGATTTATAAGGGCAGAGACTAACTCTGTTTTTCCTGCCACTGATAGGATCGTGTCTATAAGACATATCTGTCAACCATGAAATATGCTACAAAGGAAAAAAAAACTGTTAGTACTGCTTCAAAAATCTATGAAAAGTGATACAGTCAAAAACAAACACAGCACAAAAAGTGTGATAATACTTTAAAATAGGAGAAAATACATGTGAAATTGCCTGTAGGGTAATAATGCTAATGTCTTTCTTTAGTGTCAGTATAATTTTTAAATATAAATTTGAGTTATTTCAAGCTTCCTTAGCTCAAAACAAAAGAAAACAAAGGTAACTTAGAACAGGGTTATTCCTCTCCTTGAGGCTAAATTGTGCATTCCTATAGGAGAAGATACAAAGGGAGAAATGGGTAAGAAATGAGGAAATGAATAAGAAACAGAACAGAACTGATGAAAATGGTGGGGCTGTGTGTGTGTGTGGTTGTGTGTGTTTGGTTAAGTTGGTTAAAGCTGTATTATTGGTTTTCAAATTAAAATGAGAACATTTAAGAGAGGATTGGTAAATTATGTCTCATAGTGACTTGAATTCATGTAATAAATATTCAAATACCTTGACCAACAGGAAATGCATTTCTTAGCTCTCACTCCTTATGATACATGAAACTAACATTCACTGAATACCCAGTTTGTTCTGGGCACCAGGTTAGGTGTTTTCACAATTGAGCACACATGCAAATTTCAGGATCATTATCACCTTCCTTTAACAAAGGAGGAAACTGAGTCTCAGAGTTGTCAATTGATTTGTCCTGTCCACAGTCTAAGGCTTGACCCAAGCATTTTTAATCTAATTTCAGTGTGCTTTATACCCAACCATGCTATTTTACTTAAGAAATGAACACTAAATAAAATCAAATGGTCCTAGCTAACACGTTTACTATGTCCTCTAGGACACTTGACTAACAAGTTTACAATGGCTTCACTTCACACGAGGATTCCAGCAAATATAATTCAATAAACCAACTGCAAAATCTGTTGAATGACATGCTAGTCTCACCTTGTAACATCCCCCAAAGTGAAACTTCCATCATTTAACAGATACTTACTTAGTGAATACTAAGCACCAAGCATTTTCTCAAGTGCTAGGAATGTAACAGGATGCAGAGTGTCTTGTTTCAAGGAGCTTACAGCCCAGTGGATGATACAGACACACACATACCCTTACAATCAGTATGATAGGTGCTGTGCTCCAGGAAACATTGGGCACCATGGGGCTCAGAGGAGGCTCCAAACCCAAACTGAGGGAAACAGGAGTCATCCCAGAAGAAGAGATCAAAAAATCAGTGTGCAAGTGACGTGACAAGGTTTACAATCTATCCTACACTCAGTGGTGCAGCCACTCAAGAGTTTCAAGCAGGCAAACAGCATTCACAGTTCTTTTTATCTGAGAAGTATCCTTCTGATTGCAGTGGGGTGAATGGATCTGGAGACTGGCAGCAGGCAGGCAAGGTAAGAGGCTATTGCAATAGTTAGAGTAGAAGAGAGCAGTGATGAGAATTAGGGAGGTGAGGATGAGAAGTTGGTGGGAAGTAAAATCAAGCTGGCTAATGATTGACTAGATGTTGTGGATCATGGCGGTAATGACACAGGGTGAGATGTCCTCTAGGACACTTGACTAAATGTGAGGTACTACCTCTCACAAAAGAAAGAACAACCTAAGGAGAAATGATGAATTCAGTTTTGGATAAGCTGACTTTCTGTAACTAACAGACAGTATAAAGAAAGAACAGGGAGATGGTCTATGCTTCATATAAATAACTAGAGGCCAGATGCACGAAAATTCGTGCAAGAGTAGGCCTTCCACTCCCAGCTGCTGGCACCAGCTTCCCTCTGACACCCGGGACCCGGGCTGCTTCCCTCCGGCCCTGGCTTGGTCAGGAAAAACATCTGGAATGATGTCCAGTCTAATTAGCATATTACCCTTTTATTATTATAGATAATGCTTTTTGCCCAGCCTGTGTGGCACAGTGGTTGAACATCAATCTATGAAGCAGGAGGTCATGGTTTGATTCCTGACCAGGGCATGTGCCCAGGTTGTGGGCTTGATCCCCAGTAGGGGGCATGCAGGAGGCAGCTGATCAATGATTCTCTCTCATCGTTGATATTTCTAACCCTCTCTCCCTCCCCTTTCTTCTCTGAAATCAATAAAAAATTTAAATGATTATGCTTTTCAAGAAACTCTTTTGAATGACAGTAAGCATTGCACTTTCAACTTTCTCAAAACATGAATAATCAATTGTCTCAGGATTAATTATTTAAATCTGTAAATTCTACAATTTTTGACAAAGAAAAGTTGCCTTTTAAAAGGGATGAGGGTGGGGAGGGTGAAGCTAACTTTTTGGTGTTTTTAAACAGCTGCATTGCAACTGCCCATGATCTTTAATGGCTTAAAGTTATTTAGACTATGGCCATTCTCTCTTTGATGAAGAGAAATTTTATTTATTTAATCTATTTTTTCTTTCTTTCAAGTTTATATATATATATAAATTCTTTATTGTTGAAAGTATTACATATGTCTCCTTTTCCCCCTATTGACCTCTCCCAGTCCACCTCCATCCCCCAGCACAGGCCTTCACCCCCTTATTGTGTGTGTCCATTGATTATACTTATATGAATGCATACAAGTCCTTTGGTTGATCTCTTACCCACTACCCCCCCACACACACTCTCCTGCTTTCCCTCTGAGATACAGCCACTATGGAAAACAATGTGGAGTTTCCTCAAACAATTAAAAATAGAGTTTCTATTTGACCCCACTTCTAGAAATATATCCCAAGAAATCAAAAACAGCAGTCGGAAAGAATATATGCACCCCTATGTTCATAGCAGCACAATTTACAATAGCTAAGATTTGGAAACAGCCTAAGTGCCCATCATCAGGTGAGTGGATTAAAAAACTGTGGAACATCTACACAATGGAATACTACACTGCTGTAAAAAAGAAGGAACTCTTCCCATTTGCAATAGCGTGGATGGACCTGGAGAGCATTATGCTAAGCAAAATAAGCAGTTGAAGAAAGATAAGTATCACATGATCTCACTCATTTATGGAATACTCGAGGCCCGGTGCACAAAATTTGTGCACTGGGGGGTGGGATTCCCTCAGCCCAGCCTCCCACTCAGTCCGGGAGCCCTCAGTGGATGTCCTACTGACGGCCACAGTCTGGCAGCAGAGTCTCAGAGCAGGCGTCGTGTGTGTGTGTGTGTGTGTGTGTGTATGTGTCTTCTGGGGCCTGCCCCCAGCTGCACCACATAGGCTCGGAGAAGTTGCCGTGTGTGTGTGTGTGTGTGTGTGTGTGTGTGTGTGTGTGTGTGTGTCTGCTGGGGGCCTGTCCCCAGCCACACCGTAGAAGCTTGGAGCAGGCGTTTTGTAATAATATTAAAAACTATTCTTTCTTTTATATTTTAATAGTCTCCAATGCTCACTGCAAGTCATATTGTACGTGTGTGTGTGTGTGTGTGTGTGTGTGTGTGTGTGTGTATGTGTCTTCTGGGGTCTGCCCCCAGCTGCACCACATAAGCTCGGAGCAGTTGCCGTGTGTGTGTGTGTGTGTGTGTGTGTGTGTGTGTGTGTGTGTGTCTGCTGGGGGCCTGTCCCCAGCCACACCGTGGAAGCTTGGAGCAGGCGTCCCTCTCTGTTGATCTCTCAGGCTCCTGGCCTCCACTGCGTGTTGTACTCTCCCTTGAGCTGTGGCCAGGGTGGGGTGCTGCCTGCAGGCCGCCCTTTCCTGCTCTGGGATCTCCACGGCGACCCAGGATCAGGCCTTGCTGGGTGCTGCCTACAGGCCACACTTTCCTGCTCACCGATCGCTGGATCGCCAGGGCACCCGGGGTCAGGCCCTGCTGGGTGCTGCATGTGGGCGGCACTTTCCTGCTCTCTAATAGCCATGGGGTCCCGGCTGGGGGCGGGGCTTAGGCGGCGCAGGGCTTACGCAGCACTGGCTTAGGCAGCACATGGGGGTCCCATATGGGGGCAGGGCTTAGGCAGCGCAATTGCGCCGTCTAAGCCCCGCCGCCCAGGGCTGCACACAGGGCCTGGATGGCGGCTCACGCTGTCCCGCCCTGCCTGCACTATGCAAATTAGCCACCATCTTTGTTGGCGGCTAATTTGCATATCGTGTTGATTAGCCAATAGGAGGCGTAGCAAAAGTACAGTCAATTACCACCTTTGTCTATTATTAGATAGGATAATGAACAACATAAATGGATGAACAAAAATAGATCCAGAGACATTGAAGCATCAAACAGACCATCAAACCTGATGAAGAGAAATTTTAGAAAGTAATGGGACATAATGATACTAGAATCTTCCAGACTAATTTTTTACTTCTTGGATTAAACACGTAACTAAAAAGAAATAAAGTCTACTTTACTTGGATGCTGATTGCAAAGAGAGCCCATAAAATAATGTAAAGCCAGCATAATGGAAAATGTGTAGGAGTCCTGGAATGCATGGCAATTCCATGTAGTGAGCAGATGGTGACCATGAAAACTGAAAGGCAATGAGCCTAGAGTAGCCTTTTAAGTGAGCTGGGCTCTAGAGACCCATAACCACATGCCAATCACTGGCCCCTTACTGAGAGTTTGTTTTTTACTTTAATAGCTTGCACTGATGAACAGCACATTCCTCATGGTGCTCGGAAGGAAAGACCTTGGCTGAGTGGTATGTACCTGGGACTTTCAGAAACTATTTTCAATGAAAACTACTCATTTGAGTGCCCTGAAGGGAGATCTTCTGACTGCCAGCAAGAATCCAGGATTCTAGAGTTCCCTTCCTGTGACAAATATTGTTAAGTTACATGACAAGTAATGTTGGTGACTATTTTTCTCACTTTTGTGACCAATTTTGATATTGTACAGAGAGTCCCTAAAAATAAGAAATGGTTGGCATTGTCATGAGCTGCTGGTATCTGCCATCATTATGAATATTAACTCCGTATGGGTTACAATTTCTTAAATCCTTCCCCACTTTACACACACATACACATGCAGTGCACACAAACACACAGCATAGCAATTTCTAAATTTAAAAAAATGAAAACCATAAGGATACTTTTCCAAGGTTTATTGAGGTCATAATATCCTCTTGAGTAATGATTTTTTTCACTATATTTCTTTTTAAATGAAAGCTACAAACGGACCTTTTGTGATTTAAAAATGAAAAACAAAGTGAAAGTTAGAAAAAATCAGAGAATTGTGTAAAGGCATGAACCTGGATGTTAAATTCAGCAGCTGCCTTCTTGACCACTTCATAATCTCTTCCAACACGTTTCCAAGAATTCTGCTCCCCTGGTCACATATATTCACCAGTGGTTGATGAAAGTAATCTGTGTGCTTGACAGTAAGCTATTAATTCAAGTATAGGCCCCAACTATAATATTTCATAAGTACAGAAACAGCATAATTTTCATTTTTTCATGTAACCCAAGAAAATCCACATGATTCACAAGCAAACTTACTACTTCTAACTCCATTGCAGCTGAAGGAAAACAAGCATATAAAACTGTTTTAAGACACACACACACACACACACACACACAAAATCCTATCTAATAAATAGGGAATATGTTAATTGACCCTCACATTGTCACAAAGATGGTGGCGCCCACAGCCAATAAGGAGGGAATATGCTAATTCTGCCCCACCCTCAAAGATGGCAGTGCCCACAGCCACAAGATAGCCAACAGGGGAGGGCAGTTGGGAGGAACCAGGCCGGCAGGGGAGGGCAGTTGGGGCCCAGGCCGGCAGGGGAGGGCAGTTGGGGGGGACCAGACCTACATGGGAGGGCAGTTGGGGGTGACCAGGCTGGCAGGGGAGGAAGTTGGGGGCAACTGGGCCGGCAGGGGAGCAATTAGGCGTCGATCAGACTGGCAGGGGAGTGGTTCGGGGGTGATCAGGCTGGCAGGCAGAAGGGTTAGGGGCAATCAGGCAGGCAGGCATGCAAGCAGTTCTAGCCAGCAGTCCCAAATTGTGAGGATTGGGCCTAAGCTGGCAGTTGGACATCCCCCGAGGGGTCCCAGATTAGAAAGGGTGCAGGTTGGGCTGAGGGACAACCCCTCCTCCCCCAGTGCATGAATTTTGTGTACCGGGTCTCTAGTTTAAAAATAAACAGCACCACAGACCTGGCGCCAATAAACCAACACTTGGCTTCCCCCAAGTGAGACACAGACCCTGCCACCACCCCAGAGCGACACCCCACCAAATCACAGCCAACACTGCAATGGTGCAAAATTCAGCCCTCAGTCCAGCCCAGCCTGGAAACAGTCACTGTGGGCACTGGGTAATGACATAATGTAGCAATGCCTAGCTTCCTCTCACTAGCAACTAGCCTCCTTGGAGTTTCTTCAGCCCAGGAACCCCACTTGCTTTACAGCCAGGTGCAAACATTTTACACTTTAATCAAATGTCTATGAAGTGTTTTCCTGTGCCTCATCTCATTTGACCCTCACAGAAGTCCTGGTGTAGGTAGACAGGAGACTCAGTAGAATCCTATTTTATTTTCATTAGCCAGAAAACAGAGATTTAGAAAGTTTAGAAACTAAACTAAAAAGAAGTAAGAAATGGTGGAACTTGAAAATGACTTCAGGTTTTCTCACTGTGCAGAATATAGTCAAACACTGCTACAATTAAATATTTTACCCTTTGTTCTCCCTGCATGATTTACAATAATAATCTGCTTCATGTTGATATTTACTGCTGTGTTGCTGACAATTACCTGAAAAAGAAGTTGGGGTGCTTCACTGGGCTGGAAAAAGTTTAGCTAAATCATACAGCAGGTCTAATTAAGCAAGTTTATCTATATATATAAAAGGCTAAGTTGACTCACACATGCAGGATACTTATAAAGCTCTCACTGGTGTCAATTGCATGCGTGTGTTTTGATCTGTCATTGTCGATTGTGAATTAAATTGACACTTCTATTATAGAGAAGCAAACAGCGATATTAAAATATTTCTTCTAATTAAATTTCCTTTCAATGTGTATGTATCCATGTACCAGGACATTAGTAAATAAATAAATGCCCCCCATTATCATAAGTAAATTATCAAAATGAGCACAATAGGAGCTGGCCTATGGTACAATCCAAGATTCTATTCATTCGTTCATTCATTCATTCATTCATCAAATGCCTGATTATGCCACACACTATCTAGGTGATCAAAGCACAAAAATCAAACAGGCCCTGCCTTAGGAGATCTTGTGATCTCTCAGGAAGACTGGTGAATTCCACTTCCATCTGCCACGTGTTGTGTAACAGCAGGGAACTGTTTCCATGGGACTGGAGAAGTCAAAGGAAGCCACTTGGAGCAGGTAACACCTGAGCTGGAATTTGAAGGATACACAGAGGCTAGCCAATGATTTAGAACTGTCACTTCTTGAAAATCATTCTTGATTTTACATGTGGAAGAATGCTCTAGCTCTGCCGGTGTGGCTCAGTTGGTTGGACAGTGGTACTACACCAAAAGGTGGCAGGTTTGATCCCCAGTTGTGGCATGTACAGGAGGCAACCTATCGATGTTTCTCTTCTCTTCTCCTCTCCCCCCCTCTCCTCTCCTCTCCTCTCCTCTCCTCTCCTCTCTCTCTCTCTCTCTCTCTCCCCCTCTTCTTATC
>NW_005370872.1:1060095-1126604 GCF_000412655.1 Myotis brandtii | reverse complement strand
TCTCCTCTCCTTTCTTTTCCCTTCCTCTCTTGCTCTCTCCACTCTATCTAAAATAAAAATAAAAATTTAAAAAATGCTCTAAAACACTGGCAAAATACACATGGCCTTGCTATCCTTGAAGTCAGAGGCACTGTGACTGCTTCATTGTGCTGAGTTCTTTTTACAAAGCATGATGATACTTGGGCTCAATTTCAACACACCCAGAATTTCCTGCCTCTGATCCCCTGGTCCTTCAGAGACAAACAATTTGAAAAAGAATTAATTTCCATTTGGGGGCTGCATTTATACTAAGGACTCCTTCTTGAATATTAAATGATAATCCCTTCTTCACTAAGTCATCAACTGGCTAAATATCAAGCATGGTTTGCCTGACCCACACGTATTAGGCCCATTAATACCCAGAAACCTCTCTATACGTGTTCCACTAATTCCATATGAAAGGATTGTGAAGAATAAATAATGGCCCATTATAGAAAGCCCTGTTTTATTTCTAAACATCATTTCTCAATGAATAGAAACATTTCCTCCACCCTCCTCACAAAAGTAATCTAATTTCTCTAACAGCCACAATATTGAAAATTTTCATTTGATATTTTTAAATGGTCAGGATCACTCTTTATAGCTTTGAGTCTCCATGCATTATACACAAATATACACAAATAATCGTTACATTATTCTCTGGTCTGTGGAATTTGCATTTTCAAAAGCATAATAAGACTAAGTACATCAATATAGCACTAGGAACATCAGGAATCAAATGATGCAACTATTTCATTATGAATCAGGCATTTTTCAATACTTTTTAAAAATCTTTATTGTTGAAAGTATTACATATGTCCCCTTCCCCCCCCCCCGCCCCCATTGACCTCTTCTACACCACAGGCCTTCACCACCCTATTGTCTGTGTCCATGAGTTATACATATATGCATACAACCAAAGGGTTGATCTCTTTCCACCCACCCACTCTCCCCTTCCTCCCTTCTGAGGTTGGACAGTCTGTTCCACATTTCTATGTCTCTGGATCTATTTTGTTCATTAGATTCCACATATGAGTGAGATCATGTGATACTTATCTTTCTCTGATTCAATACTTTTTAAAAGTTTATAAACAATAACTGGCTAAGAAAAAATAATATATAAATGGAAATAGGAGTCTTAAAAGTCTTACAAGTTTTGAAAGTACTCCTCCAATACCTTTTACAAGCTCCTTATTTTCCCAGAAATAAATTACTATAATAAGTTTAGTATCCGAATGTCTACTAACTTTGTACAAGCCCATAAATGTGGGTTCCAGTGTAGAGACAGACTTTCAGGTTCAATGCTGTCTCATGGGGGCTTCCCTTTAAAGTTGCTACATTGAAAACACATATTCTCATGCATTTTGAAGTTGGGCTTCTGCTGTTTCTAAGCTAATGCAATCCCCAAACTTAATGTCAGCTTTGCACACACCTCCAACCCAGAGACAGGAGTTAAACCAGGTGGGAAAGATCATGACAGGGTGCAAAAAGATGTGCTGGGAAAATAAGGAGCTTTAAAAGGCATTGGAGTACTTTCAAACCTGGAATCCAAGCTTAAAAGCTCTCTCCACCATCGCAGCACTATATTACGGGCAGCAGCGCTCAGCAGGGTACTTACACCAAATTATAGTGCCTAAAGTGAGGTTATCATCACAGACTGGGTAATTGCTGCCATCTTTAAGCTGGTGTTTGACTAAATAACTATAAGCAGCTTAAAAGACAATTTCTCACAAAAACTAAACTTTACCCCAAAATGGGAGGGTTAGATCGGGATGTACTGCACAGCCCTCCTCTACATTGCTGGGGTTTGGGGTAAGCACGTGTCCTCACATCACCAATGTTCTCTTGTCTTGAACACAGCCACCACCATACCCTCACGGGAGGCAGAGGATGTGCCCTGTCCTAACGTGTCAACATCCCATAGGAAGTTCAGTCACCACAGGTACAAGAGAACCAGAATCCCACCTTTTAAAGAAATCAGCAAACACTAAGGCAGATCCAAACAAACCTCTGCTGGGTGTAAGCACAATTCAAGTTACCATTACTTGTCCCAAGTTGGTGAATAGATTTTTTTTATCATTTAAGGCAATTTTGAAGGAAGCCATACATTTGTTCAAAAAGGGGTCTGCAGACCACCTACAATCCAAAGTCAGGAAGGATGCTTAGTTAAACATGCAGATTCAGAAGATCTGACTTTGGGTGGTGTGCACACAATGCCATACAGATGATGTATCAGAATTGTACACTTGAAACCTATATAATCTTATTAACCAATGCCACCCCAATAAATTTAATTTAAATAAATAAATAAGTATAACAGCAAAAAACACCCCAAAAAACATGGCTTCACTAACCCACAAAAACATGGCTTCGTTAACCCACACCAGACCTCCTGAAGCAGAGCTTCTTTGAGTAAAGCCCAGGAACCTGAATTTTTCATAAGTTTCCAAGATGAGTCTGCAGTAAATTTTGAGAAGCACTATTCTTTCCTCAGCACCTGATCCCATCTTAATAGTCCCAGTTGTGGCTTCTGCTTCTGAAAATTTTCCGAATCATCTCCCTGATCCTCAACCACCTTTCCACTGTCAAATCCCACGTCATCTTCCCATTCACTCTCCTGGACCACTTTGTTGCCCACTGCAAAACTCTCTGTTTCTTGTTTTGACAGATGACACCATCCTTCTGTTACTTCCCACCTCTCAGAACCTTCTGCCTTTGATTTCGACTTCTCCTTCCACTGTGGGTGGTCTCTGTGGCTGCATCAGGCTTTTTCTCCACCCTCTTTCCCATTTTTCTTTGTCACCTAAAACTTCTTAATCAAGGAATTCATCCACTTATGACTTTCTACAACAGTGGTTCTCAACCTTCCTAATGCCGCGACCCTTTAATATAGTTCCTCATGTTGTGGTGACCTCCAACCACAAAATTATTTTCGTTGCTACTTCATAACTGTAATTTTGATAGTTATGAATCATAATGTAAATATCTGATATGCAGGATGTATTTAGGCGACCCCTGTGAAAGGGTCGTTCAAACCCCAAAGGGGTCGTGACCCACAGGTTGAGAACCGCTGTTCTAGACTTTCACATTGCCTACTCACAAATGCATATCTCCAATGCATACCTTTCCCTTAACTCTAGTCTTGGATCCCAAATGACCTATTTGACATTGACTTGCCCTGATTTATCTGCCATCTCCTCCCACTTTCTGTATACAAAGTATATTGTAAATCTCTTCTTCCTTAATCCCGTTTCTCCTCTGTTGTAATTGAGAAATGTACATAGGCAACTCTGGGAAAACTCATTCATGAATTTCTCAAAGCAGTATTCTTACTTGACCCAGAGTACCATGCTGAGTGCAGCCAGGTACCCAAGAGCCTTAGATCTTGCTCTTGAAGATAACGTTAGAGCAGGAGATGTAACATGTAACATAAAGACCACATAGATAGTGTAAGACCAGAACAAACACAATGCTATGATTTTCAGAGGCAAAGTAGCTATAGATCCAACTAGCCCAAGTCATATGGCATGATATGAAATGTGGTAATACTAAACTTAAGTTTTTCCAGGGAGGTAAAACTTGAAAACCTATCTTATTGGCTGGTTGCCAAATTAAATGTACACTGATATCGGGTCATAACAAATTGTTACTCTTCTTCCCCAAGCTCTTTGCAAAGAAAAGAAAAATTACTTTGCAGGGAAAAATTGGCAAAAATGCTGATGTAAGTGGAGTTTAATAAAAATGCCTTTATAACATTGATTAAACAAAACAAGCAGTGCTAAGTTTCCAAGGTAAAATTGTTTGCAATATCAAGTACCTGTGGGGATATCTGTTGAAAATATAAAAGGAGAAAAATTGAAAATAACAAACAGGAGTTTATTTAATGGACCTAGTTCTATTATTCAAGTTTTTGTAAATCAGAAACAAAAAGAAAGTTATAAACCAAAGCCCAGTTGTGAGGGACAACAGCACTGGCCCTAGGATCCATTTCAGCCCCAGACAAGCATCTGGGGAACATTTCTTGTCTGTCATGACTGCTATAAGGTTTGTTTTATTCAAAATATTTATTCATTGTCCCAATTTCCCCCTATTTAACAGGACTGTTCAAGGATTAAAGGATGTGTTTTTTTCAATAAAAATAAACATATCTTCAAATGAACAAAAGATTGGGAAGCTCTAAAAAGGTTTCCTGAAAGCATGTCCTTTTAGTCCCTTTCCTTCCATCGTCACCTGACTTCCATCAAGTTATCTTCTTGGGTTCCATCTTGGTTTTTATCATACGTTCACCAAGTTATCTGTTCGGGCACAGTTACTTCAGGAGCACTTCTGAAACTCAGGTGTGTGCAGGAATGCTGAGTGCCAGGTAGTTCCTGTCCTACCCTGAAGTTCAATAACTTGGACTTTAAGCATCTCAAGCAGTTTCATTTGAGGAAATGAACAGTGGTGTGGAAGGAAATAAGACGAGACAAATCTTTCTCTGTGTTCTTTCAAGAATCTATAAATCCTGAAGTTGAAAGAACAGTGCCCTGGATCACATGACTGAATCTCACACTTGTTCCCCAAATGTACTATCAGGGAAGAAAAAAGGACTTTTAAGCAGAAACAGAATTAGATGCTCTGCAGCAGAGCAGTGAGGTCGAAGCCACAGAAAGCAGAGAGAAAGGAGGTGGATGAGGAGCAGTCAGCACAAAAGTTGTGAGGTAGGTCCAAGCATGAGGCTGTGGAGGACTCTGCGGGCCAGAGGGAGTGAGGGAGCAGAGATCCAGGTGGCTGTGTAGCCTGAGGACAGGCGAGAGCAAGACAGGACCAGTCATGCCCAGCCTGCATGACTCAGTGGTTGAGTGTTGACCTATGAACCAGGAGGTCAAGGTTTTATTCCTGATCAGGACACATGCCCAGGTTGGGGCGTGGTCCCCAGTGTGGGGTGTGCAGGAGGCAGCCAATCAATTATCTTGTCCCATCATTGATGTTTCTATCTCTCTCCCTCTCCCTTCCTCTCTGAAATCAAATACATACTCATATAATCCTGCTTTTGCCTATTCTTGCAGCCTCATCTTCACCCTCGCTCTCCGGTCCTAACATAGTATGTACATTACCTTGATGCCACCACACCCTTACACACATTGTGAATTCTCATTCTGGCTCTCCCATTCTCCATCCTACCTTTGTGAGTCACTCTGTGGATGCCCTCTCGTCCTGACACTGTCCAGACATCACCTCCTCCAAGGTGCCTGCCCAGCCTTCCCCAAACCCACCAGGTGCAATCAGGTGCTTTGACCTCTGTGTGCATAACTCAAACATGCAGAATTATCTAATTCATGTCATCTTCCAGCACCCAGGATCTTCTCAAGGTCAAAATCATATTCTATTCACTTTGCATCTTTCAGCCATGATCATGGTACAGGAATACAGCAGGGACTCAATATTTACTAAATGAACTTTTGATGGTTACATTCAGGTAAGTTTACCAATGTTTTATGCGTGTTGTCCCCTGGCAGACCTATACAAACCCCAAAGCTATCGAAAGAGGCAAGACCTGGTTACTACGCTTGAGAAGCTTTATGTCTTGCAGGGAAGAACAAATATGCAAAGGCAGAATAATGATGCAACATAATATGTACAATGCTAACAAATATAACAGATTCAGAATAGTACATGAGAGAAAATGTTGAGACATAACCTGACTATAGTAGAAGCTTTAATCTAAGAAACAGTGAGAAGTAAATTTGGCCAGGAGGCTTTGTGCTGATTTAGCAGCCAGCAGAGCCCCTGAAGAGCCTGGGAGGGGAACAGCACGCTGATGCAAATGGGATTTTAGCAAGAACCATTTGGCAGCAGCAGGAGGAAACCACTGGAGCAGGGAGAAGGTGCAATGTGAGATCCCCTAAGCTTCTTTGTCCTGAATTACAAAATAAGACTTTCTACTTTGTGAAGCCACCTCAGTTCCTGCTACTAAAGGTGTTTCTGTCATCAAGGGAAGGCATGCTGCAGGAAGTTCAATGCTGGACAGACAAAAGGTTGGTGGTGTCGGCAGAAGGTGGTGCATGTCAGCTAAAAGCAGGAGGATTTGCCAACAGCTCGGGAAAAATACCTTGGATTCTCAAAGCCAGAAGAGACAGGTGAGAGCAAAGTGCCTCAGAAGCCCTTTCAGTTTGTGGTTTCATCTGGCTTTTTGGAGACACTGTGTCATCTCAGCAGTACTTAAGGCAAAGGAGGAAAACACAAAATTAGAAGCTTAGCCTAACAGAAAATGTGCATGAAACCTCAGTATTCTTTAAGGCATTTCAAAATTATATTTCTGCCACGGAGTCAATACCAGTAGTTCCTGAAATGTCAGTATGGATCCCTGAGCAACTGCTCATGTCTGCAATTCAGAGTCTCTTTTGGACTATGCAAGCAAAGACCATGAAGCTGAAATGAGGACTGTTATATCCAAGAGGAAGAAACAATTCACATCACTGTGAGTTAAAAGAAAAACTTTCTATGCGCAGTTAATCTGGTATTTATTGCCCCTTGCCTCCTGTAATAAGCAAAATTCTAACTCAGAGATGGACCCCCTGACCTCATTTCCTGTTGCAACTCTAGTGATTCTGTGACATTACAGGACAAAAGGAGTTTTTCCAGTATCATTAAGGTTACTTATCAGTTGACCTTAAAAAAAAAAGGGAAATTCTCCAGGTGGGTGTAATCACATAAGCCCTTTAGTAGAGAATGTTCTCCCACTGTGGAAGAGCAAATAGAGAGCTTTGAAGCATGAAAAGAATTCCAATGTTGCTGCTGGTTTGAAGACAGAGGGATGTAAGTAATCTCCAGGAGCTGAAGGTGACCCCTGATTGATAGCCAGAGAGGAAACAAGGACCACAGTCCTACAACCCAAAGAAACTGAACTCTGCCAAAACTTGAATGATCCTGAAGTGGATTCTTCTTCATATCTTCCAGGTGAGAACCTACCTCAGCTGCTATTTTGATTTCAGATTTGTAAACCTAAGGCACAGGGCCAGCTAAGTCCACCAGAATTTCTGACCTATTGAACTATGAGATAATTAATGGGTGTTGTTTTAAGCGACAAAGTTTGTGTTTATTTGTTGTAGCAGGAATAGAAAACTAATAGGCCCTCCAAAAATATTATTAAATTGGTGCATATTAATGGATGTGCATGAAGGTCTTTTAACTGAACAAATACATTTATTCCTATGAGATTTCATAAAGCAGGTGAATGGCACAGAAAACAAAAACCGTGAGGTAAGAAAAGAAAAGTGCATTGAGGATAGCAAAGTTGGAAAAGGCACACAGGAGAAAATGTGGTCCCATAGGCGTAATCTTTGCCCTGCTGTTTAGAAAACCCATTCTTTTCCACAGTCCAATTTAATTCCTTATTTTCTGATAATATGGGCCCCATCCATTCCATCATTCGTTCATGCAACATGCATTTGAGTGACTACTTTATACCAAACAATACTGTGATCATATCCACACTGAGTGCAAGGTCATGGAAGCCTACTTTGCTAAGCTGCAATTCATCACTGTTCATGCTGGGGAAAGAAAAATGAAATTCAATGTTACCAGCAAATAGGATGTTAAATCAGATAAAGAAAGAGTTTCAGAGTCTTCCCAAGACTGAATCAATGTTGGCATAAACACTAGCGTGAATGCAGAGAACTCGAGGCAATCAAAATTAAAATGAAGAGTAAATGTTTATTATTTAAAATCATTCAAAATATGTAGGTGTTTTGTCATCCCTTGATGACTGTCAGAAATGATTCTGCTATGAAAAGATCTCTTGGTCCAAGGAAAGTGGAACTGACCCAGGGAGGATATTGGGATCCAAAGATTATCTGTTCAGAGCCAACATGGTTCTTCCAAGCAGAATCACTGCCTATAAGCCCAAGCAAGCTGTCAAAGATTTTTCAATTGCAACACCCTCTGTCACGTGCATTAGCTCAAAAAAGCCAGCATCACATGGGACCTGACACAGGGGCAACCCTCATGGCAAAAAGATGTGAAGGGTTGGCTGGATATTGAAAAAGAAGTTCAACGGCTGCCAGATTTCTACATTCTTCATGTTACTCTAGCCAGGGAGTGAAGTTCAGTAACCTACCACATGCTGTCTGTATAATAGGAAACATTGACTTCAGTGGATGATTATAAACAGAAGGCTCTTGAAACAGCTCACTGCCAATCAGACCCTTTAAATATTTACATTCTGCTGACTGACACAGACCCAGTGTTTATTACTGTGGTTGCTCCAAGCAAGCTCCAAGCTAGGTCTACACACAATGAGGGCATTTGGTCATGCCACTGGCGATCTCAGGATTGAGAGGGTACAAAGTCAGACTGAAAGCCAAAGAGTACCCTTCTTCCTGCTATTGGTCACCTCCTGTGTTATTTATCATCATCATTATTTATTAAATGTCCACATGGCCATGATTGCATACAAAGTGAAAATGTTCTCTTGGCATATCTGTATGGGACATTTTCACTGTTCATCATGCCAATGAGTGTGTGTGGGGGGGAAATATCTACTTTCTAACTGATAATGGTGTTGACAGTTCTCTCTTTTGCCTCCAGGTTAACCTGAAATGATGGAGTTGGCAATAATGATTTCACTCAGCTGGTAGGTTACAGTCATATGAATTGGGACTGTCTCATCCTTGCCTGCCACGATAAATGATTTCTTTTCCTTGCTCCAAATATAATTATGTTCCTGATTAATAGCAAATGTGGAGACGCCGACTCTGAAGCAAGGCTAAGGCAACCAATTCTCAACCGCCACATCTGTTTTATAACCGTTTTGTTTTGTTTGTTTGTTTTTTTTTTTTAAAAAGTGTTCTCCTAACTCAGAGAAGAGATGGCAAATCTTTCAACAACAAAGGGTAAGATGGGGACCCGGCGGCAAACTCTGACGTAACATAACGAAACGTTGCGTGTTAGATGAAATGCAAAGCATTAAGTTTCAAGCTGCCTTGAGAAAAACACATATTCTCTCTCTGGTGCATTAATGCTGCATAATTCACAGCTAGCAAGCAGTTCATCCCCTCGTAGGATGCAGCCCAAGAAAAATATTGCTGTATTTTCCTTAATAGTTCAAAAGAGATTGTTCATGCCAGTAGGAAATCAAGTCACCTCTTTCTAAAAAGATGTTTTCTTCTTCCCCTTTCCTCATCGTTTCTGGATTCGAAACATCTCTCTCTCTCTTTAAAGAATTTAAGACAAAGCTCCCTAACTAGTAAAATGAATTAAAATAATGCACCATATTTTCTATATAGATAAACTATGATAATTTCATCTATTTTATGTTAATGATACAGATGGCTTAAAATATAATATAATAAGCCTATTGCATACATATCTCTCTCATGCTCACCCTATATATCTTTGTGGGAAACAAAGAATGAGTATTGTCTTCATGCAAATGAAGAAACCTTAATCACACAATTTTGATGTGACTTCCTTAGTCTTTCAGGAAGTTCAGGAAAGATCTTATGGATTGAGTCTAGATTTCTCTGATCTCCAAGGAAGCATAAATGTTTATAGTCAGGAAAGCTATCTCATTCATCTCTGCATTTGTGCCATTAAGCCTCTGCCTTGTACTTTTAAGAGGTACTCAATTAAAATTTGTTAGGTTGAATTAAACAAAGAGAGAGCTGATGGGCCTACCAATCATGGCATTCAAATTCTGAAACATTTAGAATTTTTAGGATCATGTGACTGACTATTGTGGAAACATCAGCCAAATGGTAAAGTTTCCATGAACAACCATTGCTTAAAATATATGTTTGTGATGTCTTGATAACACATGACCTGTGACATAAATGGAAAAGCAAATTTCACCAATCAACATGCTCCTGAGTCATTCAGTGAGTCTAGATACATTATTTGTCAGACCACAGAATTCCTTCCATATAATTCAGTTGATCTGAATTATACCAAATCGTAGTAATCCAAATGATACTATCAATTGAGTATATTTGAAAATACTAGGGGCATGTGGAGGCCTTCAAATATAGCTTCAGAAAAAATAAATGAAAGGGAAAATTGCCTGTTATTTCTAATACATACAATTATATTCAGATCAACATCCTATATAATAAAAGGCTAATATGCAAATAGACAGAATGGCAGAATGACCAGTCGCTATGATGCGCACTGACCACCAGGGGGCAGACGTTCAATGCAGGAGCTGCCCCCTGGTGGTCAGTGTACTCCCACAGGGGGATCACCACTCAGCCAGAGGCCCTGAGCCAGGCTCACAGCTGGCGAGCACAGCAGCAGTGGTGGACATCCCCCGAGGGCTCCCAGACTGTGAGAGGGAGCAGGCCAGGCTGAGGGACCCCACCCCTCAGTGCATGAATTTCATGCACCAGGCCTCACGTTTAAAATAAGAGCTAATGTTCTATAGCCTCTACAATTCATATACATTTTTGAGCTGCTTAATTATATTTAAATTCAGGACCTATTTAAAAATACAGTGGATGTGAGACAAACAATACATCTTTTTTTTAAAGATAATTAATTTAGGTGATTTCTTATTTGTATTTTCTATTAACTTTTGTTTCTATTATTTTTAAAGATTTTGTAAAAGTAAAACAAAGAGAGAATTTAAATGACAGAAACTTCTATTTCACCTACATAAAACAACTGAACTGAAACCTTACTGGGAGTGAGATGTAAGTCTCTACTAAGATTTTGTTGTATCAACCTTGAATAGACTGGGCTCCTTTAGAAAGAAAAGGCAATAATCAAACCATTGTAATAACCTTGACCTCTGGACTTGCATTTCCCTCACATGAGCAATGCTACCATCACACTAATTAAGTAAAAACATAAAGTCTTCCCCAATGCTTTACACTAGGGAACTCTTCTTGCAGATTTTATTTTATGAAATCTTTAAAGTACTAGGGGGAATATTAATTAACAGCAGCAATGCTAAACATACATGGAATACATAATTAATTACCAAATAGGATGCACTTAATGCTTGAAATACTAAAAAGCCAATTCTCCATAATTTGTCTAGGAAAGGAGCTTTTGCTTCTGAAGAAAGGCAATATAGATTGGAGACTGCAGTGGTGATTTCTGTTTTGCCAGCTGGAAAATGTCAGTTATCAGCAACTAAAAGGTATATTTCTGTGTGGGTTGCAGTGAAACACTCCATGTGGATAACTGGGGGCAGAGGGTAAAAAGAAGGAAAATAAATGAGAGCGAGGAAGACTGAAATTGAGATTGATTGTGGCCTGTGGTACTCTAAGTAAAATGCCAATTTGGTAGAAACAATTTTGCACCCCAAATATGTAACATACGTGAGTAATTCCCACTGCTATTTCCTGGTCAGAGGTCATTATTTAATTTATCCCAGTTAAATCTGATTTCAGCTGTAATTACTGTGCAAAGCTCAAACTAAATCCAGAACCTTCAGTTCAAATCTCCCTACAATGAAGACAATGACCCCCAATACTAGTAATATTCTTATGCAGTCCCCACTCAGAACACCTGGATGTTAGCCTATTTCTAATGTGTTCCTCATTGCTATTCATGTCTAGTCACATAAGTTGATTAACTGAGAAATAAAAGCACAGGATCTGTAATAAATGCTCAAGACAAACCTGAAGTCTGTGGAATACAGCCTAATTTAATTACATTCATTTTAACCAACTTTTATTTAATACTTGAATACATTCAAAGCACTGGTCAGGCTCAAATAAGGTCCTATCACTCCCTACCCTCTCATGACACCTGGAAGGGTGGTAGAGATCACTGTCCAGCTGCTTTTGGCTCAGTGTCTTTGTCTCCACCTCATGGGAGGAGAGTGGTTTAAAGGGGGCAATTATAGGGTCAGTGGCTTGCCACTTCCTCCTTCCTTGAT
Source organism: Myotis brandtii (assembly GCF_000412655.1). NCBI lineage: Eukaryota > Metazoa > Chordata > Mammalia > Chiroptera > Vespertilionidae > Myotis > Myotis brandtii. Next base: position 1,114,723 of record NW_005370872.1, on the reverse strand, counting down.
CAATGTTCTTGAACTCAAGAGTACACATAGCCTCCCAAATCCTATTTCTCCAGCCATTCCAGGAGTTTTTAAGTACTCAATTCCCTGCATTAAATCATTTTCCAAGCAAAACAGAGAAAGACTCATAGATAGAGAGCAGGCAGACAGCTCTTGGGTTGTTGGTGGTGGAGGAATTGAGCAAAAAAGAAAAAAAGAGAGAGAACTCATGGACACAGACAATAGTGTGGTGATTGTGGGGGAGGGGAGAGAGCGGTAGAAGAAGGCATAGGGGAGATAAATGGTGATGGAAAAAGTAAAATAGAAAACAAACAAATAAGCAATCATTGAGGGAAAAATCCTTTTCCACTTAAAATACTTAATGCTTTTTTTTTCTGTAATTAATTCTAATTAATACATGAGTGCTATATTTCAGTGAACTAGGGTTGAAATGGAAGCCAGGCAAGAAATGAGAGCAAAAAGTCAGTTGATGTTTTGTCCTCATTCATTTACTCATGCATTCATTTATTCCATGATTCATCCATGCAAATATGTATCAAGCATGTACTATGTGCCAGGCACTGTGTTATTGCCAAATAGCTTTGACTTTTTAAGAAACCAGGATGGTGATGGGAGTAAAAAAGAATTTTAGCATCCATTCATGTTAAACCCTTTTGCTAAGGCCTCTCTGTTGGGTACCAGGTCTGAAAGCTCTGATAACTGGTTGATGCGTCTTCATCTCTGTATCCGTTATCTATTCTCTTGGTTACCTACTACAGTTTCTCCTGTGCAACACTTTACACAAAAGAAAGCCCTGTGTAGGACTTTAAAAGAGATTTTTCTTTTCTACATTGATTATCCATAAATAATTCCTTATACTATATATCTAATAACACAAAAATAAACATTCCCATTTAGACACAATTAACATGATATTGTTACTCATTAGGGATATAACAGTCTCTTCATTCTAGAAAATAATTAAGCTATTTTCTAAAAACAAATGTATAAATTCACATAATGATTACTAGCAAGAAGGACATGCAATTTCCTTTTAAGATAATTTATTCAAAGTTAGAGTCACAAAACTCGCTCTGGTAAAAAAGCTGATGTACTCCAGCCAGTTTGGCTCAGTGGATGGAGCATCGGCCTACAGAGTGAGGGGTCCCGGGTTCAGTTCTGGTCAGGGGCACATGCCCAGGTTTCGGGCTCAGTCCCCAGTATGGGGTGGGGCATGCAGGAGGCATTCAATCGGTGATTCCCTCTCATCATTGATGTTTCTATCTCTCCTCTCACCCTTCCTCTCTGAAATCAATAACAATATCTTTAAAAAAAAAGCTTATGTGTTATTACATTTTCAGAAAATATCAACAAACTCTACATAATTTATCAGACAGTAACATTAATCGGACAACGTGAACATCAGCCTTGGTATTTGCGGTGAGTGGCAATGAACCCATTTGCATTTGTCATTGGCACCTGTGAGTAGCAAGCATCTGCTACCCAGGAATTACCCTTATCCTACTACTTACTCTGCTCTTCATGAATCTTTAACTCCCAGTACAGACCAATACTGAAGATGCATAATTTCATATTGCATGTGCACCTCGCCTTGAAAGCCCCATGCCCATCAAACCTCTACTTGAAACTAATTCCAACTGCTCGGGGCCATACTGACCTCTTGTTGTTGTGAATGCCTATTGCATTCATAGACAGTTCTAATATGTTTACCAACAAGTTCTTTCCCATTTTTTTCAGGTGTGGGTTTATAATCCTCAAACTAATGTATTAATATTTAAGCACTTATTTAGCACCTAGTCACCTACCTAAGGGTCTCCACTGCAAACCAATGGCCCAAGAAGGAAAGATGACTAAAAAGGTGTACAGTCTAGTAAGGGAGTCAAACAGCCCAGCTCAGGGCATCTGTCTAAAACAAGTGGAAAACAAGAATGATAAGGGCTTAGGCAATTCAATTCACCATCCAATCTTTATGTTTTCATATTGCTAAAAGGGAAAACATTAATGAGGTGAAACTAGTTAAAAAGAGAGCCATGTCTTCTCTCTCTACTTCCTGTGAACAAATGACATACTCCCAGTGGTCCAAACTGGGATGACCCAAGAGCGCTGTCCATTGAGTAACATTTCAGCCTTTCTCTTTTCTCCCAGTGCCGACTGGAGCTCCTGAGCTCACAGGCACTTTTAGCCCATGCTTCTGGAACTAACATGGCCCCCAACAGTGCTCTTGGAGATTGCTTAGAGTCATGCCTAAATATGTCCTTAAAAAAATAAAAACCGAAGGCATTGCTCATGACACCATTTCATTTTAAGTAACAGGTTTTAGTGTCTATATATCTTTCTGAAACCTTTTCTCCCTTGTCAAACTCGGTGAGAATAGTCAAGTCCTGTTTAAACTTTTTTCACTCTCTTATAACCTTGTTTTTGTACTAATCTCAGTGTCCAACTCCATATCAAGGTTAAAAATTATGCCCAGGGAACACACTGCAGGTCCTCTCCTCATATCAGCCCCCTTCTCATGGTTTGTAATATTCTCTCTCCCCCAATCCTCCTTTCTAAATCCCTTTCTCCCTCTGCTTTTCTGGTATCTCTTCTCCTTCCTTCCCTGAATTAGCTTGTTTTTGCCATGTAATACAAATATCAGAACCACAGTGAATTATAACAAGAAACATTTCTTACCCATCTGCTCATTGGGGTTCAGTGGGATCAATGAATCTCAATTGAACTCAGTCATGTATCTTTATATTAACACACACACACACACACACACACACACACACACACACATACACACACACTCAGAAAAGAAAGTGAGAAAGATTTTCTTAAATCTAAAAGTGATTATTGGCTACTCCTTTGACCATTATGATCACTGGTCTGGGGATGGTCCCTGAATCCACATTTCTCAAAGCTAATCCAACTCTCATCTGGCCAATCCCACTAATTGGCTTCTCAAGTCTATAAAAAAACAAAAACGGACTCTAATAGAATTGATCTCCAACTCAAGTCCGGGATCCTGGTTTTCCTGTTTCTATGATTGGGCACCATCATTGGCCTAGTCACCTCAGCATGGCCAAAGGAAAGCATGTGGGTTTGGAGTAATGGGTCCTAGATGTAGCTAAGTATCTACAGTTACTAGCTGTGTGTCCAATAGCCAGACTTTTAGCCTCTTTCAGTCACAATTACTTTATCTGTAACATTTCCTTTCTCAATGTTGACATAAGCATTACATGAATTGAAATGTATGAAATTCAGTAAATATTAGTTCCTTCCCATATATAAAACTTGGGTTTATCTTTGGTCCAATTAATTACCAACCTTGAAAAAAATCAAGAGCTATCACTCTTGAAGTCTTCTCATCTTTGCATTACACCATATTCTGGGCACTGACTACACATTAAAAGAACCACTTGTTCTGATAAACTTTGGGGTTATTTAATTGTATCTGCTCCATATGATTGCTGTGATGTAACATAAAATGGCACAAGAGTGAAGAGCCTGGTATGAAGTAAACACTCAATAAATGTGAGCTTCTATTCTGGTTTACTCACATTATCATTATTTGTTGGTATTATGTATGAGAAGGCACCTACAAAGTTACTTTTTGCCTCAAACTTTTTCAAGTATTATCCTTTGAAGATTTTAGTTGGGTCATTATTGACTACAGACCAGGTGCTATGTCATACATTATGTTACATGTATTATCTGATCAAAATCCCAGGACATGCTGATGGAAGATAGCATCCTACAGATGAAGTCAGTAACAACTGAGGAATTAAGTAACAAGGCAGACTTCCTTTTGCTGCTTCAAAGAACAGGGAAGCTACAGGTCCTGTGCTTCCCTAATCCCTAAACTATCCAACACAGGGAGACCCTGGCTTCCTCTCTTAGAGGCCCATAAATAAATAAAAATTTAGGAAGATTGAGGAGTTAAAGATTTGGTATATTACCACTATCTTGTATTTTTTGCATCTCAAGGCCAAGGTGAGAGAAAAATGGTTGACACAAAGAGATGAAACTTTCAATTCTCTAATGACAGAATTTAAAGTCTCACTGAGGATTACATATCATGGTAGGTAAGTCTCCCTCAAATTATAACATTTAGGGAAAATTGTCCATTTTGCAATTTAGTACAAAGGCTTCATGTCTTCATTTTTATTGCACAAATTTGGAGGGATTTCCCATTAACAAGTTCCTTTTAAATGCATGTTCCTTCAGAAATCCAATTATAGTGCCATTATTGAGGAGTGAGTTAGAAAGTGAAAAGAATTTTGCATAAAATTAACACACCAGTGGTTTTCCTTGCATTGATAAGCAAATTTCTTTTCATATCAGAAACCACTCATTCAGAGATGCTCATTATAGACATTAGGGTCTGTCAGTACATCACACACTGCACACACAGGATGCACCCAGCGTTTTCCCAATTCCAGATAGACGCATCAGTCTTTTACCGAAGGCTCCACACTAAAAAACGCTTCTTCTGGTTATAAGCATAGTCATAAAACGCCTTTGATTTATCATCATGAAGTTACCACTCACCTTTAAAAATGTGATAATTATAGGCTTTTTCTGATCTACTTGTGTCTACTGGATTTGATTTCCAAGTTTTGAATTTGAGAAGAATAAGACATCTTGCATTGGTACAATGCAAGAGAAAATAAATCATAGTAGCTTCATATTATATGTGACTTTTAACACAAGAGAAATCTGGAAGCATGCCAAATAATGTGGAGAATACATAAGTAATAGATAAGGATATGTCTATAAGCAAAGTCTATTAGTTTCTTTATAAGCTAACGTGTCTAATTATCTATAAGCAAAATAGCCATATGAGTATTAGAATTTGTTTTACAAGTTTAAGCAGACATTCCTTTAGAGGCTGGATCAAAGGGAATATTGTGCTTTTACTAATATATTCTTTTATATTCTCATCTTATTAAGTAAAGGGGTATGGCACTTTTTGGACATGTCAGCATTAGTCTACATAATTTGTTTGAGAGGCAATATCCCTGCTAAATGAAGTGAAGATAATTTGTAGTCTTCATTTAAAAGAAAGGCTCTTTACTCAGCAATAGTCCCTTACCATATCAACAGTAAAGACATCTTAACCCACCCACTTAAGGTCCATGTCATGGGGCAATTTCACTCAGAGTTGACCACATGACATAAAGAAGGGAGCTTTGCAGTTACACATCTGACTCAAACTGCATTATAGTTCTTGACTTAAGCTTTGGAATTCTTTCTCTCTCTCTCTCCTAGTGGTTCAGCTAGGAGATAAGGATGCATGTGAGGCTCTGTAAAGAGCATCAAATGGGTGATATCAAAAGCACTGAAGTCCTTTGTACTCAAAGCTTTCAGAAATTCAAGTTTAGGTTATATCTCCATGGGAGGAAAATATCATGCATACGTTTGGTCAGAAAAGAAAATAATTTCTGAACCGTATCTCTTAACCCCTCACTAAGGATCCCTGTAACGAGCCCTTGTACTAATAACCCCACAGTTGGATTTCAAGAAGAGGGTCCTACTTACAAGAAAACATTCAGATTTGCTGTGAAAAATAAACACATCAAGAATGGAGAACTAAGTAAGAACATATGAAACACACCATAAATCTCCAGCACTGGGGACTCAGCTGTGAAAATAGCTTTGTTCTAATTGGCCTGTGTTTGATTAAAAAATAAAACATCTCTACAAAAACAGCCATGTTTGAAGTCCACCACTGCTACAAGATAAAATGAACCCTTTAAGGACCTTTTAAGATAGAAATACATGAAGTATTTATGAAAACAAAGTTCTGTTGACCGCATGTGTGAAATCTCACTGGATGTTAGACTTACTGGGGAGATCACTTTGTAAATTATATAAATGTCTAACCACTATGCTGTATACTTGAAACTAACATAAAATAATACCAAATGTCAACTGTAATTGACAAATTAAAAATGTTTAAATTTTTTAAAAAGTGCCTTATTGAAGACCTCAAGTTAAAGAAGTTTGACTACTGGAGAACACTGCAGAAGTAACAAGAGCCCCTGTCTTATGTATCACCCAATGTTCTGTTACAAATGAGAATACTGGGCTTCAAATTCATTGAAGAAAGTCAGACTGGATATAAATTAGGTTCTAAAACATTTTGACTAAAAGCCCGAACTATGCTAACATAGCTGTCTCAGGTTGCCTTTGCAGTTAAGGGAGAAATATATGCCTTTAATTAGAAGTTGCTAAATTTTTTTCTTTCCCAATTACCTTCACCTAGAGCATGAGAATCAGATACTGTATGAACACTACAAAGTTTCTGCCTAAAAGAATTCATTTAGTTGACAATGTCAAATACAGTTCTGAAAAAAATTAAGTAGCATCTTAAAGTGGAAGCATCATTAGGGATGGTTTCCAATGAATCGTTAGAGTGACTTGGGCTATATCAAGTCAACCTATAAAAGCACCTTCTAATTAACATTTTCCCCTATTAGTGGTATGTATAAATTCTTCTTTTCTTTTTTAACCTAACAAGCCTACAGCTTTCCTCTTTATTCTTATGAACAGGATTTGCAATGAAACCACAATGGTCTGATTCTTTTAAAAAAAAAAAAAAAAAAAAAAAGAAGCAATGGGAAGCCCTCACAAGATCTGCATTCAAAAGGCTAAAACTTTTCACCAAGTTGGATGGAAAGTAAGGTTTCTCTGAATCGTTCTGAAACGAGAGCTAGGAATTCTATGAAATCAAGCTCTTGTCATATCGCCAGGGCTTCTTGGGTCTCTTAAAACAGACATGAGTTTTGGGTCCAACAGAAGTTTTGCTCAGTGCAAAACCATCCTTCAGGGTCCCTGAAGCATGAACCCATGTTGTATGACATCCAAAGATTGCTCCTGTTGGGGCTGGGACTCAGATCACTCTCACAGACCAACAGCTAACAATGGCTGGGCTCGGTACAAAACACTGGGATTCTAATCTCAGCTCAGTCCTTCAGAACAAGGAATAGTGGACAACATTCTCTTCTGGCCCATCCCCTCACTTATAAAATGATAGGCATAGACAGCATTCCTGCTCAATGTGTTTCACCAACCCTCTGTAAAAAGTAAAAAATAAAAAGAGGGTATCATGGGTAAATTAATTAAAACTGTTGTAAAGGGGAACTATTTCTTCATGACAAGACTTCTCAGCTCCCTGAAGTAAAAATCTCTGTCCCATGTTCTCAAATATAAGCCATAGTAAAGCATTCTTCAGTAGTTTCCACATGTTAAAGTTTTAAGTGCCCACTGTGTGCCCCAAATATTCTATTTTTTTTTTCAGACAACACATTTCCGCTGTGGTTAAACACGTAGTAAATGTTCTTTTCTGAAAATGGTGGGGGAGAAATTGGGATAATAAAATATCCTGAGTAAAATGTAATATGCAAGAGTGAAGCTCCGTCTCCATTCACTGTCAGCCACCTTGATCTCATAACTCTTCCTCTTCTGAGATCAAGTTCACTTGCCCTTTCCAAAGCTCCTCTCCTTCACTCTGTCTGAGACAGCAGCTCTCCCACGATCTGAACCACAGGTCTCTTATTCAAAGCGAGTCAGGAGTTAACGGACTATTTTCTTTGGCAGCCTGGGGCAATTTGCTCCACCGAGCTCATGCTTTTTCCAGTTTTCTTTATTCCTTTCCCCCAATTGAATCTCATCATCATATTTTGGCTTTCTGCTCCACTGCATTTCTCTGAGGCTAAATGGATGCTGAGGACCTTCTCTCTTTCTGCCAGAACAAACAGCTAGAGGACCAGGTCCTGGCCAGCACACGGCATTGCTCTGGGGAAGTGGGTGCACGCCCAACACCTTTTAGCAACCAGAACTCTTTCCCAACAATGTTAGCATCGTTCAACCTTGGACACAATTTAAAAGATCAACCTCTACCACCCTCACCCACACGCCAAATCTTGCACGATATAATCATTAAGTTCGAAAACAGCTGAGGAATTCTTAGAATATGTCTCTACAAGAGAAAAATATTTTAATTTTAATTCAAAGAGGAGGAGGAGGAGGAGGCGAGGGTAGAAACAGAACGGACTCCCACTTTTTTCCCTGCTTTCCTAAGTATTAGGCAGCAGATGTGGTTTCCACTAACCACCTTACATGGGCAGGTTTGCACCCACTGGCTCTGATGCAGACCATTGTGAGGCAGGAAATCAATACCAGAAGGCAGGGTACCAATAGCTTAACTTATTGCAGGATCCTGAGAATATGGAAGTGAATATGTACAAAGAAAGAGACCCAGAAGTGGGAGAGCTCACATGGTTAGAAACTTGGAAGAAGCATATTAATGTAACATGCACTCTCCTTGAACATGACTGTATGATGTGAGCTAAAATCCAGCCTGAGAGCGAGCGGCGTAGAGAGGCAGACCATTTGACCAGAACTTGACATTTTGAGTTCCTTTCTAGAAGGAATTCAAGAAATCCTTTCATTGCCTAAAATATCAAACTGAAAGAAGTATAAAATGGTTGGAGGAAAGACTTCATTGATCTCATTCACATTTTAAAGTATATAATGATCCCCTTTCTTCTCTATAAAAGTTTTTCTTCTTATACTGTAATACTAGAACATCATACCCTCATATTTATTTTACACTCTAAACTTAACTTCAATGGCATTGTAATAGTAAGATCATCTATGTTAACAGTTTAATGAAATGCTTATATATGCTGGTTTACAATTTAAAACAGGTTCTGTTTAAAACATCGAACAACATTTTGAGTAAAGGGAATTAGAAAACTACAAAGGAAATGATGACTCCCTAATGATTCAGCACATTTTTTCAGAGGATAAAAACCAGCCTTCTCCATAAAACAACAATGCAACACAGATTAAACTTATAACTTCTGGTACAGGCAACAATTTAATAATACACCACACACACACACACATATTCTCTCCTCTTCTATCAACTACTTCTATAGAATTTAGAGAACTCTCTCTCCATTGCACATTCATAAAGAGGTAGATCCAAGATCCTCTAATACCCCAAGATGGTATAATCCACTAAAAACCCTTAGACTTAGATAAAATCTACCCCAGACCTGCTTTGGCCATAGGCAACTATGAAAATTAGAGGCACAGTTGGGGTCCCTCTCCCAGAAATGATCAGTAACAAAAGGTTCCAAGTCAGAGCCCTCCCCCACTCTTTTCTGCTCCTTGGCTAGCCTGAAGTCATAAAATAAGGTCTGGCAGCTAGACAGCCCTTCTTTCTATTAAATAGACCAGTGCACTATCTATATTCCTCATAGAGCACAGCTGTCTGTTCCTGCTGAATAAATCCTCAAGTTCTCTGTTACCCAAGAGATAGTCTTGTTTTGCACAATCCAACCGGTTGGTGAAATTGGTGAACAAGGGCTTCCTTCCCACATAGAATCTTGGGAAGATGGAGAAAAGGTCTCCACTTTGCTGTGAACACAGGATACTGGACCTGGGATAAAAACCATCACTATGCAGTGTCAGCACAGAGTAGCAAATAAAAATAGTTTCTACTTCTAAAAGGACTTTCATGCTTCCAAAAAACAACTTTGCCTCTACCCAGAGAATGCAAAAAGCCAATGCAGATATGTGTCTTAACTGAGCTCTGCAGGACACAACCATGCCCTGGGTGATCAACAATAATTCAACAATAGATCAACAGTAACAGTTACTAACAGCTAATATATTAGATCTAACTATGGCCCAAACACCATGCAGAATGTTTTCATGTATTATCCCATTTAAAACCACGATGACACTATGAGGGCAGTCCTATGATCATGTCCATTTTATAATTCAAGGAACAGAGTCCCAGGGAAGCTAGAGTTTGCCTAAGGTCACAAAGATAGTACTTTACAAAGGCAAGAAACCCAGTCCCTGTGATGTCAGATCACCTGCTTCAAATGCCTCCTCTTAGTCTCAAACTGGGTTCACCTAAGACCCCAGGGTTTGTAGGCAGAATAATGGTCTCCCAACAGATATTCACATCTTACTCTCTGGGACCTTTAACACGCCTCTACCATGTAATGTAACAGCTTCTGGGTTCACAGATTGCTAACCATGCAACCCGAAACAGGAAAACTCTCCTGGGTGATCCAGGTGGGCCAGAGGTAACCATAAGGATCCTTCAGTGTATAAGAGGAAAACAGAAAAGTGAGTGTCAGAATGATGTGCTTTGAGAAGGACTTAATGGGCCATTGCTGGCTTTAAAGACCAAGGAAGGGGCCACACACCAAGGGGTGCAGGTGCCCGTACAAGCTGGAAAAGGCAAGGAAGTGGGTTCTCGCCTAGATCCTCCAGAAATGGACACAGCCATGCTGACACCCCCACTTCAGCTCACTGACAACCATTCAGAACTATAGAACTCTACTATAAAAATGTGTTATTTTAAGCTGTTAAGTTTTTAGTAATTTGGCACAGCAGCAGTAGGGAAATAATATAGAGCCTGAGACTCAGTAATTAGGGTCTTGAAGCAAGAAGCTGATTAAGTGGAAGTACCACGTGGGCCCACCAGTAAGGAGGAAGGTAAGACCTTAATGGAGACAGTTCCTCCCCAAACTAGCTCAGAGCTTGCAGCTTTCTGCGGGGAAGAGAAACCGAAAACGCATATGAAAAGCTGCTCTGCATTGTTTCCAGTGCTGACTGTAACCAGGCAGCCTGAGGGCTCAGTCATTCTCATCAAACCCCTCTGCCATCCAAATGGAATCCACAGGAAAAGAGCCTGCTGGCTATTGTTATAGATATAGCATCTGTCCTGGGAGGCCCCTACCGGACAATCAGAGTCAAAACTGATGCTCAGAATGGGCAAAACCGGGCACAGAGAACTCTGGAAGGACTGAGGCCAGCAAAACGGATTTCCATCTGCCAGGCAGCATGTGATACAGAATGGCTTCCCATGAAGCCTTCAATAAGGGAAAGGAGAAATGTCATCTCTCAGGGACTGGAGCCTCAGGGTTCCTGTTTTATCAGAGATTTTATCCAGTCTCTCAGGACCAAGGAACCCAAGGAAGAGGAAGTAACCCACATGTTCAAACATCAGTTCTGACAGATGGGATAAACCTTGTTCATCAGACATCAGATATTAACAGAGCTTAACCCTTAAAATTCCTCACATTAAGGTAGCATGTGCCCCAGAGATGGCAGATTTCGATATGATAACAACAACTCAAGGTGTGGGAGAGACTTCTGGTGTCTACCAACATCTGATCCCTTCTTGGATCTGTGCATTCTGCTGGATGACAGTCACTAGGAACCAGTAGCCAGGTGGGGTCATGTGACTGGCACTTGCCAATGGAATGAGGGCAGAGCTGATGCAGGTCACCTTGAGGAGGAGGCACATGGTCCATACTTTTTCTTCCTTTGTCTGTGGGCCAGATGCAAAGGATGCAGGGAGGGAAGAAAGCCAAGGCCCCAGGGCAGCGTGAGTAGAATAACCAGATGGCAAGAGCTAAGATTCTGAATCCTGGAGAAGAGCCCCTCATTCATTGAAAGTCCACACTGGACTTTGCTGGGTGCAAAAAAAAACAAAAACAAGGTAGGTTCAATATGTTAAGCAACTGTGGTTTCAAGGCCACTGGTTACAGAAATAGCCTGGACTTACATGCTAGATTTTACAAACCAAGGAACTTCTCCAAGATTGATGGTGCAGCCGTTGCTGAAAGCCTTTCCTGCTCTTGGCTGATCAAAGAAAGCAAGATGGTCTCCTGTATGAGACTGATGTTTCTTAGCAGGCTTTTTATCTCTGTGTTCAAGGAACTCTACCTTAACTGATCTATTTATCTTTTCTACAAGACTCTGAGTTTCTGGAGGCAGCTACCTAACTTATCCCTTCACTTCCTCCTCTGAAGCAATGTTACCAAATGAGTTGGATTCAATCAATGACAGATAAATTAATGAATTTGTATCTCCTGCCACAGGTTCTTGTTTATTTGGTTCAGCCTGTATTATAGACAACCTTTCAATGAAATTGCCTCTGAATGGTCCCTGCACATAAAGGCTATTAAGTAGACTGACAAAGCAACACTGTAAATGTAGTGTTTGCAAGAAATGTTTCATGTGAGTAGATATGCTATAATACTACTAAGAATAGATGAAGACTTGACATCCTGGTAGAAAATGTAGAGGGTTGTGAAGCTGTGAATAGCCAACTACATGTTTTAGCTGATGTTTTAAAATAAATTGGACTCAAATTAGTCTGAATTTATATGGATATTATTGATGGTGTCACTCATTAGGGATTAAACATACACTATCTTATGGCAGATCCCCTGTTTCTTTGGACCCATAGTAAATTGTTAATCACCACTGCAAGGTTCTGACTTACAGATACCCAATACAGGCAGTGCTCACTCCGAAATGTCCTGCTGAGGTTCTCAGGTTCTCATCTTGTCACTACTGCTTCTAGATCTGAAGCCTGGGAGAAGTGACTTCCCCTTCTGAGTTGAATTTCTTACCTCTAAAATGGGCATCATATTAGTATTTAACTCATAGGGATGGAATAAAATGAGATAATCCACATGAAGAATTTCATATCATTCTAGGCACAAATAATAGCTATAAGTGAGGGCATGTGGTTTTAGTTGAATTCCCTACTCTGAATTTCTTCACCTCGGAAAATAAAGCAAGGCACAGACACTGATATCCCTCTGGCATCACAGACCCACCACCCTCACAAAGTCCTCTAAGAGTAAACAGAATGTGTGGTAAGGCAGTCAGGTGGTCCCCACCATCATAGGATGGTCAAGTCCTGGGTGCATTTTGTAAAGCAAAGATTTTTTTTTAATTGGCCAATGAGCTTTTGAAACATCTTCATGCAAGAAAGCCCAGATGTAACATGTTATTGCTTAACTTATCTCAGTTTTAGAATAATAGGAAGCAATTTCCATAAGCCATGTACCCTGGACTCCCATCAGAGCTGGGCCAGTTCACTCCAACAGCAGCGCCACGTGGGGAGGCAGCAACCCTCCTTCCCTCCAGAGGGAAGGTTCAACCAGCAACACAGGGGAATAGACAATTCAGCCACACTAAACCCCATCTCTCCCCTCAGGACAGAAGGAAATAGTCCATTTGAACAAGGATTAGGCCAAATCTCCTTTAAGATCATATACGGGAAGGAAAAAGAGTCCCTACGTGTGTGGGAAGGGAGGGCCAAGGACTGTGGGCTCTGGGGAAGTGTGTGCTCACCTGCTATTGGAAGTGTTCTCGCACTAATGACTTAAACTGGTACTGCCGGTTCCCCAAGTTACCCAGGACCACACACATGTATGATGCCCAGCACAGTGCCTGGAAAGGAGGCCAGGCCTTGAGCTAAATGCATTATGTCCATCATTTAAATCCATCCTCACAAAAGCCCAGTCATACACATATCAAGGGTTGACGCTCCAACCACTGAACCCAACCTCGGGCTCTTTTAACTTTTAATGAGGCTATTAAAGAATATAAAATTACCGATGTGGTTCATATTATATTTCTACAGAATGGAGCTGCCTTAGTAATGATAAGCCTGTGCTTACCATTTCACATGCATTTCCCTATTTAACCATCCCTAAAACATGGAGACTCTACATAACCCCATTTGTCAGATGAAATAACTGAAGCACAAAGGTTGGAAGGACTTTGCCCAAAGCCATAGAGCTGGTGAGAAGTGGAGCCCAAATTTGCTCTAGGCAGACAGAGCCCAATTTATCCTTAAACACCACACTGTACAATGTATTATTTCTTTTTTGTGCAATGGAAATTGTGTATGTTGGATAGATAGGGAAGTGTATAAAGAAATAAATGGCTGTGCCTTATTTTACTAAATGATCTACTACCAACACATAAATTCAAGTTAATATGTTAGGACCAAATAATTTGAAAACTGAAAGTAGCACCTTTTCCTTGAAGATGGAGTATTTCAATAGTAGCAAATCTGGCATAAGATACATACTCTCATCTTTCAAGGCAGCGATTTAGCATCATTTGATTTTGGTTTCACCTTCAACAGTGAATGGATATCCTATTCCTTTTTGTGGGCACAATTAGAGTCTTGGAATTCACTCTATGCAATGGTATTGATTTCTGGAAATTTTGGTTTCAACTGATTCCAGATCCCGAGATGAAGCCTAAAATAACAGCTAACTCCTGTGGCTCAGTGCATGAAGACACAGTGAACCACTCAAGAAGGCACTGAGTTGCCCTCCATGAATTTTCCAGCAGCCACTTGTTAATTCATTTGTTATCCGGCCATTGATTTCAAAGACCAAATTCCCTACCTATCTATTGGCGAATAGCTGAACAATTCATTTCCACCTTCAGGAGACTTTAGGGAAAAGATACAATTAATAATTTACTTCGCACCCACCATCTTGCCCCCTATAAAACCAGCTAGCCGAAGAGATAGGTGCTGAAATATGAAACTCACTGGATGCAAGGGGAAATACATCATGTTGTGTACAATCTGCTGACACTGAAAATCTGTACATAGGCGGAATTTTTGATCAATTGAATGATCTTTTCCAACTGCCTTAGAAATACTTTACCTTCCCATTAATCAGTGTTGGCTACTAAATTCTTATTATCTAAATAATGAATGAACCACAAATCCAGGCTTACAGGCATTCATAATCCGGATTCATGAAAAATGCCTTCATACTTTCTGGAATGAGATGGAGTAAAAATAATGGAATAGATCAATCAAGAGCAGGGTAGACAGCTAGGGAGCTTGATCAGTCAGTATCAGAAAGGGAGGAGAAAAAGGGGAATAAAGAGGTTGGTTCAGAGGTAGAAAATAGATTATTAAAAAGGGGAAAAGAGTAAGAAATAAACAGGGGCTAATTATCTAAAAGAAAACTTAAAAAATGAAGGAATCAATTTGTAATATTCAATAACAGATATCTCAGTCGCAAGGATTAAATAGAAGCTTTGTAAAAATCCTTTGCAGAGGCTTCGTCACATAAAAATCGAACACATGTTCACTGCTATTTCTCTGATTATCACGGAAGTGACTCGGAGGGCTGGAACAATGAACAGGCACCTTCTGAACCCCCCAAAACACAGGAACAAAGCACCTCCCACTCTGCTCTGCACAGAGTAGTGTTTGCATGAATTATTCTCTTGCACCAACCTCGGTATCTTGGGCCCACGATGGATCCAGGGAATTAGGATGCAATGGATTGAACAGTATCCCCCCCATAAAAAAAATATGCCCTAACCCCAACCCCCAGTACCTGTGAATGTGATCTGATTTGGAAATAGGGTCTTTGCAGATGTAATTAAGGATCTAGGAATAGAAGCATCCTGGATTCTGGGTGTGTCCTAAATCCAGTGACCGGTGACTTTATGAGAGACATGAGAGGGAGATCCAAGACACAGAGGCACACGGCGGGGGGAAGGCCATGTGAGGGCAGAGGCAGAGACTGAAGTGATGCTGCCACAAGACAAGAAATTCAGGAGCCACCAGAAGCTGGAAGAAGCAAAGAAGGATTCTACCTGAAGCCTTGGAGGGAGCATGGCCTCATGGCCCTATGGACACCTGGATTTCCCCTCTGGCTTCCAGAACTGAGAGAGATAGATTTTTGTTGTTTAAAGCCACCAAGTTTGCAGTACTTTGTTGTGATAGCCCTAGGAAACTAATGCACAGGGATTTGGGGGGCCCAGTAGAAGAGGCTTCCTAACCTTAGGATACAAGGATATTCTCCTACAAGGGTATTCTAGTCCTGGGAATGGGAGGTGATGAATTGGTTTGGAAAATGTCACATAATAACCAGACTCTTTTAGGGAAATTTTACTCAGGAGAATGGTGAGATGGGCCTCCTTTCGATCCAAACCTGACCACCAGGGAAAAGAGCTGAAAGTAATTCTGATGCCTCACATGTTGCCTGTGACATGAACTTGCTGAGACTCCCAAACACCCTGCAGAAGCCGGACAGACAATAATATGAGCTTTGCTCAGCTTTCCTATAATCAGTTTATCTGTGGTGCTTTTTGATTTGAGCATTTTGAAACAGAAGGAAGCAATTTTTCTGCAAAAGTCTCAATGGATGTAAATACTGACACACCATCTGAATGCTACTGCCTCGCTGCTCTAACTGTGGTCCATGGACTGGCTGCATCGCTGTCCCTGGGAGCTTATTAGAAATGCACAATCCCAGGTCCCTTGCCAGACCTAGTGAGTCTGAACCTGTATCCTTCAAAGGGGCCCAGGTGTCTGGCTGACACATTAACATTTGAGATGCTCTCCTCCAGAGTATTTACTCGACAACTCTTTCAATGGCCGTGAAATCATGTCATCTTCAAACAAGAGGGACAAGGAATTCATGAAACATGTGCAGGCACACACACAAGTGCTTTACCCTCTCAGAGAATATTGTGACTTTGTGACTTTAGCAAGAACTATACACAGTTTTGAAACTAAAAAAAAAGAAAAGAAAAAGTGAAAAAGAATATTTTTACATATTCCATATATTTATTGAGTGCAATATTTTCTAACTGGGTTAGACTCCTAGGAAAGGGCTAGACCCCCAAATCCAAGGGATCAGAGGCAGTACATTTTTAATTATCTTTTCAGCTGTGGCTTTGATCTATTATTAACTCAGAAGAACACAGTGCTCCCACGACAGCTCAGCTGGTGATCACCCTCTCAAGCCACCCCTGAGGAGCACACTGCACAGGATGACAGATGACACCCGCATTGATGAGCAAGTGGTGAGCTCACCCTGCACAAAGCAGAGGCGAGAGGGACACAGATTATTTCAGCACAAGGAGAAAGTGCTATAGAGAGAGGCCCTGGGTGCAAATAGAGCCCATGGGCGTAGGGGGAGCAGGGACCACTTCCTGGAGGCAATGCTGTCTATGCAGAGTCTTAAAGAATGAGCCAGAGGAGTCCTGGCAAAGAAGGTAGGGAAAGGCAGTCTAGGGGGAGGGAACAGCATAAGCAAAGACACCAGGGCATGGAAGAATTCGGGGTTCTGGAAACTGTGGAGCACAGAGTAGAAGTCAGAGAGTGATGGAAATGAAGATGGAGGGGCAGGTAGAGGCCAGTCCCTGGAGAGAGCCGTGTGGTCCATGCTAAGGAGCCAGGACACTGCTGTATGACTAAAAGCAGCTCCTCTTCCTGCTACTGGTGGTGGGAAATAAAAAGCCTGAATCTGCCTTTCTGGAGAATCTCACAAAGCAGGCTCACTAGTGGAGTAATAAAATGGAATTATTAATATAACATTAGCAAAAATCGGGACACTTCTAAAGGGGACACCTCTTAAATTAAATGTTATGATATAATATAAGACAGAAAATGTTTAGGTCCTATCACATGGTTAATTCAGTGAACTAATAATAATAATGATAATTCCTGGAAATGACAGGAAGCTCACTAATACCAACACTTGTAGATCTTGGTGACTATGTAGGAATAAAAGCAGGCAATGGATTTTAATCCTTAAAATCATTTTCTGCTAAAAATTCAAGACAGTCATTGTGGTAATTCAGCAGCCAGATCACCTATTTGCGGAGATTCTTTGAACCTTTTTAAAATAAGGCACTGGAGAGGCCTTAGGGGGCATGCATAAACTCAGTTTCTTCAGGCTGCAAAACCCCCTGAGTTCTAACCCAGTCTGCATGTGGGTGTCCACGGTGAGGAGTCAGAAAAACACCCTGGAATTTTCCAGGTGATTAGGAAAGTAGACAAGTCTGTGTGTCAGCCACACACTAGCTGGCATGTGAATGCATCGAAGGCTGTGGTGCCACGTGGGCCCGTCCACAGACAAACTGCATCACTGCCTCCCCCCAGCTGCCTAGCAAGTGCTGCTCCCCATCACAGAAGGCATTGGGCAAGAGACAATGGCTGACTTATGACCTCCTTCTTTACACACACACACACACACACACACACACCATCAAAACTAACATAATTGCCCAGATTATTGCAAAAATCTCTTAATAGTTCTCTTGTTCAACCCTGCCTTTCTCCATCCTTCCTTTCTCTGCAGCCAAAGTGTTGACACCCCCATCTGTCAGAGCTTTTAAATAACTTCCCATTATTCTACAACAGAGTTCAAAACCTTCTATAGCATCATCACAGCTCTTCCAGGACTGAGACCAAAGATAGTTAGTGGCTCTTACCTGCTTAAACCCACTGTTTCCTCCCACTTGCTCTCTCACTTCAAACCTCTCTGTGTTTCAAATATACAAAGATTATTCCTACCTCAGGACCTTTTTTCATACTAATCTTCTAATCTTTGCTTAAACTTGCCTCCACCACCTACCACACTCCTACTCTTATTTTTAGTCCTAGGTAAAGGACACTCCTTCAGGAAACTTCGCTGAACTCCCATACTCAGTTGAGATACCCTCTTAGAGGGCTCATGGTATCCTATACTTGCCTGGCAAGCATTTGCCCTCATTGTAATCACAGATATTGAGTGATTCATGATGCACTGGCTGGCTGTCTCTCTTGACAGACCGGAACTTCTATGAGGCTGAAACAGTTGCTATTTTCTTTATCCCTGTATCTTCAGTGACTCAAACATAGGTTAGCTCATAGTATGCACTCAAAAATGCTTAATGAGTAAGTCAATGAATGGATGCATCAATGAGAAGGGAATCAGAATTGCTCAATTTCTGTTTCTATTTTCTTTTGCATTCAAACCATCCTTTCCACTCTCCCAATGTAGGCACCAATTAATGAAAGGAAAAGGAAAGTCTCCCCCATTCAGAATTGGTGATAATAAACAATATTATTTTAGAGGAGCATTAGAATATTAATCTGCATTTCTCCATACCTAAAGGACTTGCTGTTTGTACTTATTCACCTGCCTGTGTATCAGAAGAATGATAAGAAGATGTCATTATTATAACAGGAAAGAAAAAAATCCTAGCTCTGTCACTAAGCAGCTCTGAGACTAAGGGTAAGTCAGTTAATAACTCTATGTCCCAACATTTTTTCTATGAAAGGAGAAGATAATCCTATTGATCCCATATTTTGAGATGATATTATGACATTGCTTTATAATGACAAAGAACAAGGGACAGAAACCACCAGCCACCCTGTGCAAATGAGAAAGGAGTCAAAAGCCACATATGTGTCTGCTTGCCTATTCAAACAACATTAACACGTTGCTTGTTTGGGGGAAAGTAGTACACATAAAAGGATTTTAAGTAAAATAAGTCTAGAAGGCAAAATCCCACCGAGAAAAGCAGGATCTCTGCTTATGAAATGCTGTCTTTTTAAGTCAGTAAAATACCAAGATTTGATCAGTGTAACTTTGAAAAGAAAGTATATCTCAGGGGCAAGAGTCTTGAACAAAAGTATTTAGCCAATTTTATGAAACTACCCTTACCTGCTAAAAAAAATTCAATTAGAGCAGACTATTTCTAAGTTGTATTCTAACTTATTACACATAATTCATTCTCTTTACCTGAATTGCCTTTTTCACTCCAAAGGGAATATCGTTTTCAGAGTTTCAATAGTAAGAAATGTCCTTGGACAGGAAGCTTGGAGAATTCATGCAGTCATTTTCTAAAGAACTGAAACTATCATAGAAACGTGTGCTGTGGTGATGGTGACATTATTTGCATGTAGCCTTCTATAACAAAGCACTTTCATATATCTTACCTCATTTATTTTCACTACCCTTTAAAGTAAGCATTATTTTTTCCATTTTCCAATCAAAAAACATATGGCTTAGCAGGGGTCCTCAAACTTTTTAAACAGGGGGCCAGTTCACTGTCCCTCAGACTGTTGGAGGGCCGGACTATAGTTTAAAAAAAAACTATGAACAAATTCCTATGCACACTGCACATATCTTTATTTTGAAGTAATAAAACAAAACTGGAACAAATACAATATTTGTATTTGCATGTGGCCTGCGGGCTGTAGTTTGAGGACCCCTGGCTTAGAGAAACCAATCAATTTCTCTAGAATTATATTGTTAGTACATGGCAAGGCCAAGATCCCCATCAAAGTCTGTGTACTGTGCATTGTACTCATCTCTACAGGAGTAACCTATTATTTATTCAGGATAGTGGCTGAATAATTTAGCACCTTAAAATAGCACCCTAAAATAGTAGTGTTCAGTGGGTGAAAATAATTCAAATGTTATGTTATCTATTTCTTATTTAAAGCTATCACTGATGGAAGCCACTCTTGCTTCCTAAGGCAATGATATAATTTCTCCTTTGGTTTAGCAAAATATAGAGAGAGGCCACTTGGGGACAAGGTGAGGTGGCAAAGGAACAGTACATACAAGAAAAGGCAATGAGCTTAAACTAATTGGGAAGAAGTAGGAATATAGAGTCTCCTCCCCCTACATTTCCAAATTACTGAGATGGAGTCTCAGCCAGTTATTTTTTAATCTCAGAGGTACAAGATTCCCCACTAACATCTGGGTTATAACTACTGTATAATGCAATTTTCATCACTTCAGAAAGAAACCCCATACCCACACCCCTTACCCACCCACTCTACCCAACCCCAGGCAAACATTAATCTACTCTCTGTCTCTACAGATTTGCCCATTAAAAAACATTCATATAAATGAAATCATATGATATATGGTCTTTGTGACTGGCTCTTTCTCATCAGTTGATGGATAGCTGGATTGTTGGCTTTTGTTTTTTTTTTGGCTATCATGAATAATGCTACTATGAACATCTGTGTATGGTCTTTGGAATTTTTAATTTCTTTTGGAATTCTTTCTCTTGTGTGTATATTGCCAAGAGTGGAATTGCTTGGTGACATGATAACACTAATTTAACTCTCTCAGGAACTGCCAGAGTGTTTTTCCAAAGTGGCTGTACCATTTTACATTCTCACCACAGTGTATGAGGGGTTCGCTGTCTCCAAATTCTCACCAACACTTGCTATTACCTGTCTTTTTGTTTCTAGCCATTCTCGTGGGTATGAAGTGGCTATCTTGTGTTATTTTTTATTTGTATGTCCCTGAAATTGACTTTGAGCATCTTTTCATGTTTGTTGACCATTTGTATATATTTTGGGGGATAAATGCCTATTTAAATTATTTGCCCATTTTTTTTAATTGGGAGTTTGTCTTTTTTATTGAGTTGTAAGATTTATTTATATATTCTAAACACAAACCCCTTGCCAGCTATATGATTTACACAAAGCAGACCAATGCCAGGTAATGAACTTCCCCTAGGGGATGCTACCTTGATAGGTCAGATTGCTGTCAGGCTCTGCTATATGTTAAATAAAACACAGCCAGACTTGATGGTAGCTTGAGAGACTTTCTCTGTGTGAGTTTGATAAATTAAAACCTGGGGCAAAGACAAAGCAAAACAGAAATGTTTGCTCTTCAGTCATCATGCTGAGTTAATTTTATTATTTTCCTTTTGATCTAATTAGTAGTTTGAAAAGAGAAGTTTTGGAGTTTTGTTTTTGGTGGTGGTGGCATTAGATAGATATTAGCTAATTAATCTCCATAATTATCATCTATCCATCTGCCCTGGCCTTCCCCAACCTTGAACAGCTCCATTTTACTGCTGTGCTGTTCCTTTTGACTGCTCTCGGGCAACTGGCACTTCGCTTTTTGGCAGTAAAGAAAAATTTCTTTTACAAATTGTAACAAAATAATAAATTTTTTAAGTATAAGAAATTATATTAATGCTTTACACAGTTACAAACAAGAAAGAACTGAGATTATGTCTGTGGCAGTAAATTCTGATCACATCGCCTTTAACTCTCTATGCTTACATGTTTGAAGTCTTTCTCTCATGATTCATATTTGCCTTTAGTCTGTTCAACAGGCCTTGAAAATCTGATTGAGTGAAAATGTCTCACATCTGTGGATACATTTCTCATTGAGATTTAACCTGCTGGTTAAAAAGAAAATCAAAATTTAGGGTCAATGCAGGGAGGGGTGGGGAGACATCTGTAATACTTTCAACAATAAAGATAATTTTTTAAAAAATCAAAATTTGGTCTGAACTGTACTTAGGTTTAAAAATGAGGTGACTAAATTAAATATTTTTTCAGTTCAGAGATTATATTGTGCTGCTTCATAACTGAGTATAAAGTAGAGAGGTGGCCCATAAAACAAAATACCTTTCCAACTGCCTGTTGGCTGAAGATTCCTAAATCAGAAGGATGTAGTTAATTTTATTATTTTCCTTTTGATCTAATTAGTAGTTTGAAAAGAGAAGTTTTGGAGTTTTGTTTTTGGTGGTGGTGGCATTAGATAGATATTAGCTAATTAATCTCCATAATTATCATCTATCCATCTGCCCTGGCCTTCCCCAACCTTGAACAGCTCCATTTTACTGCTGTGCTGTTCCTTTTGACTGCTCTCGGGCAACTGGCACTTCGCTTTTTGGCAGTAAAGAAAAATTTCTTTTACAAATTGTAACAAAATAATAAATTTTTTAAGTATAAGAAATTATATTAATGCTTTACACAGTTACAAACAAGAAAGAACTGAGATTATGTCTGTGGCAGTAAATTCTGATCACATCGCCTTTAACTCTCTATGCTTACATGTTTGAAGTCTTTCTCTCATGATTCATATTTGCCTTTAGTCTGTTCAACAGGCCTTGAAAATCTGATTGAGTGAAAATGTCTCACATCTGTGGATACATTTCTCATTGAGATTTAACCTGCTGGTTAAAAAGAAAATCAAAATTTAGGGTCAATGCAGGGAGGGGTGGGGAGACATCTGTAATACTTTCAACAATAAAGATAATTTTTTAAAAAATCAAAATTTGGTCTGAACTGTACTTAGGTTTAAAAATGAGGTGACTAAATTAAATATTTTTCAGTTCAGAGATTATATTGTGCTGCTTCATAACTGAGTATAAAGTAGAGAGGTGGCCCATAAAACAAAATACCTTTCCAACTGCCTGTTGGCTGAAGATTCCTAAATCAGGAGAAGGATGTAATTTTGTGTATGTCTCCTATTCTGAGCAACATTTCCAAAACTGCCCTTAATGAGACTCCTTCATTTTCTCTTGGGTGCCAATTTCATAATTGGGTTTAGGGTTAACTTTCTATATATGTGTGAGTGTCTGTTGGGGTGGGACATGAAGTAAATATCACTACTATTTACTAATATCTAATTTCTACATTGGTATTCAGGATAATCACACTTTTCTCTCTCTTTGAAGTCAGATTTGGTTATACTAGTAAGCCTTGGTCTCACCAATAAAATTAAGCAAAAGGGGCGTGTGGTTCTCCATGCTCTATTGCCCATTACTGTGACCTGTGAAATTCCATAGGGAGGAGCCTCCCTCAGCCTGGGTCTGAGAGTAAAGATCACACAGATCACAGTCCTTCTTTAATGGGAATGTAATGTGAATAAGAAATAAACCTGCATTGTTTTTTATTACTGACACTTGGGGAATGTTTGTTACTGCAGCATAACATTCCATCCTGACTAATACAGGCAGCAAAAATAGCTGCTTCCATTTTCAGTCCAGTTCTTCACACACTTAAAAAAACTCTATTAATTACTGAGGCAACTTTCAATCCAAATAAAACTTGATCTGACCATGCCTTTTGTAACATGAAGAAAACACCAAGAAAAAGCTGCCTAGAAGATAGGTTCTGCTATACTGAAGTGTCTCAGTGGCTCCCCTTTTCCTTCACCTCCTATGCCCTAAAACTATATATCGAAGCCTCATACTTATGACAATAAAATAAAACATGAAAATAGACAATTTTGCTGAAAATCTCACCCCTTAAATATTAAAATATGGGACATCGAGGATTTACCATAACTGATATGCACACTCCATGCACATTTCTCCATATGTATCATATATGCCTGTGGGAGGCTGGTGTTCACACAGGCAGCTGGCATACCATTGGAGGATTTCTCCATCAAAGTATACAGAGCATATTGAGCAAAATTTAAACTTAGTTTCTTGGCAACAAAGCTCCTGCTAGGTTGTGAAATGGCCATGAACAGCACATTCTTCAGGTGCTATTTAGGGAGCAAGAGAGGATAATCTACCTGTAATGTGTTTACCAGGTCAATTTCCTGCATAATTACAAAGCCTAATTTCTCCTTACAGCCATTCCGCAAAGATTTTTAAATGTGACTATAGCACGAGTTTGAAAGCCACGCCACCTGCCAGAGGCAATGGCAAATGTCTCTAAAAAGAAAAAAAACAACAAAACTACAGTAAAGCAAAGAGTTTTCTTTAAAAGATGCTCCTGCCCAAAGTTTCCATGAAATAATGATGACACAACCCCCAAAGGAGGTAGGATTTTGGAGAGAGAAAAAGAAAAGAGAAACATATTTGGAGCCAAAGCATCGAGAGTTTTCCCATTGTGTTACATGAAAGAGATGGGTCTGGAGACAATTTAACAAGTTTAAATTACAAGTTGGAGAGTAATAAACTTTGGCTCCTGAGATGCGCAACCAACTGGGAATGGTCTGGCAAAAGAAACTGTGTATTCCACATTTCTCTGCTAAATCCCGGACTCACATGCAACATTTAGCATTTAAGGGAGAACATGCTAATTTATTTATTTTCATGCTAGATTCAGGAACTTGAAGTCACTAAAATGACTGCCTAAAATAGAAATAATCTTTCTCCTATCATGTAAACATACGGATAAAGGGGTTTTCATGGATACTTTGACTTCAAAACATGATTCAGATGGCAGTATGTACAAATACGAACACCAACTGATAAAGAAGCATCGCTCATTTTCTACCTTTGTACATCTGGCTGAGGTGAATTTCTCCACATAGCCCCAGACAAATGGCCACAAGCCAAGTGTCCCCTAGTGTTTGCACTTGTCTACTTCATTGTTTTATTAGAGCAGGTTACCGACTTCTTTAACTAATATTTAACATTTTAGTGGCTTAACAAAATAAAGGTGTATTTTTTGTTTATGCAACACTCCAAGGCTAAGCTTCCTGGTCAGACAGTGGTCCTCCAGGCAGTAGGTCACACATCAAGGTTCCCTGGGCTGCGGCCCCACCGTCCTCTCAGGACTTGGAACCTTCCCCATTTGGATGGCAGGAGGAGAAGGAGAAAAGATCATCTGCACATCTGATGGGCCAGGCGTGGAGAGGACTGTAACAATTCTTCCCACAGTTCAGAGGTCAGGACTCAGTTATATGGGACACCTACCTGCCAAGGACACTGGGAAATGTAACCTAGCTCTGTGTCCAAAAGGAAAAGAGACAAGACTGACTCCTTTACTCTCTTGCTTGCTAAGACATAACCTGTCTGTTTCTGTTCCATAATAGGGGCATAGCAATTCTACCTACTTATTATTATCTTATATTTATTTATTTATTTGTTTGTTTTTCTACTTTTTTACGGGTCCAAAACTGACCAGACTCAAGGATGACTTGAATTTTAACAGACTTATAAGTGAATAACATTGTCAGTTTATTTCTATTGGAGATCAGAACTTAGTCACAAACTAGGACACCCCTGTTATGGACTGAATTTTATATCCCCCAAAATTTATATGTTGAAATTCCCAATGTGATGGTATGTGGGGGTGAGGCTTTGGGGAGGTAATTAGGTCATGAGGATGGAGCCCTCGTGAATGAGATTAATGCCCTTATAAAAAGGAGCTAGTGAGTGACTCAGCTCTTTCCACCAAGTGTGAACACAGCAAGAAGGTAGCCTCCTACAACCAGAAAGAGAGCTCTCATCAGACACCAAAATGACCAGCACCTTGATCTTGGGTTTCTCAGCCTCCAAAACTGTAAGAAATAAATATCTGTTGTTGATAAGCCACCCTTCAGTTCATGATATTTTGTTATAGCAGTCCAAGCAACTTATGACAACCCCTTTCTTGATTCGAAGTGTCTAAAATGCAAAAACAAACAAACAAAAAAGGCCATCATAAGGTGACATTCTGAGCAGGAGTAAGAAAAAGGATGAGCTAGTCTGAAAGTGTGCTTTCTGTGTAGACCATGTGATCAGGATTTCTCAACCTTGGCACTAGTGACATGTTACACTGCACAGTTCTTTGTTGTAGGGCTGTCCCATGCATCAAAGATGTTTAACATCTCTGTTCTCTACCCACTAGATGCCAATAACACTTCCCCGGTCCTGAAGACCAAAAATGTCTTTGCCAAAGTATACTTCTCATTTTTGAGAATCTGAAAAAGGTTCTAGATTCAAAAAAAGTATAATGAACTAACACAATCAACTATGTGTCAGAGACAATGCCTGTCTATGTGTCTGTCTGTGTGTCTCTATCGCTTGGACAGACTGGGAAAATATTGCCATGTACCTGCTCTTCGGCTTCCCTTCGTCTAGCCCCATGGAAACGCATCCTCCTCTGTGGACACACGCTTCCTTCAGGGGTGCTGGTGCCACTGATGAGGCCACAAGCCCTTCCTATACAATGAGAGCTGTCAGGAGCTCTGTCTCTGCCCCCACCCCCCCCCCCCCCCAGGACCTCAGTGTTACACATTTTGTTAGGGGAGAGATTACTAAGCAAACTTCTAATCAAAGGTAAATGGGTTGGAACTTTTACACCAGAGTCCCCCAAACTTCATGTATTCTCAACAGCTAAAGAGGTTTCTGAGGAGGCAGTTAATAGATGTGACATTTGCTTCCTCAACATGGGCACTTAAGAAAATGCATTCCCTTTAAAATTCCCTCTAAAAACTCAAACAGAAAACTATTTGAAAACCCTGGTCTGAATAGCAGCCCTGCATGTTCTCCCTTTAACCAGCTTTAACCAGCTACTGTATGGCAGCAATTAGGGAAAGGCTCTCTGACATTGGTGCAACTGTACAAAGTTCCAAAGTAATAGGTATGCTTCATTGCCCTGAAGTTCTCCTCAACTGGGTAACACATTAAGTCATGAATAATTATATTACATCCCAGCTAGGTGGACAGTATCTGTTCATTCCTATCTTGGAATAGTAGCTTATGCAAGCAGCATTACTAAGAAGCGCATTTCTAACAATGATCTGATTTGTCTTTATTCCCTAAGTTGGTCATGGTTTCTTCCCCAAAAGTATGAGCGGAGGGAACAGAATGAAAGGGAATGCTTCTCTTCCCCATGTCACCCCGTGCAGGGACTGCATGAGCTAATGAGGGAGGTGGCTCCTCAGCACCCACGGCTGGGCTGTGGCGTTCACACTAATTACAATGAAAATCTGCCCAGCTGCCCAGTGGGCTCAAGTAACCATGGCAACCTTCCAGCAACATCACTCACACAAATGACAGCAAAGGAGCAATGGCTGGCTCCGCCCGGAAACTAAAGCTCTCACACAAAGAAGGAGATATTTCTCGAGGACACTTTGCTCTGAAGTTGCCACTGGCACTCCTGCATCT
The DNA here is from genome assembly GCF_000412655.1 of Myotis brandtii. NCBI lineage: Eukaryota > Metazoa > Chordata > Mammalia > Chiroptera > Vespertilionidae > Myotis > Myotis brandtii. The sequence continues at coordinate 1,087,489 of NW_005370872.1, read as the reverse complement.
GTTCGGCTTTATCCCCAAAATAAATGTCCCTTCACTTTAGCTGATGGTGTTTAAAGTTGTTAAACATAATACACACGAACCTTAGTTACAACGGGAATGTGAATGAAGCGCTGAGTAACGATGTCATGAGGGCAGGAATAGTTGTCTCTGAGCTGGATTGCCCTCAGCCCATCTGGAACTGCAGACACACATGTGCCCTCGTGTCCCACAGCGGGCAGAACTTTCACAACTAAGTGTGCAAGTCCCAGCAACACGTCCCGGGTTGAGAAGCTGGGAGTCACAGGAAAGGCAGCAAAGTGATACCTGTATGATGTTGACAACAAGAAAGGGAAACTCAACCCCTTTGGGAAATGTCTGTTTTTTATCCTTAAGGAAAATCACATGAAAGTCTTTAAAAGAATCATCATTTGGCCCTAGCTGGTTTTGCTCAGTGGATAGAGCATTGACCTGCGGAGTGAAGGTCCCAGGTTCGATTCCAGTCAAGGCCACATGCCCGGGTTGCAGGCTTGATGCCCAGTAGGGGGCATGCAGGAGGCAGCCAATCAATGATTCTCTCTCATCATTCATGTTTCTATCTCTCTCTCCCCTCTCCTTTCATCTCTGAAATCAATATATTTTTTTTAAAAAAAGAATCATCATTTAAGAAATATAACATGGGAGGTAGTAGAAAGGCGTTTGTTGAGTGCACATGAGGACAGTGTGATTTGAATAGTCCCTGTAGAATGTGGTCAAGTTAATTAGAGAACCAGTAGGCCTCTTAGGTAATTTCATGGCTCTATTTACAGTTGGTGACTATGAAATTAGAGGGACTTCAAACTTCCCAATCCATTTCTGCCATGTCTCCCATGAGATGGGGTTCCTGGAAGGCTAGATTCAGTTGTGTCATTGGCACCTAGCTCAATTCCTGGCACCGGTACACTCTCCTAAATGTCAGTGGAACTTAACCAGCAATGGCAAAGTCTGTAATATCTCAGGCATTCGCTCCCTGGAGCTGCCATATGAAATACCACAAATTGAGTAGCTTCAACAACAGAAGTTTATTGTCCCACAGCTGAGGAACCAGAAGTCTGTGATCAAGGTGTCCACAGGGCCAGGCTAGGGAGGGATCTGTTCCAGGTCTCTCTCCCAGATGCTGGAGTTCCCCTGGCTTGTGGCAGAATAACTCCAACAGTTACAAGGCACTCTCCCTATGTCTATGCCCAAGTTTCCTATTTTTGTAAGGAGACCAGTCTGATTTTATTGGAGCCTCTCCTTACACCAACATAACCTCACCTTAACCTAACTAAGTACACTTATAACAACCCTATTCCAAATGAGGTCATATTCTGAGGTACTGGAGGTGAACACTTCAACATATTAATTTTGGGGAGGGATATAATTCAACCCATAGCACATGGGCATAAATAAATTTTAAATAAATACTAGATTGTTCCATGCAAAAAAAAAACGGGTGTGTGTGTGTGTGTGTGTGTGTGTGTGAGAAAAGAGTAAAGAAATCCCATTCACACACAAAAATTACCATGACAGCCAGACTTTAGGAGTGATTTATTTCCTCTGAAACTATAGGTCAGGCCAAATGTCCATTCTCTCAAAGGGTACCAGGAAATACTCATGCCAGGCATTTCATTAATTAATCCCACTTCGCAATTAAAAGCCAAGGTCTCAGGTGTCAGCATTGTTCTGAATAACCCACAAGGGCAATCAAGAAAAATTCAATTCTTTAGGGACTCAATGTTTTCTGAAACAGGCCACAGGACAGCCTCAGTTGAAAGAAGTACTGAGTATTTATCTATCTCAATAATTAATCACTGTCAAACTACTTCTATGAGAGTGGGGGGAAGGTCGGGAGCAAACCCTCTCTGGACGGGTATGGAGCACTCCTGGAAAGAACAATTCCGACACTGGCATCTGTATTGTCCTTGCAGTCAATCCTTGAATATTAACTTCTGAGTTTCCCAGAAGTCCAGATGGTGCACTATTTTTCATTTACTTAATGGCACTTAGTAGACTTGTCTATAAAAAGGTACACAGACTGCTGCTCACTTCTGAGAGAAGAAAGGGTTACAACTGGCTGCAGGAAAGGAAGCACTAATACGCTTATCTCAGAGAAGAAAAGATTAGAAGATGAATATGGCCCTTTCCCATCTTCCCCAAGTCCCGTCTTTAATAATCTGAGGACCACAACACCCTGTACTTTCAAGTACGATGTCATGTTTACTCATGTTTACTATTGGCATGTATGGCATTTAAAATATGCAAATCTGGAACAAAAATGCTAGAAATTCTTAGTGTCTCTCTGATACATACCATTTGAATGTTGTATGAATGAGCTCTTAGATTCAGGTTACACATTAATGTAAGCTCATTTGTAATTAAATGTTTGATTAAGAGCAGTAATTAACATATTGCACAGAGGCATATAGTCTTATGAGACAAACTATTTAATCCCAAGAAATATATTCACTATGATAACAAATTATATGACCCATCCAATTCAAAATGTAGCTCAAAAAGATTTTTTGAGTTATCTAAAAATGCACTCATTATTAAATAGAAATATTAAAATGTATGTACTGTACTGTAGAAAATTTTTAACTATTTAGGTAAAAAATGGGGGGATTTTAAATGTACATTAAAATATACAAAGAGTGAAGATCAAAGCTGGAATTCTGAAAAAAAAATGAAATGTTGACAATTTTTGTGATGTGCTTTAGTTTCTATTTTTACAAAACCTGATGACATTTGGAAATGGTGCATTTAATGCATTTTTATAATAAATTTTGTTTTATTATTTTTAAAATTTTTCTGGTTACCTTGGTAAAATGGGACTGGCTGGTAGCATTCAAACCCCCATGGAGACATTTGTTTTAACTGCCCGATACAATCTCTGTGAATCCATCCAAGGTCTTCAAGTACAATTAAGTTTGCTACTTCAGGAGCTGGATGGCATGCAATGCTCACAACTGTTTCTAATTACACCTGGATCCAATAATAACTAAATATTGTTTAAAGTACTGGCGGTACCTGCTTAAGAAAATTCGCAAGATCAGTCATTAAGAGGAGCACTTCCAGGCACAACCCTGCACATGTTAGAACCTGGAGAAAACACAAACAGTTCAGTAGGTGGCACTATTCCCTCAGTCAGAGCTCTCTTGTCATCATGCGTGACTGGAGTACTCTCTCTGTGGTGATTACCTGTCTTCATTTCTTCCATGGAATTCTGTGACCTAAATGAGTAGCAACATCCTAACCTCAAACAGATTGCCTGGCTTCTTCTCTTTCAGATACACAGTCCAGATAAAAAAAAAATCATGCAGATGGTAGGTATAAGAGTAGAAAAACAATCTGATTTCACCTCAAGTCCTCAGATAATTAGGTCATCATTATGTTATTTAAAAGTAAATTAATTCTTGATACCCATTAGAGACAACCCAGGTGATTTGTCTTCTTTCATTGATATTATCCAATGAGCTAATTTAAAATATTTAAACTGGCCAATAAGCAGGTTTCTCAGCCTGGACACTACCAACATTTGGCCTAGATAATTCTTCATTGGTGGGGAGGAGAGAACACCCTGTGCAATTTGAACATACAGTAACATTCCCAGCCTCCCCCCTCTAGATGTCAGTAGCACCCCCCCTAGTGTGACAGCCAAAAATGTCTCCAGACATTGTCAAATGTCTCCTGGGGACACAACAAAATTGTCCTCTTTGAGAGCCCTCAGTCAATGAGTGTTCTTTGGTTATCCTAAAGCAGTGATGGCGAACCTATGACACGTGTGTCAGAGGTGACACGCGAACTCATTTTTTTAGTTGATTTTTCTTTGTTAAATGGCATTTAAATATATAAAATAAATATCAAAAATATAAACCTTTGTTTTACTATGGTTGCAAATATCAAAAAATTTCTATATGTGACACGGCACCAGAGTTAAGTTAGGGTTTTTCAAAATGCTGACACGCCGAGCTCAAAAGGTTCGCAATCACTGGCCTAAAGACAGACCTCTGGCTTCATGGCCAAAGATGGAGCTAGCCCATTAGCATACTGTCAAATAACAAAGTCTATTATCTTTTTTATCTGATTCCAAAGGTTGTTGTATGTGCACTGCTGAAAATTTTGAAGCTAAAGAAAGCACAAAGAAGAAAACTGAAAGCCTCCAGTAATTGTCCTGTATTATAAGACTACTATAATTTTACACATATCACCTTATTTTTCTGCATTAATATGCACACAGGGTATATGTAATAATTATTTGAACTATTAAAATTGGAGAAGCATATAACAGTATTATTTTGTAAAAAGGTCTTTTCATCTCTAAATATATGCTCTGTCATGAAAGACAAAATTAAGCGTGATTTTTCATGGCTATATAGTATTCTTTCCAAGAGATATATCATCTTTTAAAACCAATTTCTTATACTAGACTTTTTATGTGACCCCAAAGGTTAATTTAAATTACTTTTGCTATATCCTTGAGCTAAATCCCCAGAAATAGAAATTTAGAGTACTAACCTAGTATAGCTCTGCCTTTACACAAAGAGAACAGAAGAAGGAATAAAGAAACAAAGAAGGAAAAAATAAAGAGGGGGGAGTAAGGAATAGAAATAAGGGAAAGAGAGAGAAGGGGGAACTATGAAGGGACAGGGAGAAAGGGAGACAAGGAGGTGCAAGAGAGGGAAGGGGGACAATGGGTGGAAGAACTTGGCAGGGTCAAGGGAAGTGAAGTAGTTTCAGTAGAAGCTGATTTAGAAATAAATTTGCTGGCATCTTTCCCACTTTTATTTTCTCTCCATCCTTGGAAGGCTCATGGGTTTGTCCTCTTACAAAGATGACACTACTCATGCCAACCATTCACCTTGCCAAGTGAATATTATTTCAATTTTACAGATGATGTAAGAGAGACTGAGACCTTACCCAGTTTGGTTCAGTGGATAGAACGTCGGCCTGTGGACCAAAAGGTCCCAGGTTTGATTCTAGTCGAGGGCAGGTACCTTGGTTACAGGCTCCTCCCCAGCCCAGGCCCTGTCAGGGCTCATGCAGGAGGTAACCAATTAATGTGTTTCTCTCACATCAATGTTTCTCTCTGTCTTTCCCTCTCTCTTCCACTCTCCCTAAAAATGAATGGGAAAATATCCTCAGGTGAGAATTAACAAAACAAAAAAACAAAGAGAGAGAGAAAAACTCAGAAGATTAATTTGCTCAATCATAGGTAACTACCTAATTAGAATTTGCTTTTGACTCCAAAATCCTCTGGCCAGGAAAGGAGTCCAGATTAAGTAGGTGGGTAAAATCCCTAACTATGGTCTTACACATGCATTAGCCTAGAGAGAGGACTAATCACAGATCATCCACATAGCCATTTAGGAAAGGAGGAAAGTCCCTTACTATCTGCCTGATTGAAATTTCTCATCTCAAAGAAGGCACTATTTCTCAGCAGAAAAAGAAATGAGATACAGAAACAGAACACACTATTCTAAACCCTTCATTCACAACCCTTCATTCTAAACCCTCTCATGAGTACAGTAAAGCCTTAATCTCCCACTTGTGCCAAATGAGACATAATCAACCAAATTAACTAGCTATGTCATTGGGGCTGGGAGTGAACATCATGAAAAAAAGTGTTTCGTGCATATATGACTGACTTCAGAAATCATATTTTCTCTTGTCATCTCTCCAGCTTTATTTCTGTATAATTGAAATATAACATTGTGCAGGTTTCATGTATAAGTGTATTGTGTGTCATGATTTGATAAACATAGATATTGAAAAATGTTTACCACACTAAGCTTGGTTAGCACATCCTTCACCTCACATAATTATCATTTTGTTATTGCTGTTGTTATGGTGAGAGCATTTAAGATATAAACTCATTGCAAATTTCAAGTTTACACTATAACATTATTAACTAGTCACCATGCAGTACATTATATCTCCAAAACATTCATTTTATAAGTGAAAGTTTGTACCCTCTGACCAACATCTCCCTGTTTCTTCCACACCCAGCTCCTGGTACCATCAATCTGCTCTATTTCTATGCTTTTTTTTATTCCACATATAAGTGACATCATACAGTATCTGTCTTTTCTGTCTGACTTATTTCACTTAGTGTAATATCCTCAAGGTATATTCACATTGACACAAATGGCAGCCATAAAAAGAAGGAAACAACTTAAATTTCCTTCTTTTTATGGCTGAAGAATATTGCATTGATAATAGGTATATACCACATCTTTACCCTTCATCTATCAATGGAAACTTAAGTTGTTTGTATGTCATGGCTATTGTGAATAATGTTGCAATGAAACAGGAGTGCAGGTATCTTTTCATGATAGGGAAGAAGTCATATTTTCTCATAACACTCATAGCCAAATGGCAAACAGACAGGAATGGTTGATGAACCAACACACCTCACAAAACTTAACATTTCATGAGTACTTCATTAGCTCACAATGGGTCAACACCTTGGTCAACTGCCTATTTTCTCTCTGTGTTACAGAAAAAAAGCAATCTAGCCAATGCATCCAGCATTGACTTGCTAGTTACCTACTTATCATAATTTGGACAGTGCTCTCCAATGTGGTTCCTGTTGGATTCAGACAATCATCACTTACACTGGAGCTATCTTCTAACCTTGATGGAGATTATGGGGGCTCTGAGTACAGAAAAACCATAGTACATCATAGCTTCAGAATGTCAGCTGTGTGGCCTGAAATTTTTACCCAAATACACAGTCTTATGAAAGGGTGTCATATTTCCTGGTAGGACCTGATGCAAAAGTACTCTACAAAGATAATTATAATTACACAAAAACCTCACGCTATAGAAAGACCAGTCTCCAGGATATCCAGTTATTCATAACAACACTGAATTAGAATAGGAGTGAGGGTGGAAGGATGTGCAGGGCATAAAAGCATTTAATTGAGTCCAAAAGTAACCTCAGAGCAGCAAGGAAGACCTGATGCTAAAGATGGGCATGACTCAAGGAGAAAGAAGGGCAATCATATGAAATGCAGAACTCAGCTTATTAGACTGTGAGCATCAAGCTCAATTTATGTTTGTTGATTCATTAGTGAAATGAGGTCTGAAAAAGTGGTCAGCAAATATGGAACTCAGTTTCTACGATAGCCCCAACTATCCTTACCTCCTAGTACTCATGCCCTTCTATAATCCTCGCCCTTTGGGTGTGGGCTGGACCTTGTTATGACTGGCTTCTGAGATGTCACTTCCAAGTTTAACTTACAAAAAGACCCTATTTTCTGTCTTTTTCATTCTTTCTTGCTCTCTCCCTTGCTTGTTCTCAGGGAAGCAAACTGCCATGTGGAGACGCTCTCGCAGCAAGGAACTGAGGAGGTCTCTTGCAGACAGTCAGCAAGCCCTCAGTCCAACCAGCAGTAAGGAACTTAGTGAGCTTGGAAGTGAAACCTCCCTCAGTTGAGCTTTCAGATAAGAATGCAGCCCCAGCCAAAGGCTTGATGGCAGCCACAGGAAAGATCCTGAGGCAGAGGCAGCCAGCTAAGCCACCATCAGCAACTGTGAGATATAAATGTTTGTTCCATTAAGCCACCAATTTGGGGGTCATTTTTATGGAGCAAGAGATAACTAGTACAATGAAGTTCTCTAATATTTTACTAGAAAATAAAAAGAATCATTTCAGAAATGTAATATTCCTCCCTCTTGTACTTGGCCATATTTTAATGACTCCAAACAAGTTTCCTACATATGAAAATAGCTCCTTCTGCCTCTTTGTGTGAATTACAGATAATGGACTGTTTGCCCTCCCCTAAAAAATAAATTAAGGATTGGTAATTTCTCTCTTTGATTTAAATCTATCAGCTGACTAACCTGAACTTCAGGGTATAAATAGACCAAGGAAACTATTAGTACTGTCCAACCTCCTGAGAAAAATCAGACAAATATTCCCTCAAAATTTTCAGCCCTGCCTTAACTGGAAACCATACTCTGCAGTAATGGGGAACACTGCAGTGATGAAAAACATGGGGTAGCAGGTGCACATGTCCTGTTCCAGAACTCATCACAGATCTTTATGGTAAACATGTTTCTCTGGGAGAAATGAGCCGTAAACTAAAGTCTATGCAGCAGAAAAATTCAACTCCCTTAAGGCAAATGGCCATTTCCTACTCCTAAGTTTGCTTATGTCATGAAGACAAATGCAGAGAAGATGATGGACTTTTTTTTTTTACATTTAAGAGCTTTAATAAATTAAGGTCATGATCTTTTTTTTAACCACAAACTTTTGCATATGTCATCAATTTCAAGTAAAATAAACTGCACAAGGCAATTCCCTTTTCTGATTCTTCATTTAAAAATAAAAGGAAAAGTTGCTCTCTTTAATACTTGAGGAAGTCCCAGGAACAAAAGAGGAGAGAGAATAGAATGATTTCTGTTCAATTAGATTATGCATATCTGTATGGGTAAGTAGCTTAAATGTGATGTATGCATTTTAATGAAAAGAACTAGGGGCCCTGAGTGCATGGAAGAGAAAGCATCGCCATTTCTCCTTTTATCATTCTTTACCATAAAACATATGTAAGTTAATTTCTAACAGAAAATATGACATTTATCTCTTATGAAAGATCTAAATTTCAAATCAAGGACATTAAATTCAGTGTAATGTTTCCAATTGGGTATTGATGCTTTAAATATAATATCCCCAAATCAAGGCAGAGACATGAACAAAGGCTTGAACTCAGTACACTCAAAAATAAATCAATATTCTAGGGTTGAAAGATAATAATAAATAAAATAACAATAAAGACAAGCACATATTTCCATGCAGGAAAGGATGGGATTGGTGGATTTATGTCCAGTGTAGTGGCCTCAATTATGCAGGTAACTGAGGCTTCACAAACAAGCACAAAGACTTATGCGTTCAATAAATGAAGCACTTTGCTTGGCTAATTTATAAATAGATGCACATCAAGGCCACTGAAAGCTGCACTGGATGGGCTTCCTATTGTTCTGTTTGAGAAAGTAGAATAAAGCAAGGAAGAGACTTTGTTGGGGCACAAGTAAACGTATTGGCTGTACACTACTTGGAGCAGACAAAGCTTTTCCTTTATGCAAAGACCTCAGGCAAAGGAAGAGATGCAGATCTCCCTCACGTTACACTCCACAGAATTCATTGGACCTGTGACCAGAAGAAGTAAGAAACCATGTGCCTGGAGAAAGGTGAACAAGTTCTCAGAATCCTGGGTGACAACTGACAGTAAATGGCCTATTGCCTCCATTGTCACATCAGTGCAGACAGCAGCCCCTGCCCTCTGTCCTGGACCCTCGGAGGGAGGGAGGAGGGAAACCGGAGGAAACCGTGGTGATGTTCATGTCAGCAGGTGCAAAGACCAGAGGAACCGGTGTACGAGTGTCTTCTAAAATACCCCGGCGCTTATAAAAATGTTATCAAACTATGTCTGAGTTTTACTAAAGTATACCTGACAGATAAAAATTGTATATATTTTGCCCTCTGTCCTGGACCCTCGGAGGGAGGGAGGAGGGAAACCGGAGGAAACCGTGGTGATGTTCATGTCAGCAGGTGCAAAGACCAGAGGAACCGGTGTACGAGTGTCTTCTAAAATACCCCGGCGCTTATAAAAATGTTATCAAACTATGTCTGAGTTTTACTAAAGTATACCTGACAGATAAAAATTGTATATATTTAAGGCCTACAATTTGATGCTTTGATATATATATATATATATATATATATATATATGGTGAAATGATCACCACAATGATACTAATTAACATATCCATCACCTCACATAGGTTATCTTTTTGTATATATACTGAGAACACTTAAGATCTTCCTTTGTAGCCAATTTTAAGTTTCAATACAGTCCTGTAAAATACAGTCACCATGCTGTACAGCTGAACTGCAGAACTTACTCACCTCGCATAAATGAAACTGTGTACCCTTGACCAATATCACCTCATTTTTCCCACCCCCAGGCCCTAGTGACCACCATTGCACTCTGTTTCAATGATTCCGACTATGTTAGATTCCACTTGTAAATGAGGTCGTGCAGTATTTGTCTTCTTGTGTCTGGCTGGTTTCACTTAGCATATTGTCCTCCAGGTTCATCCCTCTGGTTGCAAATTTCTCAGGGATTTCTCATGCAACATTTCTACTGTACCTATCACCAAAACCCAACAGAAATCCATACTCTTCAAAACGGGTCCCAAGAGCCTCTGGTAAAGTTCCCTGCATATCATCTCCACATTCACTAAAATACCCATTTGACTACTGGGTGATCCTTTAACCAAGACTGGAGAAGAAATGAGTTACCCTACAGACTAAAATCTAATGTTCTACATCGTAATCTCAAAGGATATAATTGTATAAAAGGATTTCCTCCTCAGCAAAACAATGATGTTATTTACTGTAGACATTTTCTTATTGTTCTGCAGTGTCCATTACCCCCCTCTACAAAATTATTTTTTTAGGCTGGGCAGGTAAGCTAAGCCTAACCAATCAGAGGAACTTTATGCTCTTGCTCGACAGTTGAGATCCAGGGTATAGAGTAGGAAAGGAAGCAGGAAGTAGGGAAAAAAAGAGATAAAGAGCAATAACTAGAAATGGGAAGAAAGAGGAAGTATAGAAAAGAGATGGAAGAAAAGAGTAAAATAGAGAAAAAAGAAAAGGGCAAGAAAATAAGCGGGGAGGGGAATTCAGCTTCCCTATACCAAACACTCCCTCAGAAAACACCGTTGTTTTTTTAACTTTATTTATTAATTTTTTAGAGAGAGAATAAGGGAGACAAAGAGAGAGAGAAACATCAATTTGTTGTTCCACTTATTTATGCATTCATTGGTTGATTCTTGTATGTGTCCTGACTGGGGATCAAACACACAACCTTGGTGTATTGGTCCGACATGCTAGCCAACTGAGCTACTTGACCAGGGTAGAATACACATATTATTAATCTTGCTTCAACATCATTATCAAGGAAGGCACTTAGTCTATCTTTAGCCACACTTCAAAGAAAGAAAAAAGGGTATAGTGTCCCAAACACCTCCTAATTCCCACGGACAACATAATCATTACTCGTAGATAATGATTCAAGTGCTGAAACCTAAAGATAAACCACTATGGATTAATGAGCTAAGTGAAGAATCAATTTATCCTGCAAATTCAATGAAAATAACATTCTGCTTTTTTTCTAGACTGGAATTTTCCATATTTCAGATAGTGCTGGTCTGAACATCTTCCTCTTCTAGAAACATGTATTGTGACCTATTGAACAAGAATTTAAAAAACAAAAAAAAATTAAAAAATATAAAACACTTAAGTCTAAATATCCCAGCATTGAGAAAGTCTCTTGTTATTCCTGCAAATAGTTTTTTTAAAAATTTAAAATGTTTTTATTGATTTTAGAGGGAGAGGGAGAAAGAGATAAAAACATTGATGAGAAAGAAATTTCTATTGATCAATTGTCTCCTGCATACTACCTATTGGGGATTGAACCCATAATCTGGGCATGTGCCTGACCAGGAATTGAACTGGTAACCTCTTGGTGCATGGGATGACATTCAACCAACTGAGCCACATCAGCCTGGACTGTAATACAAAATCTTGATCTAAAAATGTGGAGGTTGCCCTGGCTAATGAACCATCTTGGCAGTAATAACTGGCTGCTGGCTGTTAATAAATCTCAGTGCTTGGCCAAAGCTGGTGAGCTGCATCTCAGCTTGATGCCTTTAACATCCACAGGAGTGATCAGAATTTATTCCCTTATCTCTCCCATGATCTAGTAAGAAGGAGCAGAAAGCTCAATGGTAACACTGATTTTCCATCCATTTGTTAAGAATATCACTCTGCCTAATGGGTCTAGGTTTTCTCGCCTACCTCCTGAAATCCAAGAGAGAAATGTGATCTAGATCTAAACATCTGACACCAGCCCATCACTTTCTCCTCTTGAAACAACAGCACACATCAATGAATGACCCTGACATGCTTTTCTGCAAAGCCAAGAAGCAGCCTCAATGTCTTTAGCACGGTTCTCTAGGTCCTTCGTCTCCAAAGTACACTATGTACACACCAGGAGGTATGCAAGAGAATCCCCCAGGTTAAGGATAGAATGCATTAGATTTTTTTTATTTACGATTACCTTTATCTTCAAATAAATAAAGTCAGCATTATTTATGCTTAATATACAGACAGAAACTGGCACCCTCAGCCAGACCATATGTCCAATGATCAGTGTCACATGCAGAACTAGAAGTCTCCTAAGGGTGGGAGTTCTATGGTGAAAAAGAAGTTGACAGGGGCACCTGGTTCACGTGATTGCTCAGAGCATGACAGTTCATGTTTGCCCATCTGCATGGATTTATGGGTTATGCAATCTGGTTTCAACAAAACCCAGCTGAGATTCTTGCAAATACATGACAGATCTAAGATAATAAAAAGATTGTCACACAAATAGACAACAAGGAATGGTGGAGCCAGTACATCTTCTCCTGGCATATGATCCTTTCTACCTCATTTTGGGGTGAAAATTAACGATCCAATTGGATCTGAGAGGATCAATAAACAATACTGAAATTATCAAAGCCACTTGAAATTTTGTTTTAAATCCACTTTTTATTAAAGAGCCTTGCTTACACTACTGCTAATATGAAGCTCATTCTTCTAACATTTCCAGTTTATATATTTATATGTCAGTGTATATATGTCAGTGTCCAGTACATAGATTTAAATTTTATATTAATAAATTTATAGTTATCAGGCATGTTTATTTTGTTTAAAAGAATGTGTACTTTAAAAATAAAAGACATATGATGTCACTAGAGGATTTTAGTGACCATGAAGGAATCAACTAATTTTTTCTTTGTTCTAATGGGTCTCCAAATTCCCTTCTTTGGCTCTTTTTCTCAGAAGAACTCTAGTGTACAAATGGCAGGATGAGTTACCACCCTCCCTGCTCTTTCCTCTTTTCTGAGAGGTGAACCTTGTTAAGAAGAAGAAATGAAATCAAGATTCTGTTGCGCAAACCAGGTTTTTGCTACAGGAAGGACTCCATTGTACCATCAGGAGAGAGATTTGTTTGTCATATAATTTAACATGGAGGGCCTAAAGCCCTCTGCCGCTTCCCCTGCCCTGAGAGGCCAAGACGCTTATTGGAAGGGGTTCAAGGCGGAGACAAAGAGGGAAAGGACTTCAGGCAACCTCTGGAAGGAGAATGAGGAAGACAAAACAGAGAGAAGGGATTTTTATACAGAAGCCTGGTGGGCTCTGAACAAACTGGAGAGTTAGTTCTCTGATGAGAAAAGTAAACACCTGTCTTGTACCATCCCGTGAACAGACTAACAGTAAAATGTCTTTACAGTAATGGACAGCACCTCTGGGCCCTAACAAATAGCAATTGGCCTAGCTAGATGATGACAGAGGAGAGTTCTAGCACTATTCATAAGTGTCACAAAAACAAGTTTTAAAAAGAACGAATTAATCTTTCAATGTGGGGTGAGGGGAATAATTTCAGTAGGATCTTTAGCTACAAGGTAGCTTTCCTGTTTCCCAGGATAATAAAATCCATTTGTCCCCATTATTTCCTGAGTAAATTTTTTTATGATTCCTGGATTTGGCTGGTGAAGACGGCTAGTGACTCACACACGCCAATCTGACTAATGTCTCATTTAGAGAACTCTACGCACAGAAGCCCAGACATCATTTTTCTTGCCAAGAAATGAATGTATAATATTTTCAATAAAAGTAAAGAAATGAACAGTCAGCACACCAAGGCACACATCTGCACCTGTTGTCAGAGTTGTTTTTTATAATTTCTTGCTGGGTAGTCAGTCAGGAGTTAAAATTCTCAGAGATGTAATAAGAATAGCTATTCATATTTAAGAAAAATGTTTTTGACCTTTTTATGATCTGGGTTATTTATTGCCACTTTAACATCCATTCCTCATTTGCTACCATTTTGTCTATAGTTCATTGACCTTTCCATTTAGACTAAGGGGAGCTATATCTGAATAACAACAGTGTTTTACTTATACAGCTCTACTCTTGTGAAAAGTTCAGAGTATCCTATAAATATCTCTCTATACTTGAGTGTAAGTTAAGGATCACTGTTTCCATCTTGGATAAAGATTTAAAACAAGGAAAGTTCAAACAGCTAAAATTAGCAATTTACAGAGGGTCAAACAATTCAGAGAGGATTTCTGGATAAAGATGGCAAGTTGACCTTAAATATTATCTCTTCTCCAAACCCCACTTAACTGATCATAATGTGTTTTTTTTTTTAATGCACACCCGAGGACATGTTTTTCATTAGTTTTAGAGAGAAGGGAGAGAGAGAGAAACATCAATGCCAGAGGGAAACATTGATTGGCTCCCTTCCTGGGTATGTACACTGACAAGGAGTCGAACCTGCCATCTTTCAGTGTATGGGATGACACTCCAACTGAACCACACTGGGAAGGGGCCGTAACAGTCATTTTTAAGTCATAAGCACAAAAGGACAAAATTAATGGAAGATAAAACATTAACAAAGATTTGAAACTTTATAAAACCCAGTAAGTTCACACATCTAAGCCAATTTTATAAAGTTTTATAAAACTGATTATTTTTATCTGATCTCTCTGAGTCACATTTCTTATTTCTCAAATGGTTTCAAAATTGGGGAGAATGTGGGAATTTTACTTAAGTTTTCCTAAAACACCAAGAAATATGAGTCCCCAAACTGAAAAGATCTACCCTGTTCCAGCTGGATAGATTCAGGGGAAAATTCACAAGACACAGAAGTCAATGGGCAGTGCCTTTATGACTTTAAGTTGAAATTACTCCCAGTCTATCTTTCTATACCAGGCCAAACTTTCAAAAAAATGAGGGTAGAATTAAGAAATTTTTAGACATACAAAGACCACAATTTTTACTTCTTGAACATGTACTCCAGCCAAACAAAATGTTTTCTGAAATGTTCCATTTAGAATAGAGTTTCTTACAGATATCTTTCCAGGCAAACTTCTATCCAAAGGAAATATTTTTCTTTAATAATTACTTTTAAAAAGTAATTACAAAAATAGTGTTTGTTCATTGATGACAATTTAGGAAATGCAAAAAATAAGAAAACCAAAAGTTTTACCCATAATCCCACTATCTATACTTCACTTCTGTTCAGATTTTAGTGTGAGCCTTCTCTTATGAATGTTCGCATATATTTTAGTAATACTTTATTTTAAAAAAAATAGGATTCGAATAACATTTTTTCAACCTGATTTTTATTCATTTAATACATTATGAACATTTTCCACATTGGTATAATTTCTACAGCAGAATTTTTAATGACCACACCTTTTCCATAGTGTTATGGAGCAAAAATATTAGATCTCTTTTAGACATTTAGATTGTTTTCCAATTTTTCACTAATAAATCTTTGCTTCTCTCCTAGGTTTTTAAAGGGAGAAGTAGACTAAAGTAGGCAGTGACAACACAAATTTGGAAATACAGGAAGACTGTCTTTGACAGTAGTCCAAAGTTAGGCTTCAATGCCAAATCTGGTTCCCCAGAGGAAAATGATCATTTTCAGCTGCAGCCTTCATGCTGTGTGGGGCACTAAGAAATACACAGTTTGAAGGTGTCAGGGATCCCCAGATAATTCCTCAATGGGAAAAACAGCTCCACTACCCATCAACCAGGGGAAAGAGTGACCCTTTAAAAAAGTTGGCATTCTTACTCAACAAGCATTCAGGCAGAATAATAATCTACATTCTCAATGCTTTTGTCAGATGAAATAAAGACACTCCCAGTAATTTAAAGATTTTTAGTCATCCAATAACGAAAGTGAGCTCACAAAGGATAAAGAATGTTGCTGAAGCCTAAGCCACCATGGCTCTCAATGGGAAGACGAAAGCATAGAATTCAAAGCCTTAACGGAGGACTCATGGCCAAGATGTACATTATAAGCACAAATAAAATACCCTTCCCTGCAGTAGCATCAGTAGTCTTGTGTCTCGGACATAAATACTAAGACCAATCCTAAAACTTTAATGCTGGGGCTTTATCTGTCCCTGGAGTAATAATCTTTTTCTCTGCTTGACTAGCTTGGTGACTAGAAGAGAGAGGGACGGGCTGAGGACAGTGTCAGTGCCTGGCGGGGAGGAAGAACTTAAACATGAGAGGTGGGTTCCAACTTCTTTATATGTGTGTGTGTGTGTGTGTGTGTGTGTGTGTGTGTGTGTGTGTGTGTGGCGCGCACGTCTGTCTCACTCCTTCCTTTTTTCATAGCCCATTCCAGACATCTCCAAGTTCACACAGCAAAGGTGCCCTTGGGTTGTTGCCCACTGGTGCACCCACAGACATCACCAAGTTTGTAAGCATGAACTCAATACCGCTTCTGAAATCATGCTTCTCTTTCTCTGTCCTCACCTTGAACTATGGGTTGGAATGAAAAGCCTGAAAAGGGGGCTCTGGGTTTCTCCAGTGCATGAGAGCACCTCCGCACCCTACATGTGGCACCTGACCTTTACTCATGACTGCCTGCACAGGGACTCTAGAGAGAGCAGCCTGTCCTCAACCTGAGGCTCATCTCATCTAGGGAATAACACCCTCCACAACACCAGGGGAGTGGGTGTGAGTTCCAACACTGCAGGAAAGGGTACCCTTTGCTCAGCGTCCTGAGGGCACTCTGTATTTTCCCTACTGCCACCGCTCTTCCTACCGGGTGGACTTGTCTCCTTCCAGGTCATGAAGCTGAGCTTTTCTGTAGTGGACACTCTTTTGTGTCCCTTTAGCATCTCTTTCCCTCTGGATTTGCAGATTTGAAAGCAAATACATTTCAATGATTTAAGTCAATTCAAGTTGGGCTTTCTGTTATTTCAACCTAAAGCATCCAAACCCATTATGTTTGTGTCCCTGTCAACACCTGAACATCTTGAGGGTATACAATATATTCTTGTGGGCAAAGAAAGACATAAAAAAAGAAAATTAGTGACAGAAGAGGGAAAGAAGTAGGAGAAAGAATGTCAGCAAATTTATAAATGGACAAAGAACAAAAACTGCAGAAAATAAAAGCTTATCTCTTAACAGACATTAGCTCATCTCAACTTTTACCTTCCTAAATTTGTGAGACAAGCAGAGGTAATGTGCTTTGATGTTTACAAAGAAGTCTGAGACAGAATGAAGAGAAAATAAATGAGAAGTACCATCCACTCTGAATTTAGAGGAAAATAACCAATAAAGGCCAGGGTCCTTTATATATTATATAAATATATAACATGTATTCTGTCTTGACATCAAAATCAGAAACTTATTTTGCAGGAAAAAAGTATGTACAATTGGCATAATTGATTCATGCAATGCCCAAAGGACCTACAGCAAGATAGGGCTGCAAAAATGCATTTGAAAAGCATGACAACATGATATAATTAATGTTTCTTCCTTCTGTTAATGGGTAAAAAACTGAGGCTTTGGCTAAAATTAGAAAACATAACTGTATTTCTAATTAAATACATTCCTGACCAAATAAACACAAAGATATAAGTATAGGCAATAGATATGAGATGCTAATTCTCAACATATTTGCATTCAAATCAGGAGCTCTTATTATAAGTGAGATTTCTGGAATTCACTTCTAAGCTGGCTGTTTAGCACATGCATGAAATGGTAGCATCTGAGGGTTGCCTGGCAAGCCTTCAGCTCAGAAACTTCTCTTCTCGTCCCATGAAACTGTAAACCAACCACATCCTCTCTGAGAGCTAAGGGACTACTACTGTCACTCCTGATTGCAAAGAATCTCAAAAAGAGTAATATAAAAATTGGTATGCTTTAACAATAATGAAGTTCTTCTTGGAAATTAGACTATTTTAAGGTTACTGCCCTTGCAAATGGGAAGAGGACAGCAGGGCCTAAGACAGGGATTCTCAGGATGCCAAGTCACCTGCCTCACTCAAAAGGAGGTGAGGTTTGGGAACCAGAGCATCATCCCAGGTAAGATCAGGCCCTAAGGCCCTTGCTTCAACATCAGCCCCCTGAGCAGCTGTGTAGCAAACCCATTCTAACTCTACAAGTGCCAGCTAGCCCCCACGTACCATTCCCCATCCCAGCTCCCACCTAAGGATGTGTACACATTTACGACACTTATTAGTACATTGCCCTTATCACCCACCATCCTGTGCTTCAAGTCCCCAAGTTCACAGCAGGGTCCAAGCACCACTTCATGTAAATTCATGGTCGGCTTTTAAGTGCAAGCTCTGTTCCCATCACTAAGTGGAGTGCCTCATCAAAATTTCTGTAAAGAAGGTCCAGAAATCTGCCCCAGGGGTTTCTGATACACACGGGAGTCAGAATCCCTGGCAGTTTGGGGCGGCACACTCACCTTATTGCTCCTACTTAGCTGTAAGTTGCATGACCCACCACACCTACTTGGATTCCTTTCTCCACAATCCCATGTACACAGTAGGTTTTCAATGACTATTAATTAAATAAGTATTTGCTAAGAAGCTGAAGCTACCTAGGATTGCATTGTGCTGGGCAGGAGAAGGCAGGAATGGCAAGCCATTGTTGCTGCAAAATCAGACTCAACATCTCTGATACTGCAAAGGGCTCTTGCAAGGGTTCTGGTGGGAGTGTCTTAATGGGATGCAGTGGGCTGTGCAGTTAAAGAACTCCACCGCAACTGGAAAAAAAAGAGTGGCAGCAATAGAGAAAACACACAAAGCCCCAGCTGCCCACAACATGAATGGCCTGGCCAGGCAATGCCATCAGGACCCACGGAGAATACAGATCAGGGGAGGTGGGTAAGCAGAGAGGAGCCAGGACCTGGCCAGGGCTCACCATAACCCATTTTCAACTCCCCTTTCCTTTGCTTCTTCCTGCCTCTATCCCTTCCCCAAACCTAAAGGTATGCAAGCAGGGCTTGAGGGACCTTGAGCAGAAAGAGAGACCTAGCCCTGCATGAGGATGGAAGGTGCCCACCCTGTACACTGGCCCTGCAGCTGGGCCCGGGCTGCACCAAGCTCATTATTCCTGGCAGGCGTGAGCCCAAGAGAGAGGTCCTTGTGCAGCTGGCATTTCGTGAGCTAAGTTATTCGCAAGAACCAGAGAGGAAACACTGCACTTTGTTCCAAGGGATGGTCAGAAAACTGGGGGAGGTCTGGAGATGCAAACAGAAATATCACGGTTCAAAATCTAACCTTTTTTGTGTGTTTTGTTTTTTAACAAAAGAATATGACTCTGAACACAAATGCAACACTGTCCTTGAGAGTTAAAAGCTGTAGCTCCAATAGGTTTACAGTCCATTTAAGTGTAGGAAGCGTATTATAGTACACAATTTGGACAATGATACATTGGAGGTTTACTGCCTTCAAATAAAATCATAAAGCTGGAAAGCAATTCAAGAGGTGTTGGCCCAGATCTCTGATTCAGGTTTACAATTCTCTAAGCCTAGACGCCCCTCCTCAGGGTTTCTAGAGATGGAGAACTTGTCATTTTTTTCTAGCCCTTGAGGATGTGTTTTTCACCTTGAAGGCAGAATTTTTTGTGTCCAGCCGAAATCATCGTGATTTCCCTTTCTCTACCAGCCCCACAACTACACCAGGGCAACCCTCACTCCCTGTGGCCTGTCTTCTGATCTATTGTTTTCAACATCCTTTTAGAGGTGAAATAAATGAGCATGACCTCAAGCAGTAACAGAAAATAAAATGACACCATGAAGCTTAAACCCTATACTCCTTTTCAGAAAAATGATGGCTTTTATTCTCCTACCAAATTTCTCTCTTAGAGAGTGTGTATATTTGTGTGTGTGTGTATGTACACACACCTCTTTCCTATCTGGATTGGATTGTTAAATCTCCTTACTCTGTAACTGTATTTTCCCCTCCCATTTAAATATAACCTAGACCTTACCAAACTAAACTCTTCTCCTTACACTCATCCCTACTGACTTCATCGTGCTTTTGAGGGACAATTTTCCCCAACTAGAATAGGATATAAAATGACTTAAGGAAATCTCTAAAGGATGTAAAACCCAATCTCATTACTTCTAACTTTAGTGAGTATTGTTACAATTCCTTTATATCATCAAGTCACCAACAGCACTGGATCCAACGTCACCTTCGGCCAGTCCTGGGGATCCACTCTCTCCAGCTGAAAGGGAGTCTCTGGCAACTGTTCTGGGGAAGCTGGAAGTTCACCTTAGCACGGTTACCATCTAAAGTCACTCTTTCACCCAGAAGTGGAATCACTGGGTCCTAAGTTCCATTTTTAACTTTTTTTGAGGACCCTCCATACTGTTTTCCATAGTGGCTGCACTAATCTGCATTCCCACCAACAATGCACAATAAGAAAATGGTAGGAATATTAGTTGGCCATAAAAAGAATGAAATCTTACCATTTGTGAGAGTACTGGATGGACCTAGAGCAGTGATGGCGAACCTATGACATGCGTGTCAGAGGTGACACGTGAACTCATTTTTTTGGTTGATTTTTCTTTGTTAAATGGCATTTAAATATATTTTAAAAATATCAAAAATATAAATCTTTGTTTTACTATGGTTGCAAATATCAAAAAATTTCTATATGTGACACGGCACCAGAGTTAAGTTAGGGTTTTTCAAAATGCTGACACGCTGAGCTCAAAAGGTTCGCCATCACTGACCTAGAGGGTATTATGTTCAGTGAAATAGTTTAGTCAGAGAAAAACAAATACCATATGATTTCATATAAGTGTATATGTGGAATCTAAAGAACAAAATAAATGAACAAACAAAATTAAAACAGACACAGATTCAGAGAATAGACCGGCCCAGCTTCTGATCGGGGTGGGGAGGGCCCACTCGAGAGTGGGGCCGGCCAGGGCGAGGGCATTCCGGTCATTCTTAGGTTTGGTCAATTTGCTTATTACCCTTTTATTATATCGGATTGTAACAACTATGTATGGTCTCAGGTGAGTACTGGAATATTGGGGGGAACACATTGTAAAATATATGATTATCTAACCACTATTCTGTACACCTGAAACTAATGCAAAATAACATGGAATGGAAACTAACTGAAAAATAAAATCACTTTTTAAAATGGATTCATATTACTCGCCTGCCTAAATTCCTCTGATAGTTTCTGGTAGTAATTAAAACAAAAACTCCTTGCCATGACAATGAGGCTCTTCAGATTCGAACCCCCACCCAACCCCACCACTTGCCCCAACGTTCTCATCTTCCCAGCCATCCTGGCCCCTTGCTCTCCATTCTAAAGCATGCAAGACCATTTCCACTCTGAGAATCAGCAACCCTGTTCCTTCTGCCACAAAGATTCCTCCACAAATCCTTCAGACTGGCTGTGATGTTTCTTTGCCTGTATTTCCTCCTCCCTCCTCTTCCCAGGAGCAGTTAAGCCCTGTGAAAATGCTGTTGGGTGCTGGGCACTCTGCCCCCAGTGTCGGGCAGACAGTGAGCACCCACTGAGTCCTGGTAGAGTGAATGGACGTGTGTGAGGTTTTGTGCACATCACCATCACTCAAGATTTCGGGAGGCTCCAATGTGATCACTGCTGCAAGAACTGGGGAGGGGACAGAAAACTCTGACAGGAACAGTCAATGGATCGTTGCTTTCCTAACGGGGAAAGCAGTAAGGAGCGTATCTCCAAGGTTATAAAAGAAATCCACGTGCAAACAAGCATTCTCCTGCCCCTCAAAATTCAGAACAAATTTCTGATGACAAAATATGAGTCAAATATTTTCTTTGTTACCTCTACGCTGACTTCTATACTAATCCAAGTTACACACTTAATTTCCAGGTTTTTTTTCCCCATGTTGGCATTATAGTTTACATAAACAAAACATGTGTTTAATGCATTCTCAGGCATGAATATTAGTATAAATTTTGAGAGGTGAAGCAAAACAAAAATGCAAAATTACCCCCACAGGACTCATAGAGTACAACTGTTGAGAAACTTGTTTTGTTTTTCGCTTGTTAAAATATGTATTATTCAGACAGAAAAGACAAAGGGAGGAACTGTCCTTATGGAAAGAGCTTTCTTGTGAAGTTCCCCAGGGCTATAAACAATATGGCAAGAACACTACTTTTTTTTTTTTACCTATCCTTAAACTTAGGTCTTTAATGTTACCCTCAAATTATGAAGAGTGCTATATCCTTAAGAAAAATAAAGCAGGTTATGAATTCATACGACCATCACCCAATCAGCTTACTTTGTTAGTTATTTAACACTTTCATTCTTTAAAACTGTTACCATTGCGAAGCAAGAGTCTTAAAGCTACATGTCCTTTCCTCTGCCCCACACGAGGGCCTCGAGGGCCACGGGCCACATACCTTGCAGCCGCTGTGAGTCCTGCTCTTCATCAGGGGCGTGGTGGTGCACAGCTCGATGGCCTCGGGCTCATGGAAGATGACAGCTGGGAGAGGCTCCTTTTTCAGTGTTAGGACATTCAGTTTAGACTTCAGCATGGTCTGAAAGTGCTGGAAAGCAGAAAGGGAAAAAAAAGCCAGCTACAGGTAAATCATGTGGAACAATACGTGGTGCCATTGTCCATAAAACCTAGTAGCAAAATCTTTGTTTCATTCTCTCAGTCGTAATAGAGGAGGCCAAGAGATGCTAGTAAAATGGAGGGGAAACACTATCAGGACATTGCTGATGTGAAACTGTGGGAGCCAGCCAGTCCTTGGGCAGACATCATGAGAATGCAGGGTGGTGGTAGTCACCCATGACCTTGCTCTGAGAGGGTCTTCCAAAGTTACATAGACAAAGGAAATCCTGGGGATGTAGTCCAGGCTGAATTTTCTAAAGAAGGGAAGATGCTCCAAAGGGGATGCTAGAGGAGCAGTTTTGGGGAAAGTTTGAAGATAATGGAAAAGGAAAAAAAAACTGATGTTAAGAACACAAGACTGCTGCTCTCTGCCTCCGTTCTGCTCTGCCTGGGCTGTGGAACTCTGGGAAATGTACTACTTCCCCATGAACCACTTTATCTGCTATCTCAGGCCAGGACTCTAAGGAAATATCCATTCTGTGTGCAACTCCTGTTGGCACTAGTTCTGAAATATGCGCAGAATCCAAGCATATTTCATCACCACTATCTATACAGCCAGTCCAGGCCCCATCTTTGTTTGGTCAGCTTCCAAACTGGTCCCACCACTTCCAGCCTTGCCCCTGTGCAGAGTATAGCCACACAATAGCCAGAGGGATCCTTCTAAAACCGCACATAGGGGACAGTGTCCGAAGCACCTCATTACTTCAACGTCTGAGTCACCCTCTCCTTTTTCTTCTTCATCAGCAAACCAACTTCGCTCTCATTCTCGGTGACCCATGTTTCTCTCCCAGACAACTTTGAAACCCCCAAACCCTACTCCCTCCATTGGACTGGGATCAATTAAGAACAAAGACAGAAACTTCCAGATTAGTATGAATATTTGCAGTACATGTTTTAAAAATACAAATCAATACTCACCGGGAAACAAGGGCAAATCTCTCTCCCATTTAAAAACATGCCAGGCCTGGCAACTTTGTACTACCTTAAAAGGTGGCTGTATCAGTCAGGGTTAAGTCAGAGAGATACAACTAGTAGGAGGTACATATTGAGATTTATGCAAGGAATTGGCTCATGCAATTATAGGGGCTGGGTAGGCAAATGTCAAATCCTTAGGGGATGCTGTCAGGAAGGGTGGGCTGAACTCTCGGGCATGGACCAAAGCTGCCGTCCAAGGGTAGCATTTCTTCTTCAGGGAAACCTCAGCTGACCTGCTAAGGTCTTTCGCTTGATTGAATCAAACCCACCCAGTTTATCTTGGAAGTCTCCCTTCCTTCAAATGACTATGGACTTTAATTATATCTGCAAAATGCCTTCACAGCAACGCCAAGATTGGTGTTTGATTGGATAACTAAGCATAGTAGCCTAGCCAAGTTGACACATACAACTGACCATTAGCATGGCAAGTTTGTGTTCCAGTAGATACCATGTGGACTAGTAAACTGTTGTAAGCCCATGGGATATTTCATTGAACAAAACAGATTATGCTCCTATGGCATTCATACTCTAGTGGAAGATAACAGACAATAAACTAAAGTACATAAAGTTATAGTGGGGATAACATCATCATAAGACTACTATATCAAGAGAAGGGAATAGACAGTGATTGGTAAATATACATAGTTTGCAGGGCCCTGTGCAAAATGAAAATTCAGTGTTACCTCTGTCCTTTCACAGTGGGCAAAAGGACAAAACCACTAATGAAAAAAAAAACTTTTAAAAAAGGAATCATTTTCTCTATTTCCCTTTTAAAAAAATTCAGTGTTACCTCTGTCCTTTCACAGTGGGCAAAAGGACAAAACCACTAATGAAAAAAAAAAACTTTTAAAAAAGGAATCATTTTCTCTATTTCCCTTTTAAAAATGATCTTACCCTCTCTGCTTAGCTTTTCTAACAAAATTGTCACAAAAATTTGCAGTTGTCATTTGGTTTCACAGGCTCCACCTCCTGTAAGCAACCCTTTGAAGCAGCATCTAGCGCTTTATTTCTGATCCAGTTGTGCCTACCCAGTGTCTGGCTGAAAGCAGGTGCTCAGTAAGGGTGTGTGGAGTGAACTGGTGAGCAGATGTATGGCACACACCTGCCCGGCTGGAGGTGCCAAGGCTTAGAAGAGGGAGGTAACTGAGGTTTCACAACTGATTTTGTTGAAGTTGGAATTTGAACTCTATTATCTTCCTATCCCCAATTCAGGGTTTTTAAAATGCTTGTTTATTTCTTTCACCTGACTCCCCAGCCAAGTAACCAAGGGGGCCATATGAATGCCAGTCTGGAACTTTCAGTCCCTCTGTGTGCTGAGTGACTGAACCAATTAGACATGGGGTCCCATGATAGGGACAGGAAGATGGTCTCAAAACTTCTGGGCAGGGTGGTTGGCCAACCCTTTGAGAAGAGAGTCACTTCTAGTGCCGTCTTGAGGAACTTCCTGTGTAGAAGAGATGCACTTTGAACAGGCTGAGCCTTAACGATAAAGTACCACATCATAATCTGAAGGAAGTATTAAGAGTCCCCAGGTTATTCATGTCTGTGATAAAGTCCTCTGAGCTACTGCCAAAATGGCATAAATTCCAAGTCTCAAGGGATAGCCACAGAGTGACCCTGCAATGACACCCAATTTGGTGGCAAACTCTCCTGCAGGGTAACAAAGAGCCAGAGCTATCACCTGCTGCTCGAACTGCATGGCCTTGTGTTTTCTGGGCCTCAGTTCCTTCATCTGTCAACTTTAAAATGCTGTGTTATATCACATCAAAAATAATACCGCTTGTTCTTTGCATGGGCACACAAGGGCAATAAGGACAATGCAACTTAAAATATCGTAATCCAGTAGAATTCTTTTTAAAAAGGTCATAAAAGAGGAACCGAATAGAGGAGCTTGGAAAAGTTACTGCTCCCAAATGAAAGATGCACAGAGTTCCATAAAGAAGATGTGTTATTCATTCTTAAGAAAGAGGAGTGAATAGTGTTGTAGAAAATTAGGGCACTGCCCCAGACAAATTAAACAAAGCTCGGCTTTCTGCATTTGGTGCTGTATGTGTGATCTTAAAATAGAGCCTCTAAATCAAGCCCCATTATGCGGATGGAGTAATGGTCTTGCCCTGTAAAATTTTACAGTTGGGGCTTCCTGCTCCTACTTAGACATTAATCTCTGACACTTTAGTAGGCAAAGATTTACATATTTTACCAATTCAAATCTGGTGGATCTCACCTTTGTATATTGATTGTGTATCCAAAATATAAAGCATCTTTGGAAGGCAAATGCTGCTTCCTCTTTCCCTAAAATAACTAGGTCACTATCCTCACTCAAATTAAAGTGAAGGCATTAAGGTTTTAATGCCTGGTTGCATTTTGAAGACTGGCTACAATGGTCAGTTTTAACTTGCAAATTACTGAGTCAGTAATGCCCTAATCACACTTCAACAATACTGCAAATGTTCTCCTTAGGAGAACCACAAGGAACAAGTGGGCGAATCAAATTAATGGAGAAGTTCAGGTCCCCATAGAACTGCTAATTTGTACAAGTGTACAAAAACCAGTAGGACTTCCACATTTGTTCATAATCAAATTTCATTTTATTACTTTGGGGGGTATGTAAGAACTCACTTCAGTCGTACTTTCATAACATTTTATAGCACTTACTTTTTAAAAAGGGATATTCATGCCTCTCACATGAGAAAATTAATAATTTTAATATTGCCCAGACCGGTTTGGCTCAGTGGATAGAGCATCGGCCTGCGGACTGAAGGGTCCCGGGTTCAATTCCGGTCAAGGGCATGTACCTTGGCTGCGGGCACATCCCCAGTAGGGGGTGTGCAGAAGGCAGCTGATCGATGTTTTTCTCTCATCGATATTTCTAACTCTCTATCCCTCTCCTTTCCTCTCTGTAAAAAATCAATAAAATATATATTTTTTAAAAAATAAAAATAATTTTAATATTCTTCTGTGACCTTTAGTAAGATCTTTCACGTGTCATTTTTAATGTAAATTCTTAGATTTCTGCTTTTAAATAGCTGTTCTAGCATTTTCACACACACACACACACACACACACAAAACATAAAAGTACGAAGTATATTTTTCTGTTAAATAATAGTTCACACTGGAACTGCCTAAAATCTAGCTGAACTAAATCCTATAACTAAGGATATAAAGAAGAAGCCACATCAAGATTGGTAGGAATTGAGACTCAATGGAATATTACTCAGCCATAAAAAAGAATGAAATCTTTACATTTGCAACAACATGATGGACCTACAGGATATTATTCCAAGTGAAATAAGTCAGAGCAAGACAAACACCATATGATTTCATTTATATGGGAATCTAAAAAACAAAACAAACAAACAAAACAGAAACAAACTCACAGATATAGAGAACATTTTGATGGTTGCCAGATGGGAGGGGAGATGAAGGGATGGGTAAAAAAGGAAAAGTGATTAAGATGTACAAATTTCTGGCTATAAATACAGTCACAGGATGTAGAGTACAGCATAGGGAATATAGTCAATATTATTATAATAACCATGTATGTTGTCAGATGTGTACTAGCCTTATCAGGGTGATCACTTCAAAGGTTATATAAATGTCTAATCACTATGTTGTAGACCTGAAACTACTATAATATTGTATGTCAACTGTAATTAAAAAATAAGAAATTCTTTTTAAAAAAACTTTTAAAGAGTGAATAAAAGAAAATTTAATTAAGATCAACTTTTATTTAAATATATTTTCTCCTTTTTTTCTCTTTTTTTAAAATCTTCACTGTTGAAAGAATTACAGATGTCCCCTTTTTCCCCTATTGTCCCTTTGTAGCCTGCACCCACCCACTTCCCCACACTATTGTCTGTGTCCATGGTTTATGTATATATGCATACAAGTTCTTTGGTTAATCTCTTCCCACCCACC